>NW_021939396.1:34868438-35416683 GCF_001715985.3 Manacus vitellinus
CTGGGAAATAAAAAAAATAAATTAAAACCCCAGGAGCAACCCCAGCCGTCGTGCCCACTTCTGCCTACCGCCAAAGTCCACCTTGCTTCCCTGGGAGGTGGTCCCCAGTCCTCCCTCTTTCCCCCACCCCCCTCCACCAAACGGAGACCAAACTACGGGGAGGTTCCCCTCCTCCTTTCCTTATCCCTTTCCAAGTAGCAGATTGCTGCTTGCGAGTGATTATCCCCCGTGTCCCTATAAAAAACATAAAGCCCCATCAGTTACCTTGAAAATGAACGGATCTGGAGAGAAGAGGGGGCGGGGCGAGAAAGGGCAAAATCCACCAAAGTTTTTTTTAATTTATTTTTAATTGTGACTGACCAACTCTTTGCAGCTCCGTGCCCTCCTGCCTCCCTCCAGGGAGCCCAGCTCGGCGGGAGCACCCTGTTCTTCTTCCCAACGCCGGGATGCTGTCGACGGTGCCAGGGCGAGGCGGCCACAACTATCCGGTTACCCTGGCCCTCTGCTCCACTCCCAGGGCTTCTCCTCTGAGCCGGGCACACGCTCCTCTGCCCTCTCCCAGAAGCTGCAGTGGAAACCCGAGAGTCTGTCCGAATTTTGTCCGACTGCTCCTCTGATGCTTGAGACTAGCAGCTCGCTCTCTCCTTACTGTTAGCACTCAGAGTATTTAGTGGCAGGTTTTCATTCTAATGACATCAGTAAAAACAATATTTCCCAACACTTCCAAATCATTCTTATGTGGCAGGATTACTGAAGGCTATGAAATTTTTTTGTTTCTCTGGTTTCATTAAAAACCTTTTAATTGTGTCTTTCGGAGTTGGCCCCAGGTGTTGGACTCTTTTCATTACATTTTGCTCTAATGTGATGAAATTCTAATTCTCTCCTTACCATATGGTTAAATTTCCCCACTGAGAATTAGTTGAAAAAGGAGAAATAATCTATTAATCTCTGTAATAGATTCACAAATGAGGTTTGCCACAGAACCCGTTTTTGAATGGTAATATCAGAACAGTTGGGTGCCTTGTTTCAGGAAAGAAAGGGCCAGGCGACAACAGAAAACGTTTGAATTTTCACCTGGAAAGAATGAAAAGAAGCCAAGCTGCAGATTTCAGAGTAATTGACTGAGATTTCATCTAGCCAGGACATGACTACAATACAGACCTTCCTCACCTCGTGTCTCCGGATCAGAGGCGAACATACAAGCCGAGCCCTCCGAAGAGGGGGGGGTCTCGCCCCCCAGCCCCATTTGGCTGCTGCGCTTGTCCCTGGTCGCCGTCCAAGCGCACAGTCACCGAGCGCCTTGCTCCCCTCCCCCTTTCCAAGGGATGGATGCCACCGTTAACCTCTATCATTATTAATCCAAAGGCATTTTAGGTTTATTGTTTTTCAATTAGCAACTTCATTTTCCCCGGGATCATAAACAAAGTGCTTTATATTCTCAACAGAGGTTTGGGGGTTTTATTATTATTGTTTAATCTGTTTAATATCCAACTTGTAAAACTCATGTGGTCACTTAAGGATGACGAATACTGTTATTATAATTTAATGGCTAGTGGGAACATTTCATTCCCCTCAGCTTATTTCTTCGAACACAGTGGTGTCCGGCCCGATCTCTCCCACTCATCTGTGGGTTCAGTAGCGCTATCTCCCCTGTTTTCCTGTGCAACTTTGGGGACGGCGTACACCGCCACTCCGCAGGCGGCGGGGCTGGTTGCCCCGGGACTGCGGCCACCGCAGTTGCTCCGAAGGGCGAGGGGTGCTGCCGGGCCGCACCGTCGGGGCGGAGGGACAAGGGCACCACGGCGACCTCCGCGGCAACCTCGTCTCGTCTTCGGCTGCGTTCGCTGAGATTTGCCCTCTGCGTCTGAAATTTCTCTCATCGTCAAAGCCTTTCCTGTTCTCCCTGTCCACCGGTCAGTCTGCATGATCTGCCCCTGGATCTGTTTGTATGCTTGCCCTGCTTCACCCCGTCCTTTCAACCACGTCGCTTTTTCTTTTCTGTCCACCCTTTCCTTTCCCTTTCTTTCTTGGTCTGCCCCTGTTCTGGAGACAGGGATGTATCCCAATCATCTTGGCGATGCGTTCATCTGTGACTTGTGCTCTAATGATGCAAACTTTCTTACAAACTTTAGCTTGTGTGGGGTGTGGGAGGGCGTAGGGAGAGCAAAGTGGAGTAGAGTAATAGAGAGACCCCCTCTTGCCTCTCCCGGAGCCGCCTGTTGTGATGTATCTCTCCCCCCCCCTCCCGAAGAAGTGCCCGTTTAATAGTCTACGAGAACTTTAGTTTGGAAGCAGGCAGAGGAATTTATAGACGCTTTAAATGCGGGGCTTATAAAAATACCGAGGAATGGTCTTTGAGGTTTATGCACTCGTAAACTTTTGCTGATTGCTTCTGGGAAGTTGTCAGGCATTTAACACTGCGTTTATCTTACAGGGCAATGAAAACACATCTGCCCAGCGTCTCGTTACCTGGTTTAATTGTACCGCAGCCCTCCGCCACTGGCTCCTCCGCACTTGGGTCATTATTTCGGGAAATGAGCAACCCGGAGTCGAGCCGCAGAAGGACTCCGCCGGCTCGGAGCATCCCCCAGGCTCCGCTGCGAGCGGCCGGGCACGGGCCGTCCCGTGTGGTGCAGGAGACAGGGGAAGGGGGGAAAGGGTGCTTGAAGGTCCCAGGATACAGATGACAGCGGACAGCACGGCGATTGCTGATTTTCCGCGGCGTCTTTAGCAAGATCTACTCGAGAGTTATTTTGTTCTGCTCCCCACCTGTGAGAGAAGTTAAACCTCCCTTTCCCTCTCCCCAAGTCTGGGTTTTCTGAAAAGTCTGCGAGATTAAAGACACTTCCCAAATTTTCCCTTAAGACGCTCAGGAGCTGAATGCAGACAGATTTTAGTCAGGTGAAGTCAGCCTCTCCCTGCCATCTCTGGGGGGAGCCACGGCGTGTGCCCGCTGCGGCAGGACGGCCCCGCAGCAAGCGGAGGGCTTGAGATCTCCCATAACTTCCCGGTTTTTCTTCTAGTGGCTCAGCCCCAAGTCTGTCCTGCCTCCGACATGCAGAGCCGGGGGGAGAGCAGAGGCGGGCGCCGAGCGCCCCATGCAGCGGGGACAGCCCGGCTTTTCCAGCGCTAAGTCAAGCGTCGGAGAGCGCTTTCGTTCGCCGCAACTGCTGCTGTGCAGTCTTCCCCGTGAGACAAACTTTATGTAAGTTCAAGGTGAAGAAAATACAGTTAAAATAAAAAAAGTTACGCCCCCATTGCATTCGCTTCCAGTGCAAACATCCTCAGAGATGTCTGTCTGCCGAGAGGCAGCCTCAGAGGCCAGTGAACTCCCAGCCTGGGAGCTGTTCCCGGCAGCAGGCAGGGGCCCGGCAGCCCACCGGGGACTCGAGGCCGCAGGGGAGAGGCCTGTAGGGGAGGAGAAGGAGAAATGCTCTCGGGACGCCCGGCACATCATCCTGCTCCCCGGTGCCAGGGGGAAGGGGCAGGGCGGTGGGACGTGGCGGGTGCGTGTGTGCAGCCGGGATGGGGGGACATTTGTGTGGCCAGGGGCTGCAAAACGGAGGTAAGCACTCACGACATTTCAGGTCCTTAGCAGGAGGAGAAAAACGGCATTGATGTACTTGTCTCACAGCGCACCAGAGTTGAGGCTTCTTGGGGTGAGGGATGCTACCCCGATACCCCAGCCCTGCGCCTCTGGAGGGACCGCTGGAGATGGAAAGCAAATTCTGGAGGACTGTAGAGAGGTCAAGGGCACCTGAGGATCCCCATGGAGTCCGGCTGGTTGTCTAGGGGGTCCACTTTGGGCTCCGCGGGCACCTACCGGCCCCAGTCCCCGTCCCGGTCTCTGCGCTCCCGATCCAAAATCCACAGCACCATCTCCTGGGCAGCGGGAGAAGTGCATGGCACGCCTCGGAGGCGGCGGGGCTGGTGGCGACGGTGGAGGGAAAGGCCGACGTGGGGTTGGAGCCATAGAAAACTACATGAAAATGTAAAAAGAAATTACATGGCAATGTAAAACACCCCTTCAATGTGTTTTGGCATGGGGAGATTAATAATTCCTTTGGTATCCCTTTTGGAGCTGAAGCAGGTGGATTGATGTCTGTGTGTGGACAAGAGTCAGGAGGCTCTCAGCAGGTATTACCTATCCCATTACATAGACACACTAGTGGATATATATGCACTTGAAACACATTAAGGATGGAAGAACCTGATGCTGTTCCAGTTGCAGAGACAACACTGAGTGTATAGGTAGTGACAAACTCACCAATACGCTGAGATTTGTGGAGAAAGACTTCCTTTCTGACCTGTCTCCAGAGAAGCCTCTTTAGGCCCTCCAAGACATTTCTCTCCTCATGCATATGTTTCCCCATGTGTGTGCACTTCTGCTTTGGCCAAACCAGGGTTACTGCTGTAGCTCCCCTTAGCAACCCATTCCCTGCATTGACAGAGCTGCCGGTTATGCTTACTTTTCTACTTCAGTCTGTACTCTGCCTCACATAGCTCTGTCTGCGTGCTCTGTTCTTGTTTCCAGCTCTCATAGTAAGTCCTCATTCTTTCCACTCCTTTCAAACACACCCCAAGGAATGTCTGGGTGGGTCTCAGAAGCAGCAGAGCCCAGAGCTCTGGTCATGTACAGTTAATATTTACTCCATGTCCAGCTTTCACTTTCACTCCTGACCCTATTTTTTTTTTATACTGGAAACTTTCCACTGTAAGAAACATGGCACTGAGCTTATTCTTCCCACCCTTGTTTGGCCAGGTTATAGATATCTATTTTCAGTTAATATTTCATTGTCAAACAGTTTCTATAGGCCTTTACTTTTTCTTCCATGCTTCTTGAACTCCATCCAGTTCACTTTTATTGGTACTGAAAGTACTTAAATCTGAAAGCAGTAGTTGAGGTGCTATCTCATCAGTATTGTATACTCAGAGAGACATCTATCACTTCCCAGGTACATGACACAATGCCTCTGTGTTAGAAGCCCAAAAATTGCATTGGATTTTTTTTTTGGTCACACTGCTGGATCCTATTTAATTTACTGAAGCCCATAGATAAAAATCTATATGTTAGTAGGCCTGTATATTATACCTACTGTATTCCCTTCAGTCACCACTTTGCAATTATAGGAAGAGAAAAATACTTTTGCGTACCTTCCTTCCATTCCTTATAAATCCATGCTGTTTGTTGGTTCTGGATCCATTCTCCCCTAAGTGCTTAAGATTTTTACCTTTTAATATTTTTTCCAGTATATTACTGCAGGCTGAAGTTAGGCTTACCAGATGGTAGATGACAGGTTCACTTTTTCTCTTCCTTTACCCATGCAATTTTTGAAGACCAGTAACATGCTCCCTTTTCTTTTCAGATACCTTAGAGCTCACTAATTCTCCAGGAACACTTTAAAATATTGTCAGTATTTTGGATAAGTTCCTTAGTTAATTCCCTTTCTTCCCTTGCTGCACATCACAGGGATACGCTCAGTTTCACATCCTTAGTTTTCCCTCTCACAACCTTCCTTATGACCTTGTCTCAACAATCCTAACTACAAGGTTGTTTTTTCTAATTGTACTTTATTTTTCACAAAAATTGCAATTTAGTACTTCTGCTAATTTGGAATCATCGCTCCTTTTGTTTTCTTCTTTGTAGAATAACAAATCTCTTTTATTCCTATCCTCCCTTCTTCCCTTTGTAATTAAAAGATCATTTAGAATCTATACACATCTAAGTAGCTGCTACATTGAAAAATGGAGGCACTATCATTTGCAATGCTGTTATATGCTATAAATAAGGCAATTTTATATGTTTAATAACTTATCATGGGCATAAAATAAAAAAATGTGCTGAAATACAGTTCAGTAAGAGTCAAAATCCACATATTTAACAGTGAAAAATAATTTTGTTCTCAAACTATTCCTATATTTCAGCTGATTTCAGTAAGTAAAGAGTAAGGTCATTTCCCATTACATCCCTTCAGTTGCCATGATAAGTAACAAGAAAGAACAAAGAATTTCCTTTCTGGATTACTTTACTAAATTCATACTTTAATCTTTTGGTAGATGATGTTTTTCAAACACACTCAGATGCCTGATTGTCAGCTTTATGTCCTAGGAAGTATTCCCAGCAATTCAGGCACAGTAAAGTATCTACCTCTAGCAAGTCTCTGTGTACTATATAACTTTTATAGTCATTATAAAAGTAATTTATTGAAAAAACTTAAACCTTTTCCAACTCAACTGACTTTTGATTTAAGTGTGTGTGCTCCTGGTTATGGTAATCAGGTGTGGTAGGTGCTTTTTTCAGAATTAGGTTTGCTGTTTATGTCACAAAGTTTAGAAGCTCTAAGAGTAACATCCTCTAAAACATAGCATGTTCACAGAAGCCGAGATATCAGCTCATGTTTCACTGTTACAGTGCCTGGAATTGCACATAATACAAGGTAGGAGAACTTTTCCCATTTTTAGATCACATTTTTTTCTGGTAGCTATTATTTCTGTTTGCTTTCACTGGAGTACAATACAGTATTGACTATAGACTGGCTCTGGGGAAACAACATGTAATAAAAAGGGGAAGTAACATTTCTTCCTTCCTTCCTTTCTCTCTTTCTTTCTTTCTTTCTCTCTCATTCTCTCTTTCTCTCATTCTCTCTCTTTTTCTCTCTCTCTCTCCTCCTCTCTTTTTCTCCTTCTCTCTGGTCAACTGGCTGTCTGGCTTTCTGGCTTCCTCTGTGTCTTTCTCTCTTTTTCTTTATTACTTCTTTTTCTTTTGCTTGCTTCCTTACTTCTGCTTACTTGCTTGCTTGCTTGCTTGATACACATATGACCTTGCTTAATTTTAAAAGTGACAGCAACGATCATAACCAAGAGGAAAGCTCCTTGCAGCAGTGCCTAGCTCTGATTAGCACTGTGACACTCACTTGCAATATTTTTGAGCCAAACCATTGCAATGGCATTTGAACTTGCTTTTCGATCCAGAGAGGAGAATGCTGCCAGCTATGGTGCCAGCCTTTCGTTGACTGTATGATGCAAGTTAAAGCACTCTATCTCACCACAACCTCAAGGACAAGGAAAGAAAAAACAGAGAGGCATCAGCAAGTGAGGTACAGACCCTGCTGAACTCCTGAGAGGTCCAGCTGCTGAGTTCTGACATCTGGAGAGTCCTACAGCACCTTGGTGTTGCTCAGTTGGTCCTTTGCTCAAACCAAGGATTAGCACACCCACTGCCAGAGCTCATCCAGAAACCAAGGTGGGATAAGGACAGAGGCCAAATGTTACCCATAGAGAAAAAACCCATACAGTCCAGTTTTGTGAGGAACTTTGGCTTTCAGAGTATTTTGCAACACGGCCTGCGTTGCCAAGAACAGTCCAAGTACCACAAAGCTTACACTCAACCTCCTTTCTGAGAGTAAGATTGAGTGACCAGAGAATGCTTAAGGGCTGACAAAAGCTTTTAGCATCCTTAGTTCTGTCTTAGACTGTCACAGAGACTTACTGATGTTTCCTTTGCAGAGTGATTTGATTATTCCAGGAGAGGACTCCTGGAGCAAGGGGTTCCGTGCACCTGCAGGCTGAATCCACCAAGGTGACAAGTCATCTTTGAAAAGGCAAGTTTGCATGGAGATTTGAACATATTTCAAACTGATTTGCTTCATTATTGTTCCACTTCTCTCACTGGTGAACCGCTTGGACAATGGTTAGATTTATTTGAGTTTAAATGGGCATGAAAACAAGTGGCAAGGCTGGAGGCAAAGCTAGGTGCATCTGATCTACAAAATATGCAAGATTACATCTGCGAACTCATGAGCTGAGGTACTGTCAGGGAAAGGGCATAGGCAACCTTTTCACGTCCTTGGCCCCATACACACCTGCATGTAACATCAGACCATGTTAACTCAGGAAAGAAGCACTTTTTAATGTAGTGGTTGGTTCCCTACTTCTTGTCAATAACCCTGAACTGAAGAACTTAGTGAAGAATGGCATGCAGTTTTTCCAAGAGGTGAGTTCACTGAGGTCAACCTTATACCAGTCTGATTGGCCATCAGACTCAGACAACATTGGCATGTTGGAACAGTCAAAGGTTCCCTGAGACACATTTTTTAGATTACCAAACAGGGTGTGGGATTTTCCCTGCCTCTCTCTCTTAACTGTGGCCATAGGAAATTATGCAGGAATTTCCCAGTGTAATAGCAGAAGCTCATGCATGGGAAGAATCTGTACCCAAGTGTTCATACACCACAAGACTTGGGCACCGTTTTTGGTGATAAATTCAGAATTATACCATCAGTGTAAGACCAGGCACAGTAAGAAGCATGGACCCTGCAACACATTGTTATCATATTCACAGTGTCGATTCTGATTCTCTGATAAAGTTAATTGACTGAGTCAAGGCAAATTTGCTCCACACCTGCTCTGGACAGAGCAAGCTCAACCAGCTCTAATCAATCACTCCCCCCAGGAAACTGGCACAAACAGTGCTTGTTCAGCCGGTGCCAGCCGCTGAACTTGATGGCACCGGTGCAGTCTCAGGGTAGCGCTGTGGGGTGTGCAAATGGCCCTGGGGGAACCACATCAGAATCTTACCCCAAGGCACTTTATTTTTTCTCTGTAAAATATACATTTCTCAAGCCTTTCTGGTAACTCTGCTAGTCTCAATGCCTTTCAGTTAATGCTCTGATAGCATTTCCTTAATATAAAGTGTATTTTATTGGATTTGTGATCTGTCCATTATTTAATTGGTTCTAGGATGGACCAAGGGAGAATCTTTGCTCAGGTGTCCATACTCAACATC
This sequence comes from Manacus vitellinus, assembly GCF_001715985.3. Classification (NCBI taxonomy): domain Eukaryota; kingdom Metazoa; phylum Chordata; class Aves; order Passeriformes; family Pipridae; genus Manacus; species Manacus vitellinus. The sequence continues at coordinate 34,877,224 of NW_021939396.1, forward strand.
CTCATCCGACAGCCTTCAGCAAGGAAAGATGACTATGCTTTGCTCTGTGAGTAGGGCATTTGGGCCAGGAGTCCAAGAAACTGTGCCCTGCCTTTCCTGAATTTACTCATCAAGAAATTCACCCCAGAGAGGGCTTTTTTAGAAATGACCATTAGACACACATCAAATATACCTCATTCTTTATTTCTGAATATTTCTGAGCCCTTTAACCTGTTTTGCCCTACCCTCCTGTCTGCACACAAAGCACTCCATCCAAAATCCATGCCTCCTCTGAAAGGGAATATGTATTTAAAGGCTCTGACACAAACCTATGGGAGCCTGTGGTTGTCCTACACAGTGGTTCCCAGTACATGGTACAAGGAGTAGTTGGACCTAGGCCTCGAGAGGAACAGAGCTCTGCCAGCTCCCTGAAACCTGGTTATGACATGGGATACGACAGCCTTGGCAAAGCTAGGACCTTGAGTCAGACAGAAAACTGGTTAAAATCTGCAGCAGAGCTGAAACTCTTCCCAAGGCAGCTGCAGAAGTTTAAACTCTGTGTTTCCAGACGGTGGGTGGCAGAAGAAAGGAAGGCAGACAGCAGCAAACCTTACAAATGACAGAGTTTGCTTTTGAAGCACTTAAATGTGTTACTGGCTTTTAGTTAGCAGAGAGAAGAACCTGGAGCCTAGGACCCTTCCTTTGGAGTTAAGTCAGACCACGCCACAAACTAAGCAGAAAAGGGATGTGCATCGAGGTTGAAGGTATTTTGACAAGAAGAACAACAGCAGCAATAGCAGCTGCAAAAATCTTAATGCCCCTTAGCAGAAGGCAAATAGACTTCAAAGTAAAATAAATTATAGGAAAGACCATTTAAGCATTTGAATCCTTTCAGTTCTATGTTTACATCCTGTAGCTACAGACCCTCATCCTATACTAAATGTGGGTTTGCTAAATAACTCTCTAAGCATTGTGGGATCAGGAGCTTCAACTAGGACCAGTGGGTACTCAAGGAGTTATTGTGGTTTGTGCTCTGCCTCATGATAACTTGCTTGTGTGCCCAGAAGTTCAATTAGAAAAAAAGGACAACTGATATTTTAGACTGGATTCTGACAAACAAACCTGGGGAGGGGCAGAAACAATGCTATCAGCCCTCCTGTCTTCACCCCTGCTCTGATGGGCACAGTGGTGGTGTGCTTGTCTCTGGGCTAGGCTCTGAAGGATTTCATGAAGGAATTCAGCTGTCCCACTGAATTTAATTCCTTGAACATCTGGTCTCCGTCTGCTACAGGAAAGATGGTGGGCCAGATGGGAAATCCTAGTAGCTGCAGTCAGCCTGGGGGGGCACCTACTACATTGTTCTCAAAGATGATTTGAAAATGATAGATCACAGTACCTGAACAGCTTTCACATAAAAGACCTAATGCTACTATAAAAATAAATAAGGTGCCTTTTTTTTAATTTGTTTTGTGAGGGAAAGATGTTAATACATTAAGAGGTAAGAGATATGTTCACTAGAAATTCAGCAGGTAGACTGCACTTCTAGGAAAAGGAAAATAAAAGGCAGAGAGTGAGCCTGGGCTGTGCACACTTTACAGTTGCTAGTACACACCCTGCCTCTGCTTTCAACTGTTCCAGCCAGCTACTTCCAAAACAGTTTGGGAAGAGACAGGCTTGAGGTGTGGGCTCACATGAATCTCATGAAGTTCAGTGGGGCTAAGTACAAGGTCCTGCACCTGGGTCAGGGTAATCTGTAATATCAGCACAGTCTGGAGAATGAAGGGATTGAGAGCAGCCCTGTGGAGAAGTATTTGGGGATCCCAGTGGATTAAAAACTGAACATGATCTGAAAGAACACTTGCAGCTCAGACAGTCAGCTATATCCTGGGCTGCATCACAAGAAGCATGGCCAGCAGGTCGAGAAAGGTGATTCTTCCTCTCTACTCTGTTCTCATTAGACCCCACGTGGAATACTTGTCTGACTCTGGGGTCCTCCATAAAGGAAGTACATGGACCTACTGGAGTGAGTCCAGACAAGGGCCACAAAAAGGGTCTAAGGGGTGGAACACTTCCCTGTGAAGTGGAGAGAGTTAAGTTGTTCAGCCTGGAGAGGAGAAAGCTCTGGGGAGACATTTTTGCAGCCTTTAATTACTTAATGAGGGCTTACAAGGAAGATGGAGAAAGATGTTTTATCAAGGCCTGTAGTGCCAGGGCAGGGGACAAAGGTTTTAAGGTGAAAGAGGTAGATTTAGATTGGACGTAAGGAAAAATTTTTTGTGAAGACCGTGATGAGACACTGGAACAGGTTGCCCACAGCAGTTGTCCAGTTGCCTCCAGAAGTGCTCAAGGTCAGGTTCAATGAACTTTTGAATAACCTGCTGTAGTGAAAGATGTCCCTGTCCGTGGCAGAAGGGATTGGACTAGATGGTCTTTAAAGGTCTTTTCTGACCCAAACTTATCTGTGATTCTAAGAGTCTGAAAGAAGTTCATGCCAGTTCATGCCCAAAGGGCAATAAGGCCTGCAAACAAGTCTGTCTCCTTCATGTTAGATAGTCCTTTTAGACCAACCTGGAAGGCTTTGTGTTTCCAGATGCCAAACCTATCATCATGCTCTGTTTTTTCTTAGTGTAATGGTGCACATGCTGTGTGTGTTGCCTATATCATGTCTCATATTATTTCAGGTATTGTAAAGTGGCAAAAGAAAGAGAAACTATCAATGACATCTTAGCTACCAGAGGCTTGGGTAGAACAGAGGCCAAATACTTCTGGGCTCTGGGTAAAGGCAGTCTGTTGAAGAGGGGTTTGGCCTTAGCAATGTGGGTATCCATCAGTCTATGCCACTTTGTCTTGGGGACTAGGGACTGCTCCCCCCACCCTTTACTTAGGAGTGCAGATATAGCCTAAAAGTTTGAACCTTCATCACTGGGATAATTTCAGATGGCAAGTGAGGTTGCACAATTTCCCCAAGTTGTTAAATGGTGAAGCAAAGTTTGTTCTACTGAATTGGCCAAATCAGACAGTATAGAGGGTCAGCAAATTTAGGGGCAGAGACTCAATGTCATTGGCTTCAGCCCTTGGATTTTTTTTCAGCTTTCCAGTCAATGACAGTCAGAGATTGATCATACATCACTTACTGCCATCACTAAGGAGGATCTGGCAGCTTCTTTGCAATTATAGAAATTTTTCTTTCAGCTTCAAATCAGTGATGCTGCAGTTTGAATATAAACCTGACTGAGGTTGGGTAGTTAATAGAAATGAAGTGTAACAAAGTCTAGTACTAAATCGTGTTTATGCTATGTTGTGAGGAAAACAGAAATCAATCCAATTCCAAATGAAAGGTGGACAACAGCTGCCAGAACTGCTGCTGGAATGAAATCCTGAAAGAAAAACAAAGGATATTAGCATAGGGTAGTCAGAACAGCCTATGTACAAAAAATTATTGTCAGCTGAAGGAAGGGACCAGAACAGGCAGGATTTTATTTCACAATATTCACAATAGTTAATTCACAATTTCACAGGATTTTATTTCAGCCTATATTGTGATTCTTCAGCAGTTACAGAAAAATTTTATCAAAAATAAAATAAAATAAAGTAAAATAAAATAAAATAAAATAAAATAAAATAAAACAACAGAAGAAATTATTTTGGAACAGGAAAATCCAAGAGAAATGTGAAAGAATTGTTTAATGACTGCAAAGAAATTGTGAATGTTTGAACAGTTAAGGATTTTATACAAAACATACAGATCAATTAAAGTGAAAGAACATAAAGACCATCCCCCTATGTGACAGAGCTTGTACAGATTTAACCCTTTGGATCAAATGACACAGATTATTCACTGAAGTGTTTGAGAAACCTCCCTGTCCTCCCTGTTCTCACATCCCTGAGACAGCCTTGCTACTAAAGAGGAGGTTTTGGTATTTCAGGTATTTTTTGATGGTTTGTCTGGAACAGAAGGCATAAATTAGAGTCACAGTCTCAGCTATGTGGATAAGAATTTAACCATTTCCAGTAAAGTGCAGGCTTAGGTGAATGCTCTTTAGTTCTCATTTTCTTCAGTCCATTTGTTGGAAACTGTGACTCAAATAATAACATACCTATTGAAAAAGAAAGGGCTACAGAGTCAACTTCTGACTGTTTAGTACTTCTGTTACAGAACAGTGCCAGTGAAACAGGGTTAACATGACCTTAGATTTTGCTTACAAGAACAACCCAAAAATTCTGCTATAAACTGAGACAGATTGATATGTGCAAAAATAAAAGAGGGAGATAAGGCAAAACCAGAACACCTTGGGAGCTGCCACCACTTGATAAAAACAGTCTGCGTACATGTGAGGATATCGGTTGTGTCATGAGAGATAGCCTGGTGGTCATAGGAGGTTGTAAATCCAGATGGACACATGCTCTGCCAAGAGGAGAGCAGACAAGAGGCATTAAGTCAATTGTTTTGCACAAGACATTTTCAGGCAACGACCAGCAGGTAGAGTTGACCGAGTCCCAAAATACAGCACAGTCAGGAAAAGGCTGTGTCAGGGCAGACCCAGAGGTCCAAATGAAAAATATGCAACTCTAATTCAGCATCAATTCTGTTGATTAAGTTAATAGTTCATTTGCAAGTGTTTGAAGGTCTTTTCTGTGTTAACCAGAGGAGAATGATGAAGATGGTGATGTCGTGTGCCTGCTAAGGGAAGGTGTGGGGAAACGTGTTGTAGATGGTGCTGGCACATGCCTTTTGGAAACAACTGTTGGGTTGTGCTCCTGTAGCGCTGTACCGATCCGCTCACGCACAGGCAATGCATGGAACAGACCTCTGTTGGGCTCCTTGGCTCTTAATGAGTCTAAACAACAGCTGTTCTCTCTTTCTTTGGGCCAAAGTCAAATGCTGAAGCATAAAACATGTGGGTTACAGTGCCATGGAGGGAGTGTGCAATTCATCCTCCTGTAGCTATGGCAGGCATGTGCACTTGTGTGAGCAGCATTTACATGTTCACAACAGTCTTGGGAGGGCAGGAGAGTCACAAAGTGTAGATTACAGTTAAAAAGCCCAAAGGAACCACTGCAAGCATCTAATTGGACCTCCTGTGCACTGCATAAGACTGCACTGAACTAAATTGTTTAAACTAGATCATGCCTGTGGAAAAGAAAAATCTTAATATTTCGATTTTCTATGTTAATGCAGCATGACCTTAGAGAAATTGATTAAATGATAGCTGTTCTGACTGTTTAAAACATGTAACTTTTCTCCTGGTTTGAATCTGCCTAGTTTCAACTCCTTGGCACTGCATTGCTGTACTTCCATTGGCTAGACCGAAGATCACTCTTACTAATGTAACTGAGCTGTCAGCTTCACACTTGTTAAAGTCAAACCTTCAGTTTATCAAACTAAAACACCCCTCGGTGACTCTTCTGGTTAATTTCTGAACCCTTTCTATATTGTTACCTGTCTTCCTGAGGGGTGGGCAGCAGAACTGGACACCATGCTCCTACTGCACTCATTCAGGGGGTCAGTGATTGACTGGCTGCTTGAATGCTGAGCCTGAATACCAGGCTCTTCTTCCTTGCTTGATATTCCCTGTTTATGTTTTCAAAGATTTCAGTAGATTAAAAACTGAAATCTCAGTTTTTAGCGTATTAGCCATTTTGTTCCTTAATAAAACCAGCCCTCTTTCTTTGTTAAGCTCGCAAAGTTAAAATCCAATCAGTAGTTTTGTTTAAGATGATGTGGGCTTGATATTACTAATTTTAGTAATCCTGAACTTTTCCAGTATTTTACATACTATAGAATATAGTAAGCTTCTTTGTCAACTCTTCTGAAATTCTTGTATACAAAATGTCTTGCAAAGTAACCCTCATCTACATTTTGTCGGGGAATTCATATTCATTTAAATGCACCTGCTATATCTACAAAGATTTGCATGTGCACTTCAAATATGCTAGAAGTTATATATAAATATGCATTGCAGACCAGAGAACTGGTGTTCAGCTACTACCAGATTTTAAAAGCAGAAAACGCCATTATCATAATTTTATCTATGTCAGTCTGTGAGCATTCGAGAGCAGGTTCAGTGCAAGAAGCAAAGAGAAGCAGCCTGACATTGATTACCGAAGTTGTACACTTTGATCTAATTTTTATCTGATTTAGGCTGCTGCTTTCTTTTTTCAGTACTTGTTAGAAATAATATCTAATTCCTGTGTGATCTGGAGCAAATTTTTCAGGCTCACATTTTCACTTGATTCGTAAGCTTCAACTGATGAGAATGTGTCAGAGTAACTGAAAAATTTCATCAGTCTAATTACCCTCACCATTAACATTTTACACAACTTCTAAATGCAGTGTATTCCATGTCTGTTGCTAGCTATTGGAACTTGCAAATCAGAGAATGGTTGAAGTTGGAAGGGACCTCTGGAGGTCATTGGGTCCAAACACCCTGCAGGGTCTGTTACAGGAGGTTGCATGGGACAATTTGCAATTGACTTCTGAGTAGCTTCCCAGAGGGAGGTTCCACAACCTCTCTGGGCAAGCTATTTCAATGTTCAACCAGCCTCACATGTGATAAATGTGTGGGGGGTTTTTTGTGTTCAGATGAAATTTCCTGGATTTAGTTTATGACCATTACCTCTTCACTTGTCTGTGAAGATTTTTTCCACATGTTGATAAGATCCTCCCTGAGCCTCCTCTTCTTGAGGCTGAGCAGTGCTGTCTCTTTCAACCTCTCCTCACATAAGAGATGCTCTGCACTCTTAATAATCTTTATGACCCTGCACTGGATTCACTCCAGTGTTCATCTCTCTTATATTGGGGAACCTGGATCTGGACACATTGCCACATATATGCCTCACCAGTGCTTTGTGACAGAGAAAGATCATCTCCCTCAACCCACTGACAACACTCTTCCTAATGCAGTCCAGGATACTATTGTCTTTTTTTGCTGCACTGGTGGCTCATAATCAGCTTGCTGTCCATGGACCCCAAGATCCTTCTCTGCAGAGCTGCTTTCCTGATGGTTGTCCCCAGGGGTTCTTCCTCCCCGGGTATAAGAATTGGCATTTCTCCTTGTTGAACTTCAAGAAGTTTCTCTCTGCCCAGTTCTCCAGATTCCTCTGAACCTGGAGCCCTGTGGCATATGAGACAGAGTTTTATACAATCTGTGAACTTGCTGAGTGCAGTTTGTCCCAGTACCCAGGTCAGTAATGAGGCTAAACAGTATTGGCACCAATGTGGTATACCCTGTGGTATACCACTAGTAATTTGACCACAAATGAAATTTATGCTGCTGATCACAACTCTCTGGACCCAGTTGTTCCCTCAGTTTCCAATCCATCTCACTTTCCACTTACGTAAGTTTTACTTTGTCACCTTGTCTGTGATTTGAGACAGTGTCAAAAGCCTTAATAAAGTCAAGGCAAACATCAACTTCTCTCCCTTAATCCCCCAAGGCAGCCATCTCATTGTAGAAGGTCATCACACTGGTTAAACATGATTTCCCCTTCACAAATCTATGCTTACTACTCCCAGTTACTTTCTTCTTTGAAAAGGGTTTCCAGGCAGATTTTCATCATCCCCTTCCCAGTCAGTGACTGAGGTGAGGTTAACCAGCCTGTAGTTCATCAGCTCTTTGTTGTTGCCTTCCTTACACAGGAGGGATGTTTTCTTGCTTCCATTCTTCAGGAACTTAACCCAGTTGCCAAGACATTGCAATGATAATCAAGAGTGACCTTGGGATGAAATCAACTGGTCCTTCAAGGACTCATTGTGTGTGTTTAACTTGTCTAAGTGTTCCCTAACCTGTTCCTCCTCCATCTAGAGTGAGTATTCCTTGCTCTGGGTTTTCACTCTTGTAGAACAAGCCTGGGGGTCCTGAAGACTAGTCTTACTGATAAAGACTGAGCCAAAGGCAGTATTGATTACCTTACCCTGTTTTGTGTCCTTTATTACCAGGTGCCCTGTAGCAGATACCAATGGCACAGATATTGTTCTGATTGCTAATCTAGACCCATAAATTCTCAATGAGCTCTGACCTGTCCCAATACTGAACTCCATACAGTTCACATGCATTTTCACTTTAAGAGTAACTCCTCCCTATCTTCCTGGTGTGTCCCAACCAAAGAGCCTGTATCAGCCCTTTACAGGCCTCTGACCTTGTGACCCATCCCACCATGTCTGCATGTTCCCAGAAGTCATAGCCCTCTAACTACATGCAGACTGCTAACTCTTCCTGTTTGTTATGCCTCTGTCTACTTGACAGAACACATTTCTTACTAATAGAGATCTTCCCCTGGCTTGTAGAGCTCTAGTATCTTCCTAGAGAAACCACATTGAATTGTGTTATTTTCTCATTTTAAGACACATTTCCCAGACAATGAATTATAACTATTTTCTGGACATTTTTCAATCTGTATCCTAATCAGTATCCTTTTCCAAGTATAAATCTCAATGCTGAGTGCAGCTATCCAGATGTGGTCTCCCTAATCCTGTGTACTGTGCAAATAATAATTTTCTTACTATTCCTACTATACTTCTCTGGTTATTATTCCAAGGACTTGACATTTATGAGTGATGAAGATGAGAAACAATGCACATCAGAGAGTAACATGTACTTTTTGTTTGTTCACTAATCCCTCTTTAAATCTAAACCTCCAAAAACTTTAAAAGATTGCAAGTGCTCCATTTGTGTACTGGGATAATCCCTCATTTGCTCAGTGCAATCTGGAGAGACATCAGCCAGCCTGTGTATAAACTTCTGAAGCCTAGCCTGTGAAGGCTGTTGTGAAAAAGGGATGTACTTCTAGCCAAGGAGAAGTGAGAAGGAGGCCCTCTGTGTTTTGTGAGGGCAAGTCCTTCCATGAAAATTTAAAGGACTGCCAAGTTTTCTGTCTACCTTGCAGGAAAAATTTATCCCTACACATATACATGTTAAAATTAAATAATAATGGCTAGATCTTAACTCAGTGTTGATGCTAAAAAAGAACACAGAATGACAGAATAACTCAGGTTTGCAGTCCAAACTCCTGCTCATAAAGGCCTGGATCCCTCTTCTTGAGAACTACTTGTAGATATTGAAAAGCTGCTATGAAATGCCCTTTTCTCCAGGCTGAACAAGCACGGGGCCCTTGACTGCTCTTCAGAGGACAATTACTCCAGCTGCTGACCATGTTTCTGGCCTTCTGCTGAATTCACTCAGTTTGATCAATGAAATGCTGGGCAAAGGAGGATAATCACTCCCCTTGGTGTATTAACCTCACTGCCGTTGATGCAGTTCTGGATGCTGTTGACCCTTTTGTCTGCCAGATTGATGATCAGCTTGCTATCTACCAAAAATCCCAGTGTCCTTTCCAGCACAACTGCTCCCCAGTCAGTACATTCCCAGCCTGTATCCCTGCAGTGGGATCTTCCTTCCCAGGTGCAGAGCTTGGCATTTGTCCTTATTGAATTGCATTAAGCTCTTGTTGGCCTATTCCTCTAGTCTGTCTGGGTCTCTCTGGGTGGTGGCATACTCTCAGGCATATGGACAGACATCAGTTTAGTAGCATCTGCAAACAAGATGCAAGTGCATTACGTTGCTTCCTTCAGGCCGTTGATAAAGTTGTTGAAAAGGACAGGTTTTGTACAGATGCTGCAGTATTTAACTTGTAACTGGCTCCCAGGTGGAGTTCAACCAATTAACCAGCCCAACCACTGACCATCTTTTCATTCATATACTTGTCTGTTGTCCAGACCAAAACATTCTAACTTGGATATTGGAATATTGCAGGAGGTAGTTTCAAAAAGCCTTGCTAAAATAGAGATAAATTACATCCACTGCTCTCACATTGAACACCACACCAGTCATTTCATTGTAAAAGACAATCAAGTCTGTTGGGCATAAGGACTTTAGTAAATTCATGCTGATTCTTCCCAAATATCTTCTTCATGTTGCCCAGAGATGTGTTCCAAGGTGATTTGTTCCACAGTTTTGTCAAAAACAGAAGTGCAGCTGACCAGCCTGTAGTTTCCTGGATGACCATTTGGGCTTTTTCTGAAGACGAGTGCAACAGTTGTCTTTCTGCACAAGTCATGAATCTCTTTCAGTTGCCACAACTTTAGGAAAAATGATGGTCACCTTGCAAGGATATTGACCAGGTCTCTCAGTACTCTTGGATGAAGCTTGATCAGTCCCATCAGCGTGTATGTGTCAAATAATTTTAAATAATCCCTGACTGAATCCTCAACCACTGCTGGTAGTTCTTCTTCTCAAACTTCCTAAGCAAAGAGGCTTGGAAGACTTTGTTTGTTGGGGGAGGCTGAAGCAGCCTCTTGTGTGTGTCCACTGACACAAGATCACCTGCTTCATTCAGAAATGGACTCATGTTTTCCTCATTCAACCTTTGACTACTACTAACTCAATGGAAGGAGATCTTGTTGCCTTGACATCCCTTGGGAAGGCCAACTTTAGGAGAACCTTGACTTTCCTAACATCATCCCCACATGTCCAGGCAACGTTTATACATTTCTCCTTTGTAGTCTGTCCTAGATTCCATTTCTCATATGCTGCCTTTTTGCTTTGGAGCTCTGTCATATATTCCCTGTTTAGCCTAGTCTGTATCCTAATACATCTACTTTTCTTTCTTTGTTTTTTTTTTTTTTTTTTCCTGAGTATTGACATGAAGCATTGTTCTCAGAGGATGCTGTCCTTAAAAGATCGACTAGCTTTCATGAGCTACTTTAGCATTTGGAGCTGCCTCCCATGGGATCCTACCTGTAAGATGCCTCTCCTGAAGAGCAGTCCTTACTCTGCTATTCATTTTCCTCAATGAGTGTGAATTCTTATAGAGATTTACCAAATTAATGTACATTTAGAATATTTTAGGGGAAAAAAAGTCCAAGATTCAGTAATTGCTTAAGTAAGTAACTTTAGCTTTTGGGCAACAAGCACATATTTGTGTTTATGCCAAATTAGAAATTCTTTGAAATCAACCCAAGACTAATAATAAAATGCCTTTTTCAAACAAGGGACAAAACTGATCCAGTTTTCCATCTATGATGCTTTAGATAAAAAGGGATCCTTCATCCTTCTCACTTTGAGGTCACTACATGGGACATGTGATTTCTTGCAGTGAATGTCTAGCATCTCTTGGCAGGTGGCAATGACTTTCGATAGGCAGTGCAGATGGGCCACCTCATTTTGGACAGAAAAGAGTTTGGGCACATAGATAAAAACTACACTATTCCATTTGCTTTCAGGGTCATCAAATGGACATGATTTATTTTATTTACTGTCACAGATGCAGCACATTTTACACTAGTAAGAATTACTTTTGCATAGTTCTGTATTATTATTATTATTATTATTATTAAGCTCTGTATATGTCTTTAAATAAGGTCTTCTAATGTATATTAGATTAAATAGAGGCCTTTCCACATATTTTCTCATTTTCTGCTCTGGTGACCATGGTATTTGCTCTGCAAAGGGCTAAATTTCATTCACATTTGTAGAGAAGATAAAACGAAATGAGACTGAAGGAAGAAAAGTTTGGGATTTGTTTTTATCTTTTTTTTTAAAATAAAAGTTAATTGCATAAGCTCTTCCTTGGTCGTTCTAATCCAGCTTGTAAAATAGTGGCGTGCAATTTTCTGTAGTGTTAATCCAGAGCAAATGAACATGAAGTAAAATTTACAAGTCTTCAACTGACACTATGTTTTGCTTATTTTTTAGGGCAATGTCAGGATACTTGCACTGCAAAGGCCTGTGCTGTATATGTTCTATGAATAAACAACATTTCTCTCTTAAAAATCTACCAATCTCACACTTTTTAAAAGCACTAAAATTATTTAAGATATAAATTATTTGTATTAAAGTATTAGAAGTTGAAAAAATCCAATAAATAAATATTCACTAAATAGGGGTCATTCCTGTGCCTCAGAGAGGCATGAATTTTATAACCTCACATAAACAACTATGAAGTACACTATGCTTTAGAAAAAAATACCAAAGTAAAAGGTTCTGTTAAACTGGCAAAAGCTTGTTAAATTAAAAGCAAATTTAAATCTTATTCTGACCATTGTTCTTATTTTGAAATCTTGAGGTTCCTGGAATTTGCGGGTTTAATTTTTGTATCTTTTATTTCCTTTTTTGGAAGTGAACAGTTGACAGTCTGCTTTATATGCAGCATGCATAGCACATAAATAGCATTCAAATTAAATTCTACACCAGCTGTACATATCCCATACATGTGGTTTGCGAATGTTGCTGACTGCAAATGGTGCATATTTTGATTTTCAGTTGATATCTAAAACTGTGAATTATCTTCTGAATATGTAGTGTTTTGCTTTCAATCCCTAGATTACATTTATATCAAGCAAAATAAATACAACTGTCTGATAATCACAACCTGGATTTCTTCAACTTAGGTAAAGATTAATTCCTGGCAAACTGACCCCAAGTCTTGTCTTCTTTAAGGCAACAGTCCCATTTCAGATCTGAAAGGGAAGTTTGAAATGAAAAGTAGCCACAGAGGAGAAAATCCAGCATGTTCCTACACACTGCACCCTGTTAACCTGAAGTCTCTTGAACATGGGGACGCTTTTACTTCTTTAAAATCCTGGTGTGCCTTCAATGTAGTAAGGTTTGGTACTCAGCTATTAGCTCTTTCAGGCATGTTCATTCTGCATGACATTTATATAACATTGACTCGCAGAAACCTCTTCCAGCATCCACTGGGCCCAGTATAAAACCTGTGAGGATTTTTTTGGATGTGGCCTGTGTCTGGTTCTTCCAATATCCTGGTCAGGAATATGGCAGGGAGCCATCAGAGGGAGGGGAAGTAGCCAGATGGCACCAGTACACTGTTGCTTTGGCATTTTTTTCTGGCCAGCTGACGGGTGCGATCTCTAAGGAGGATTTTTGTTTGTTTGTTCATTTGTTTTGTATCTTTTCTTTCAGGTAGCCTGTGGACCTGAGTTAAACTCACTGGTAGCTTGATCACCTTACACATTTGCCACTTTTTCTTTTCTCTTTTTTATTTGTTGTACACAGTGTTGGGGTAAATTTACTTTGGTATACTAAAATCTTGCCCTGATTTCATATTCATTTTTCATACAAAAGCCTTGTTGGCTCTAAGGAGTGCCATATGCTTGAAAGACATGCAACACTGATATTTTTTTCTATCAGCATGTCTATGAACATTGTAAAAATTCAAGACAAACCTCAAAGGGAGCTAAGGGTTATATAGATATTTACGTCCACAAACCTCAGAGGGAGATAAGACCCACATAGATACCCACAGCAAAGATTTTATTTTAAATCCTGTCCGAGTTTGAAAATATCCTCTTTCACTGGCTGTATCTCAGACGTTGGCATCTTTTTTAACAAGTTGAAGGGGTTCAGGGTGCACCCTCCTGAGGGTGATCATATATGTGAGATTTGTCTCCTCATCCTCTGATCTGGCCAGGCATGAGCCATTTCTAGTCTATATAGCTGAGTTAACATTGCTCTGTGCTCAAGTCAGTAAGGCCTGGTGACAGGCTGTGTATATTACTGGTTTGTGTCTAAACAGCTTTGAGACTAGAGCTGGCTTGTATCCAGCCTTCTGAGAGCACCGACCAAGCAGCCTGCATGTATCTGCACCTGTCCACGTGGATGTATTATAAATCGTATATGATGCAATATAATTTGCTGTTTATAAATGACATATTGTGACACCTCCTCCTTGAAACACATTTTTTTTCCACCTAAGCCTTTCAGCAATAATCCAACACAGAAACAACATGGCTAAGAGAATAAGTGCATCACTGGGAGTTACCAGTTCTTCTTTGTGTTTGAACCCTATGATCTGCCTAATTGAGAGATTGATCTTGATTAGTTGCGAGCACCCATGGTTCCTTCTGATGGGAGCATATGGTATTGTACAGTATGTGCTTTGAGCCAGGGAACAGATCTCTCACTACCCCTTTTACACATAGGGCTGACATTACTAGGAAGACAGGCAGCAGTAGTATAATGCCTTCCAGCAGCTGTGAAAACTGTCTGCATGATTCAGATGCTTTCCTGCTTACTGATAATTCAGTTCTAATAGTACCTTAAAAAGTGGTTTGTCAACCTCCTGAACATAAACACTCTGGGGTCATCTGTCTGCTTGCACCTTTACAGGTGATGATGTTCCTTCTGGTTTAGTATAGCAACAGCGAATGGGTGACTTCAACGTAAAATGCAATTGTCAAAACATTCAACAAAAGCTGCTTTTGACCAATATGGTTTCAACGCATCAGTCGAGTTCTTAAAAATTCTGTTCGACTAAGGTGGTTGATGCTCTGTGGGATGGAGAAGATAGGAAGCAGCTGCATTTGTGGTCTGCAGATGTTCAAGTCAGGAAACTGCTAACTACCTTTAATTGATCAGCTCACCAAAGTGGGGGAGTGAGTGTTCACATCTGTGGCCCATTCTTACAACATGTTTCCTCCTCACTAATTCTTGCTACTGTCTGGAAGCTTTCCAGACTGCTGCTAGTGATAGAAGACAATTCTTCCATAAAGCAGCAGGCATTTCCAGCTCTCGAAGGACTTTAAACAACTAAGTAGAGGTATTTTCTGTTATAATAACTAGTTAAAGTAAATAAACTGTACTTAGAGAGGATTTTAATTTACTTTTAAGGTTTGCTACTCCTGTAACATCTCTAAGCCTTGGTGCTTTTCTAGCTATGCTGAAAATCAAGTAGGGTTAAAAGTCTTGCAAAAAGTGAAATAAAATTATGTAATAGACCACTCTAAGTCACAGGCAAGAAAAAGCAAAACAAGTCATGTTTAGTCTGCAGGCCCAAATGCAAAAAATCTTTCTCCATCTCTTTATTCAGCAATGAAGCTGTGAATGCTTTCCTAAACCCCTGTGGTTCTGTGCATACCTCTGTCTCCAGGTAGCAGAGAGAAGAGCAGTGAGCTTCCCCCTCCTCAGGGTTTCCGTGTGTCCCATTCAGATTTAAATTTTCTTTCTCTCTTTACCCCTAAGGCTTCCTAATCCCTAGCTGTACCAGGGAGGAGTGCTGAAGCTTCACTCCCAGCAGACCAGGGCTGCCTCTGCCTCGGAAATGGTAATGTCACCTCGACATGGCTGGTGGTGACCAGGAGCAGCCCAGCCGCTAAATTGGAAGCTGGCTAATCCCTAAACAGATTGTTAGCCATGGCTCAGGCTAAGCACAGTTCAAATCCCAAACTCATCTCGTATTCTGCATCTCTAAGCATTCTTTAAGCCCTCATAGTTTGGGAAGGTTCATATAAAACACAGCTGCCTTTGGGGTGATAATGTGACTGTTCTAACCTTGATACTGACAGTTACCATGATAAACATGGTGATAATCATCTAAGAAAGGTAAAGATGGATTTAGAAATCAGAATCTATTCTGTGAATCTGAGAGATGAAATGTTCAATAGTAATAATAGGTAACAAATTGTAGAATTCCTTGTAATAGGATGTTGTGGAGACCAGGAACTTAACTAGGACTGGATGTTTATAGAAGTAATAATATCCAGACTTATAAATAGTCAGAAAAACAACATTTGTTTTGCATTTGAACCTTTTTCTTAGAGACTTTTTGTCAGTTGGTAAAGTTAAACTTTGTTTCTTTATATTGCATTCACATCTGGAAGCAAAGTTGTATCCATATCTGAAATTTAGCAGCCTTGAAAGATGTCTGCCTAGTGTAACTGCATAAAAGTGCATTGGAATCAGTGTGGAGAAAGTTTACTGTTGTGTTATTCCAGTATGTTTGTTTCCTTTTTCTGGACATCAAGGTAATGAACTGGAGTACAACACAGAAAAAGATTACCTAGGCTAGGCAAACAAAATCATGTAATCTACTGTGCAAAATTTAAACTTTATTTATTTATCTCAAGTATGAATATTTTTCAGTTTGGAGCACAAGTTTTTGTGAAATTTTGAATGACCATAAAAAGAAGAAATACTGTATTCCCTGTTTTCTATCAGAAAGATACGAAACTAGCTCTTGAACAAGAAAAGGGAGAAGAACTACTTTTTTCTTCAAAAGTGTGACACTGTTAAACATGAAATATGGGTCTAAAGTCTCATCTATCTGAGAGGAGCTAATGAGAAACTGCTAGAACTATCTGTCACAAGAATCTTTATCTGAGGATAAAGATTCTGCTGGGGCTCCAAATTAGGTAAGGAGAATCTGTCTCTGAGGGGTAGAGCTGACCTGCCATTGTGCATACAGCTGATGCAGAGTGTGAGAGCTCATGCCAATTTGACATGCAAAGGGAAGCAGAAGGATGTGGAAAAAACCCACATCTTTTGGCAAAAGCTTGACTAAGCCATGCCTTTGCTACTGCTGAAAAATAGTCCAGGACAGGCTTCTGGCAGTGAGGCCAAACAACATGATACATTCACTTCCACATGCCTAAATTCTTGTCCCCCTTGAAACAGGGGGTGTCTGTATCCAATCCACCACCTGGGCATGTGCCCTGGCAAGGGCTGTGCTCTGAGCCATACCCAGCCAGCACAGGTTGCTGCTGCTTGGCACAGACCAAAACTGCACCAGGGAGCATGCTGACCCAGTGAGTGATCGTAGTCTTGAGCCTTCACCCTGAGACTGGCTTTATTTATTAGTACAGACACTGCCTGAGAGAGCATGATGGAGCTCTTAACCATGTGTCTCTTAAGCATATTCTCCTCAAGTGTTAGCATTCTGCCCACTGACCTCACCTCTTGTGTCTTCTTTATGTGTCTCCTCAACTTTTAGTTTGTCTTTTAACCAAAATAAATTGTGCTGGGGACATTTCTGGGGGCAATTGTTATCCACATCGTGGAAGTGGGGCATTGGACCAGCAGCATGCCTTGTTCAGTCTCCAAGGATTCATTGAGCTTTCTGCCTGGGAGCCTCCAATTTTGCAGTTCAAGGTCTAAGGCTGCTTCTGTCTATATATATAAATAGGTTGTATATGTGATCGAATGACTGGCTGGCTGTTTGACTGACCAACTGTGTCTGCTCATAGCAAGAGGAGATTTTGTACCCAGGGTGCTGCTTGATCCTCTTTGTTACTTATGCCACTTCACCGAAAACATGGGATAAATGCTGTAGAATTTTCCCAGTTAATCAACTAACAATGTTGTGTGCTGAAAAACATCTTAGAACTCAGATATTCTGAATGTTCTGCATACTTCTATATTCTGTGTTGAGGTAATCTTTCATTCTTTTGTTAATACTGATGAGAACTGCAAATATTTCCCATGCATAATGCTAAGTGATGTCCATGAGAAAATGTCTTTGCCTTGAATGCAATGTGTACAAGAGGTGCCTAAATGTACTGGTGTAAATTACACATGTTGAGGAGTAAAATTTTTATAGCACTTGACATCCTTGTGGTATGGGTTTTTTTTCTCCTGAAAGCAGAGGACTTCATGTGTGATTTCACTTCTGAACAGTCACCCCTCATTATTTTTTAGTTGCACTTTGGACATATACAATTTGACTGTCCACTACCTGCATCTGCCTAATTCTGTGGGGTTCAGGTTTTAGAGTTCTAAGTGAAGGGTTGATCTATAAATCTGGCCAAGAAGTCTCCAGAAGGTCAGTGTGGAATAAATAGTGACAGTGTAATGTTCTCCCTTTGTTTCATTATTAGTAGATGACCTGATTCTGCACTTTTAGTGAGACTAACTCGGCACTGACATAATTCAGAAACAGTTCAGTTTTTATGGACTGATGATAAAGCTGGACTGATACCAATGTCAGGCTTAAAGATGGATATAAGAGGCATAAGCCAAGAGTTATATACTAGTTTTTGATTTCCCCATGATGTGATCCCACTCTGCCCTTGCTCTGAGTCAACTATAATCTACTTAAGAGAATGAGCCAGAGACTGTATATTGCCTCATGTCTCTGGCTTGGTAGTTGGGGCTTAGTGTTGTGTTATGCATTGTCACAAGGTTTGGCATCACCTTGGAGAGTAGAGGGTAAAAGATGTGCTTCTTTTTGTGCCTGCATGGCACCACTCCTGTGACACTGGGCTAATTCAGCAAGGAGTGGTTCTATGCAGTTGGAAACTGCAGTCATTAAAATAGTCAGGAAGGTTAAAAAGAAGCAAGAGTGGGCAAAAGCATTTAATGTGTGATAAAGTAAGTGATTTTATAACTGATTTTATTACTTAAAGTTCAAACATTATTTTCGCTAGTCTTTGTCTGGTGTAAATGAAGATGAAAGAAGTTGGACAGGGAGAGACTTGAGTACTGCAGGATGCTTCAGGGATCACGTCTTTAAGGGTTATTAAACACAATTTGTTTTTGTCAGATTTCAATTTGTCTGTGTTTTAGCAAATCCTAGAAACTTGAGCTCTGACATTTTGTATATCCCTATTAATTATTCATTCCTGAGAATCTGTACTTGTTTGACCTTAAGAATTATTGCCTGTTTACATTGAAGAAGACCCAGTAAGACTTGTCATACATCGTCCTTCACAAAAAAAAAAAAAAAATCAGAGTCTTTCTCCCTGGGTAAATGAGGAAATAAAACAACCTGGGCTGGGTCAATGGTTTTAATACTGGTGGGAAAGTCTTAACATGCTGCAGAGGCAGCATCTAAGAAATCTGCTGAGATAGCTGGATCTACAGTTCTAGGTTAAACTTAGGGATACAGGATCACATTTCATCAACACTATGTGGGATGAACTGACCCTTGTGCAGGGTGCCACCAGAGGACTCATGCATCGCTTATGTCTGACAAAGCATCCTAAGTGGGACTTTGGTGGTGCACAAGGGCAATGTGGATATTCTTCACAGGAGCTAAGTTTTAACCACTTTGGGAAAGGTTTATACAATCTTTCTCTTTGTTTACATTTCATTTGTATTGAGACAAACTTCCACTGAACTCAATGTGATATTGGGTGTGTTGCACAAACCCCGCTAACTTCAGCAGTTCCAGGGCAGAGCTGGCTGCAGATTTCTGGTTAAAACAAGCTTTCGCTGGAAAAATCTCACCTCCGTGAAGCATCTTACGGAAACTATTTGTTTTCAATGATGTCAGTGGGTTTTGCTCAGATTGTGTGGAAGCCTGAACTAACTGAATATTTGTGGCAGCCTTATGTGTCAGATCACCATGGAATTGACAAGCCCAGGGCTCAGGTTTTGCAACATTAGGGCAGCTCAATCAGCTCATCTTTCTAGAGCTATGAGGGAGCAAGCATAGCACTTAAAGGTCCTGGAATTAACACTTCTAGCCAGGACTTGTATCTTGTCTCTACAGCAGGATTCTGGGACACAGTTTTCACAGAAGACAGAGATTCTGGTGTTTCTGTCACTGGACTGAGAGCAAATCATGGTCTTCACAACTCTGGTCTTCCTGTGATGCAACAGTGAACAAGACCTGCCAGCATGTTAGTTCTTAATATTCTCTGTTTTGAGATTGGGTATGACATGGATACTGAAGAACTCATTAGTATGTTAGTCTTTCCTAGAGATAGCCAGAAGTTCAGCTGATGGAGTGCTATTCCTTTATCTCAAAGAAAAATACCTCACTGAAATATGTTTTTTTTTCCTGAAAATAATTATTTTTATAACTTTTCCTTGTAGTATCAGTATTTATAGTTTTCATCTCAGATCAGGAATTAAACCCTCAATTCCTTCATAGAGATTTTTCTTATAGAAAAGCTTGTGATGATATTTAGGGTTACAGGACTGAGATTCATCAACACTCATCTCCCTCTCCTTCAAAGGCCAATGAGCCATTCAAGCTCAGCACTGCGCTGAAAATATGAATGATTCCAACTTCCCAAAGAGAAATGGAAGAAGAGGGCGAATCAGTGAGCTCAGAAGGTGTTGAGTCCCCACCAGGAGGCCTAATCACATATTTCCTCCTCAGTAAACTGTGATTCCTTTGTCTGTCACAACAATTTTAGTGTTAACTAATTCAAAACCCATAAAGGTGAAATCCATATATTTTTTCTTGGGGTCAAAGACCTCAGTTGCTGATATTTCATTACTTGCTGATGAATGAGTGACTACCATCATAGCTATCTTTGGTTTTTGGCCTGCCTTGGAAATAGGAGCTGAACTAGAGCATCGACTCGGCTGTTGTCTTTCCTAAAACTGGTTTAAGACATGAGGGGAAAGCTGTGTTGCTGCTGTTGTGAGACTGCACTTTTTATTTGAATGTGTATATAATTTCTCAATTTGTAAAGTGTATGCATTTGGAGAGACACTATAAACTCCACAAAGTAAGCAGTACTGCTGCAGAGATTGTAATTAAGGAAAAGCTTTTAAACAGGGCCTGGACTGAAAGGACTGAGAAGCAGAAAGCAGAAGATTTTGTTATCTTATTAGCTATAGATAGGAAATCTTGCAGAGCTCTAAATTAAACATGAACATCTTGACTTCTGTTAGGCCTTTGACACAGTCCCATGCAACATACTCATCATTATATTAAAGACAAATGGGTTTGGTGTATGGACCATTTAATGAATAAGGAGTTGGTTGGATGGCCGTGCTCAAAGGCTCAGTGTCCAAATGGAGATCGGTTACAGTGCTCTTCTTCAGGGCTCCATACTTAGGATCAGGACTGTTCAATAGCTTTATTAATGACAATGGGATTGCAAATTTGCTGGTACAACCAAGCTGAGTGCTGAAGTTTGTGTCCTTGAGGAAAGAGATGCCATACAGAGACCTTGACAGGCTGGAGGAGTGGGCTCATGAAGTTCAATAAGACCAAGTGTAAGGTCCTGAACCTGGTTTGTGGCAATCCACGATATCAAAACAGGCTGAGGGATGAATTGTTTGAGAGCAGTCCTGTGTAAAAGGACTTGGAGATCCTAGTGAGTGAAAAACTGTACATGAGACAGAAAAGAGCACTTGAAACCCAGAAAGCCAACCATATCCTGGGATGTCTCAAAAGAAGCACAATCAGCAGGTCAAAGAAGATGATTCTGCCTCTCTTCTCCACTCTGGTGAGACCCCATTTGTAGTGCTGCATCCAGCTCTGGGGTCCTCAAAACAGGAGGAGGAGCATGGACCTGCTGGAGCGGGTCCAGAGAAGGGCCACAGGAACGATCAGAGCGCTGGAGCACCTCTCCTATGAAGTCAGGCTGAGAGCGTGGAAGTGTTCAGCCTGGAAAGGAGAAGGTTTTGGGGAGACTTTATTGCAGCCTTTCAGTGCCTAATGGGGGCCTAAAAGAAGGATGTAAAGAGGTGTTTTACCAAGCCCTGTAGTGACAGAACAACGGTTAGCAATTTTAAATAGGAAAAGGGTAGATTTAGGCTAGGTATAAGGAATTTTTCTCTATGATGAGGGTGCTGAGACACTAGAACCGATTTTCAAGAGCAACTGTGGATGCCTCTTCATTAGAAGTGTTCAAGGTCAGGTTGGATGGGGCTTTGAGCAACCTCATCTAGCAATATATGTCCTTGTCCATAGCAGTACCTTTGGACTAGGTGATCTTAAAAGGTCCCTTCTGATGCAAAACATTCTATGATTCCATGATTCCATCATTCTGTTCAATGTTCTTTAATGAAAAAAACATGAAATCTCAGTGATTCAGAAGACAGAATTCCCATTTAAATATGTCATGGGGATTCTGAATTTTTTTTTTTTATGTGGGAGAAGTATTTTCCTGACCATGTATTAAGGAAGTCAGTAGATGCAGGCTGAGAGGCTACAGACCACAATCTAAAGGTCCCATCCTACACCCTAATGTTTATGAATGACATCCTGGAAAACCGGTGAAACATCCTGCTTGAATATAGTCATTTTCACAGCAGCTGCTAGGGGTCCATTTCATGGCATATTCCTTTCTATGCTTTAAAAGAAGATCATAGTTTTCAAGCCCAA
Organism: Manacus vitellinus; assembly: GCF_001715985.3. NCBI lineage: Eukaryota > Metazoa > Chordata > Aves > Passeriformes > Pipridae > Manacus > Manacus vitellinus. The sequence continues at coordinate 34,899,004 of NW_021939396.1, forward strand.
ACAGTCTGAAATCTTAAGGTTTCATCATCTAAGATGCTGACCCATTATTTTTTATTGTTTTTTTTTTTACTTAATTTACCATAAATCTTACTTTTCTTTTTTCCCCATGGCTTCTCTCCAGCCAAGCTGCAGCTATTAAAGCATTCTTCTTTGGCTGTCACCCCGAGTTTTTCTCTTCTAGTCCCTGGCAAATTCCTCCTCCTGATATAAGTTACTCACTGCTCTTTTAATATATTCTGTTTAAATCTGGTTCCTTCTCTCAGCCTTTGGATATTCTCAAGAGTCACCATCCCACAAAGGAAGACACCAGATGCATTGGTCCCTCTTGTGGCTGCCATGGTATATATTTTTAGAAAGTTCAGAATGAGAAAAAAACTTCACATTGAGACTTGGCTGCTGTCTAGACTGATGGTAAACATGTGATAACAGACTGACCTAAGGTACTGTCAAACAGTAACTAGCTGTCGTTGTTATGCTGTGGCAAAAAAACCCCCAAAAACCAACCCCCAAACCCCTTTGCCCACAGCACCAGCTTTCCAAGGCAGAAAAGCGTAGGTGATAATCTTTTGTGAGCAAGACTGCAACTACTTCCTGACTGAATTAAGGACTTAGAAGTCCATCTCAGCTAAAAGATGTGCGAAAGAGGAAAGAATTAAATTAGTTATTCTCCAAAGGAGGTGAAGCACAGAAGGAAACAAGGTCCTCAGGATCCATGGGAAGGTGTAGAGTGGAAGGTGGATCATACGCCAGGAGATTGTGAACATGTTGCACCTTGTTATCTGTATAGAGGTCACTTTTGGAGCTAAGGTAAACACAGAAATATACATGGCTTTCATTTAATTGCTTATCAGCTTCCGTAAACTGCATACTGGGAAAGGCTGAGCAAATGCCTGGGACTCGGTGCTAAAGCTCTGCCTCTTTGGACAGTTTCAACCAAGCAGTGGATTGAGGCTTCTGCACTGAGTGAAACAATCAATGAATACAGTGATCTTCTTTCCCTGGTGAAATGAAAGACAGACAGTTTTTCGTTGTCATAATTCATTTGTTCGCCAAATATTCTACTCTGTCTGATCAAATTCAAACCTCCCTATTTGATATTAAAAGCTGCATGAAAAGGCACAAGGCAAAAAATAATCCTCAAATATGTTAGTATCCCTGGGAATATATAATGAGCACTTACATATTTTCAGTCCAAGACAGGAGACAATGTTCTGTGTCACAGATATGCACACTGCACTTTGCGGCACCAGTGCATCCAGCAGAAGGCATTAAAAGGTGGACCAGATACTGGGGATGTCAGGACACATGCTGCCCATAGACAGACCATGTTCCAGTGAATGCTTCCTTACAGCTGGTAAGAAGATTGTTCTGCAAAAATGCACCTGGGTCTTCAGGTGCTAAGGCTGATTCTGACCCTCATTGTGCTAAAGAGAATTTGCAGAGATTTCCAAAGAGAAAGTTAGAGAGGTATGACAAGAAGTAAAGCCTGTATATTGAGAACTAAGAAACTCAGCTACTATAGGTACCTCCATACTGGTAAATAACGCAGAGCCTCATTTTGGGAGTTTTGGTACAGCTAAAGGGTCACAAGGGATGAAACCTGGATTTCTGTGAGTCACTTTGATCAGCGGACTTAAAAGGCGTTTTTGAATTAAATGGAAAGAGATCATGACTTCTGTGTGGGGAAAAATCCCCATTACTGAAGACAGCTTATGAGCTGAGGATGGATTTTCTGTGACCGCAGGTGGTGAGCAGGGAAGGGGGTGGTAGGAAATGCCCTGAGCCTGGAGGCAGGGCTGTGAACTGAGGAGAGGGTTGGAAGAAAACCAAGGGCTTCCTGACAGAAGAAAATTGGTCTGTGGGTTTACATCTGAGTGTGGGGCTGTGGCTGTTAGAGGGGTCAAAATATAACAAGTTAGACTGATTAGATTATGAACCCAGGAGGCAGCAGGTCTAATTTTTATTTTTAACTTTCTGTACAATTAATGCCAACTCATCTAATTTCTCAGGGCATCAGTTTTTCCATCTGTGAAATGCGGATGATGTGACCACCATCAGTAAATTGCATGATGCAAGTACAATGTGATATCTACCTCCAATGCTTTATGGACAGATTTTTATTTAGATACTCTACCACCTTTGAAATTACATTGAACAGGTGATTTGAAAGCTTTGTCATAAATCTAAATATTGCTGACACATTAAGAAGAATGAGGTGATCAGACAACAAACTGCATTAAAAAAAGAAGCATGTTTAAATCTGGTATAAATGAGTTTGAACTGCAGTGATATGAAGGTATTTTTATTTAGACATTCAGCCAGAAACGTGCAGCATTCACATTTTTATCCTATTCATGGATTTTCTTGGAACATAAACAACTTATATATTATTGTTACAACTTCGCAGAAGTGACTCAAATACAATTTTACTATTGTTGATGAACTGTATAGATAAGATTTGTTGTAGAGGAAGTAAATTTGCTAACGTAAAATGGAATAAAAAGGAGAGATGTATGAGGCATCCATCACAGAATATATATTTTACTTTCTCACAATAAATTGATCAAAGGGAAGGCATTTATTTTGCAGAAGACTGCACTGATTCAAGGATAGTCTGCACCAACAACGCATGTTACTATACAGAATATCCCAAAGTCTTCTACCAACTTCATAATTTTAGGAGTTGGGTATGTCTTTTTAACAGAGGGTAAAAGAAGATTCAGAGAAGAAATTCAGCTTAGCCTTTTCCATATAAAACATTTGTGAGGGAAAAAAGCTATGGTATTGGTCCTAGAAGAGAGCTGAATTGAACTTTCAGTTTCAGCGCTGTAATAGAAGCTGTGCATTTTAATGTGTACATTGTGCTTGCAGCAGTATGATAATACAGAAGCAGAGCAATTACATCAGTAGAATGAACACATTTCTAATGGTATTTGTGTTATATGGATATATGGCTGTTGGCCTGTAAGCTGATACTTTCATTGCTGCCATATACATGCAATCTACTTATGGTTAGGGTTGCCAGGCAAGTAATTACCAGAATGGAGTGCTAAGCAAGCAGTCCTGGTGTCAAAGAATCTGACCTTGTGAAGATAATGAGACAAGGAGAATTCAGAACAGATGAAAGCCAAGAGCACCTACTTTATCTACTGACAGCCAGAGAACACCTTCATGCTCAATCAGTTCCTGCTAATGAGACAAGATGGGGCAAGATGGTAAAACAGCAGTAACGGGCAAACTTTTTTTCAGCTTAATGATCTATAACTTAGTCAGATAAAATTGTCTTTTAAACCAGACAGTGACATAAGTACGAACAGAGAAATACAAAGAATGTATTTAATACATTTTGGGTTTGTTTACGCTATAATGGGGAATGATTAATGGGTGGAGAAATATACCCTGTAGCGTGGCTGGGGGAAGCTTAATCCATTTAACTTATCGAAGGGAAGGCAAAAGGGTAATGTGATCACTCTCTGAGAGTCCACGCCAGGAGAGGAGCATGGTAATGGAGGGCTTTTCAGCCTAGCTGGCAAACAGACACAGTATATACTCTCTGGAAGGTGAAACCAGAGAAATTCAGGTAAGAAATGGTGACCTTTTACTCATGAGGGTAATTTCTTGCTCAAAATTGTGAGGGACTCCTTTTTCCTCAATTTAAAAAATTTCATTTAATTTATTTAAAATTAAGATTGGATGATTTTTAAAAGTGTATGTGCTTTTTAATGTGTTTATAAACACCTGGTGGTCCAGAGGTGACTCTGAAAGGATCTTAGAGAGGTAAACTAAGAAGTGCAAACTGATTGTCAGTGGACATACAGCATCTTCAAATCTATTGGAAAGTTTAAAGGTATGCAAATTGCAAAAGGTTGAAAACTAATGGACTAGGCAAATTGACTCTTGGACTTGTATCAAGAATTAATGTAGGGGAATGTTCAAATCTCTCTTACACAGAATATCAGACTAAAAAATCGTTCTGGTCTATTCTAATTTTGCAGTCTATAAATAGGACTAATATTGTGGAGCTAGACCAAGATTAGGAAATTCTGGCATATGCTGTGTATTACCTCTTCCATTGCATGTTAACTAGGCAGCCTTATGAGGTCTTTGCAGGTAGCTAGCTGAATTTCTATATTATCTTTGTGCATTCTCTTTTTCCTGCCATTTTAAAGCTACGCAGGAATTACAAAGTATTCCTGTTACTTACACAAAGTCGTAGTCTCATTCTTTCCGTTCTCTGTTGAAAAACTCTGCATTTATTAATAGAACCATATAATCATTAAAGTTCAAAAAGGCATCTTAGACATCGAGTCCAACCATTAGTCTGACGCTGCCAGATCCACCACGAAACCATGTGCCTAAGCACCATATCTACACGTTTTTTGAACAATATCAGGGGTGGTGATTCCATCACTTCTCTGGGCAACCTATTCCAAAAGGCCATATTCTCTAAAGCCTAAAGGCCACAGCTTGGTGAGAAGGTCGGAGGAGGATAGGGGGATGGACTCTGGTAAATTGTCACCTGTAGTCTCAAACGTACTTCAAACTCCAGACAAAATTATAATTAAGAAAGGACCTTGGTAGGTTGATGGCAGAGAAGAAATATAAGCTCAATACGTGAGTCACTGTTTGAAATCCTTTTCCTCTCCTGTTTATAGCAAAGAATTTAAGCCATGAGCTTGAAGAAAACCACCTAAAAAGCACAGATTAGAGTTTCTGAGAGGCATTTTCCTGTCCCAGTTCTCTGGGAGCAAAGGGAAGGGCTCTGTCCTCTTCTGTGGCTCCAGTTGGAAGGGGACTGAGAGATTACAGAGCCTCAATGTTCCCAAATCCATTTCACTTCAGAGCTGTCTTCACTTCAAATAAAAAGGCCTTTCTGTGATTGATGCTGAAGTTCAGACCCATCTCTTCAGTTGGTGGAAAGGATAAGTTCTTGTCTCTGGAAGCTGCTGGACAGAAGTTCTGCTCTTTCTGTACTGAGAGAGAACTGAAGCATAAAGCCAGAGGCCAAGGTCAGGAAGGAAAGAAGCAGTGGCATGAGGGAATATTTGGAATCGATTTCTCTGACCAGCCCAGAATTTCACCAAGCACTTTCTTTGCTGATCCAAGATGAAGCTGGTTGACCTTCTAAAACAAAACAAAACAAAACAAAACAAACCTAGTCTTGATTTAGTGTCTGCAAGCAACTGAATCACTCCGAGGACTTGACTTGTTCTTAATTGAGGCAAAAAACTAATAGTAGTTTCTGAATGCAAGTCACTCACGAAGCTTGAATGAGCTGTCACTCCTACTGCAATGCTTCCTTCCTTTTCTTATCCCTTCTAATAAGCAATGCAATACCTAGTAAAGTGGAGACCCCACCCAGATGGTGAGTTGCGTTGATTAATTTATAGATCTGTCAGATTTTGTGCATTGTCACTGAGACACAGGTTCCTAGCTCCTGCTTTGTTCTCTCAGTAGTTTGTGGTGGTGCCTGGTGGCCCTGCTCTGACTGTGGCTTTGGGTGTCTGGTGCCCTGGCTTCCTGGGACTGTGGGTTAATAGCCCCACAGGGCTTAGTGTACAGGGTCACTGTGAGTGGTAGGACAGCTACAGAGTGTCAGGGAAGTGCTGCTATTACAAGTTTGCCCTCAGAAGACCTTTACTGGAAGCCACATCTTTCAGCTCAAAAGCTTCTTGCTCTGGACCCTTTCACCTCCACTTTGCACAAAGTCTTCTACATGTTCAGAGAGGAGATACTGCAAATATCTGAAGGCAGTGCTTCTCTTCCTAACATGTCAAAAGTTAGGACTGCAGCTCTTGTTGCTGTAATTTTAGCCTAGAACCATTCAATAAACTGTAAGGTGGTTTTTCAGTTTTGTTTCTTTGTTTGTTTTGGTTTTTTTTTTTGTTGGTTTTGTTTTGGTTTTTTGTGGTTTTCTAATGTTTGGGGTTTTTTTTTGTTGTTTGTTTGGGTTTTTTTAAATTGGGGAGCTTAAAAGTAAAGGCATGCATGTTGGTAAGAAGTGTGGGCTTTTTTTTTCAGAAAAATACATATTTTGCTCTGTTCAGTTTGTTCTGTCTTGCTTTTCTATTTTGTCCAGTGTTGCTCCAGATTCATCTCACACAGCACCTCTGTCACTACTGCATCAGATCTTCACAGTTTCTTTTATTGTTTCAAGCTGGTAAGGGTGGAAAAGTGAGCTGTAAGAGCTCAGATTAGCATAGCTAGAAAAAACAGGCAAGTGTTTTGGTCTCAACAGCCTGTCTGCACGTGAGAAAACCAGATTCGATTCCTGTAAGGTGGTAGGAACTATTCATAATTTCTATTACCTTTCTGGAAACACTCTACTTTTTTTTTTTTTTTTTTTTTATTTCCACCTTTGCTATTGTTCTGATGAACGAAGGCTATGTGGACAGGCACCTCTGCACAGTCACCCTGACTTGGCTCCAGGGGAGCTCCTGTTGGAAGCCACAGGATGCTATAGGTTGGCCGTTGTGGTCTTTGGTCCTTCAGGTTCACCCAGTCAGGAGAATCTCAGTAACAGCACAGCCCATCAGACTAAGCAGAGCATTCTACCTGCATGGTGGTGTTTCTTCCCACTGTGCACATTGGGTTGGTCAGAGGTATCTTTCTTACCTTCTGCACTTGGGACTCAGGAGCCCTTTCTCTGGGCCTGCACGGAGTATCATTGTGCTGCTTCATTACTCCCACCCATATATCCACTGTGATTATTTTCTCTAATGTTGAACTGAACCCCCCAACAACATGTTACCTTCAGTCATCTGTGCCTTGGACCTCAGCATATATGTTTTGTGCTCTGGGACACACAGTCTTACATTTGACTGTCTTAAAAGCATCATTAGCTGTGCTTGGACACCCCTATCACCATTATTTGCCTCTATCCATGTTCACAGATTGGTGGGAGAATAAATATCTAACAGTTATTTAAAGGTTTATTTTTTGTTTTACCTACAATGCTGAGAAGCATATTTAACCTCTTATATACATGATATGTAATGGATCATAAATGGTATAAGCCTTGTACATAATTAAATGTATTGTATACATATTATGTTATATGTATTTTATGTATGTATAGATATTTATGCATATTAAATATCCTAAAATATTCTTTCTCTTTCAGTGTAATTGGGGATCTATCTCAGCTGGGACAGTACATTTCTTGTTCACCAGTTTTACTTCTTTTCAGAACTATGACCAGTGGGTTCAGCAAATCCCAATCCCTTCCTTCAAAATTACGCATAAGATTTGCTTCCATTTGAGGCAGAGTGAAGGTTTAGATAATGTGCAACTTCTTATCTGTTCCCATCTTATCACAGCTACACAGTGAGCATGGGGAAGACCCATTGCTTACCCATGCTTCTGCTGACCAATTCCTTGGTTTCCCCATCTCCAAGGATAAGATAATAGCCTAATGCCTGTGCAGAACACTAAAAAAGTCATGTATTAAGATGAGCAAGAGCTGGGAAAAAGGCATGGACTGAGAATGCCTTCCACCTCACTGTCAGCAGTAGCTCAGCTGCCCAGACAAGCACCAGTTCACAGCAAGAGTATTGTATTCGCCAAAGGTCTGCTAAAAACTGGTAGTGTGTTAGGGTCTTTGTTTTGGTTTTTTTCCCCTGGAACTCCAGGGGTGTTTCTGGAGGGCTCAGAGCATTTTCCATTGCACCCATTTTCTTTTGAGGTGAAAATAATCAAACAACCCTTCAGTTATAGATCAAGTATGATTTCAGTATAGATAAAGTATAGATTGGGCAGCAGCTTCAGGTCTTTCTCCTGTTATCTCACACAAGGAATTGCTGAGATATCCCTACTATCCCAGGGAATTACTGATTCTTTTCTGCTTTTCACCCTTTTAAACCAAAGTTTTGCAGCTGGCAAATCTAGCCCTTTTTTCTGATCTTGCATGGTGGTCCTGCCCTCAGGAGGCATCATGACCCAGGGTGGCAAAGTTATTCTGTTTTACATGATCTGATCACAGCTGCCCAGCCCTGATTTGTCCCATTCCTGTCCCATGTATGAACTGTCTTCATCCCCTCTGCACTGTAGATTTGGTGATATAAAGTCACATGTGAATCTTGTTTCACTTTGAAAAAAATATGTGCTTTGTTGTCTCCTCTTCCATCAGTTGTTTTAATGTTTTTCCCATTACATTTAAAGGAGAGGGGAAAATGTGATTTAAGGAGGGGTAAGAAGCAATTTGCCCACCCACTCTTATACACCAGAGAAAAATGTTTTTCCCACCTTTAGCCTTGCTTTTCTCAGTCGAAAGAAATAAAAAGTTAAAACAATGAAAGCATTTAACACCAGTATGATTTTTATCACTGCTGTCATCCTTTCATAAGAAAAACTTGAACAAATGTAACTAAATGTTGAAAATGGGCCTTCTCCTGTTATTTCAAACAACAACTGAAATAATGATATCAAAATTACATCTGAAAATAGAGAATTATGACTTTTCTTATAACAGCTGAACTGCCTTTGGGAAACAATAATTCCAGTGTTAGTGTAGAATAAAGCAGATTTAGGGGGTTAGAGAAGGATCGACCCATGTCTTTTAATTCTGCTGTGCTGTGGAAGACAAATTTTCTCTCTTACTTTTTTTTTAAAGTACTTAATGAACAGCTTGCAGAAATAATCTCATATTTTACAATCTTTGAAGAAACTGGAGTCTGTCTGTCTGAGCATGTGTTTATATGCACACTGATACATAAAAAGAAAAGTAAAAATAATCCTTTTGCTTCTTCACTTTGAATTATAGTAGATATAAACAAAAGAGCTGGTGGCATTTTTATGTCATTTTGTGTGGTTTTGTCTTTTTTTTTTTAATACCTCACTTTGTGGCTAATTAGCAGCCAAATGAAACCTGATTGATAAAAAGAGAGAGCAACACACATTTCTTGAGTCAGTCAGGAGTCACTTTAGTCATGCAGGTAGCATAGCTCAGCAGGGTCATTTTGGACTGTCATTTGGCATAAGAAGACTAATTCATGGTATTTTTTTAATGTGTGTAGCTAGACATCATACTGAAGATTTTTTGTGCAAGTAAGTGCTTAGAATGCGCAGATATTTTCTGCAAATTGCAAAAGGGGATTGCTTAATCTCAAAGTAGTGCTTTTCAAAGAATAGGACTATATTGCAAATAGTTACTGAGAGTATTCTCTTCATTGTGGTATAATTGCACATTTAATACTGGGTCTTTTTAAAAGCTGTCTTGATTTCTACAAAATATATTATGTCGTGCCAGTATGATACATAACTTCAAGATAACACAGAGAGGATGGTATTGCTGGGTGCTTCGTCCTGGCAGTGTTTGGCTGCCAGTGGGAGAGAGGAAAAAGACGAGATCTGTGCACCTCTGGGTGGATGTGTGATATCTCTCAGATATGTAGGATGTGCTCCCTTGGGTGCAAGAGCTGCTCAGGCAGGAAAGCAGCAGAAGCATGTGGGGGGAGGCTTCCTTCCCCCTTCTCTTCGAGAGCAGCCAGGGTGTGAATATGGCACTGTGTGTGCCTGGGGGGTGTCTGTCACCCGTAGGCTCGGGGGAACAGATCTCCCATTAACTCCTTTCTGCAGATGGAACTGTGGATCCGAGGTACCCAGACACTGCTGTGCAGCAGTACATGCTCCTGAGGTTACGGAGCAAAACTGAGCCGATGCTGAGAGCTGTGAAAAGGTGCAGGGATTCAGAGCAGGAAGGGCCTAAATTGGAAAGAAACATGTAATGAATGAAACAGCTGTTTCTGCTCTGAAGGTTGGGGCTCCTTGTGCTTCAGGCAGCCAGGGCTTCCCTCACTGCAGTAACCTCATTTCAGTTCATCGGTCTGTTGAACTGAAAAAGAACCTACATGCCTCTGCTCTGTGTGCTCCAGGGGCGGGGATGTTTTTGGGGCAAGCACTGCCAATAAGGAATGCTGATGATTAGCAGAGCTGAGGTAACAAGTGAGTTTAATCCTGCACAGAAGTCCCATGGGGAGGAATGGGAAACCAGTATCCAGAAATCTAGGAGTGGAAGAAGATCCTGTCCTGTGCTGCTCCATCCTTTTCCGTGCTTCTGGCCCTCACTGCAACCTGCATTTTCACATTACTGGGCAGTCCTGGGAGGGAGCACAACTTAAAGATCCCAGGGTGCAAGGCCGATCTGGGGGAGAAGCAGGCTGCCAGCACACTGGGGCATTAAGATGCACACACTGCAGGATGTCTGTCAGTCAGGGTCATAGGGATGAGACACAGATGGAGTGAAATTCAGCCTCCTGACGTCTAATGAGAGGCTGACAGTTCTGCAGCAGACACCAAAAGTAATTGTTAGGTACAGCTTTGTGGGAGAAAACGATCTAAGGCTGAGTGAGGCACAAACTGTCACACAGGGAGTAATGATGGCAGCATCAGCTGTCCTACCGTATAGATCCCTTCTGAAAGCTTTACCTCAAATGTTATCTTTCTTTTTTTTTTTTTTTTTAAACCCGCAACAGATAGTATAAATTGGGATTCCAGGCAAATCTGAGTTTACCTGCTGGAGGCTGAATAGTAGCTGAAGAACTGGGTGGAAGAAGTCTTGACAGCCCAAGTTTTGTACCCACTTAGAGAGACAGAACAACCTGCTTCTGTGGAGAGTGGTCCTGGGCAGTAGTGGGAAGGGAAAAGCAACCTTCAGCTTGTGAGGTATGGAAGAGATATGAAAACAAGGGGAAGCTTCTATTTGCTGTTATTTTACTGACACAATGGGATATGTGAATCTTCAGTAACAGTAACAGTCATATGATTATAGATAGGTGCAGTTTAAATTTACTTTTCATAGGAAAACTTGAACTATTGTGTTGTTCAGTTCAATTTTTCTTCTTATCTACTGATATCCTTCTATATCACTTTGTGACACATTTCACCTTTTTGTTTTCAAACAAATTGAATTAAGTACTCCAATGTACATTAACTGACCAAATAGTAGAATTCCAGGGTGTTTCCATGACCTCTAGAGGAATGGGCAACTAACTCACTTAAGAATCAAAATTTTAGGCTGAAAATCCTTCAGTTAAAATCTTCCCATTTTTCTAAGTCCACATTTTCTAGGTGCAAATTTCTGAAGCTACACCAAGAAGAACTGAATTGTGGTATTGGATGTAAATTCCATATTTTCCCTACTAACAGTTTAGATTTGGAATGACTGTTTGACTACCTCAGAAGAGAAGGAGAGATAAAATGACAAGATCAGTTTAGTGAATATAGTGTGATGATCTAACTTTAGATGCTGTTCAGGTCTGCAATTCTGGTTCATGAAACTTGGCTAATGTCTATCTTTTCTGGATGTACTCAGACTGGGAATTTTGGATAAAAGCACAGAAGTGTAACTTCTTTTTAGGAATCTGTTAAACCTTATGGCTATTGATCCATTGCAGTTTTGTTTAAAATAGAAGCATACATAAAGGCAACAGTTATGTGTAAACAAAAAAATTAAGGTTTTTCAAAGCAATGAATCTAAATTGAATTTAAAAATATCCATGAACAAGTTGACATGATTTTCAGAGAAGTCTCCCATGTTTTCTGAAAGTTTGTCCTTCTCCAATGACTGGAAGAGTGGCTGCAGACTGTATTTATTTTATTTTCAAAGTGTGATGAGACCAAGAAATTTAGAAGCAGAATAGCTATTTAGAATAACTTTAAAATTCAGTAAATTTGTATGTTTCATACAAAACAAAGAGATCAGTAAGAGGGAACTAAAATAGGAGAAAGGGATGGCTTATGTTTTTGATGAAGAACTAAAGCTGAGCTATACTGTTCATTCTGTAATTTTTAGCTTATCACATCTTCCTGTGTGTTGTCTGCCTTGATACGTAGCAGGATGACAGATGACATCTGCTTGCATCTGAACACAGTGGTAAAACATGTACAGGCACTCAGGAAGGATCCATTGTCCCAGTGAAGCGCCAGCCCTAGAAAACCCTAAAAAGCCCCCAGACCCAACACAAACCATAGGGCTGAAACTGAATCTTTTTTTCCCCCTGAAATATCTTTAGTTCTAGAAATCATGTGTCTGTATAAAACAGTTTATGAATTTTTTGTCTCATGATTAGGCATGCTGGAATGACTGGATGCCTTGCAAAGATTTAGTACAGTCTTTTTATATCTATTGTTTGAAGTGTTTCACAACCCTATTTTATCTGAGGCTCATTATTACTGCTTGATTTCCCTTACCACTTTCTTCCCCGAACCACTGCAATGTCACTTTCTCTATTTTTTTTGGACTCCAAACTTACATATTCTTTCTCTCTTGCCTTATTGTTTACCATGATATTTACTTTCTCTTCTCTGTTGACTGTGTTCTCAAATTAAAAAACAACAAACCGAAACCACCTAAACCTAGCACCTTTTCCCAGAATCACAGAATTTTTAGGGTTGAAAGGCTCTTCTGGTGATCATCTAGTCCAACGCTCCTGCCAAGGCAGGGTCACCTAGAGCAGGTTGCACAGGAATATGTCTGGGTTGGTCTTGAATGTCTCCAGAGAGGGAGAATCCGCCACCTCCTTGGGCAGCCTGTTCCAGAGCTCTGCCACCCTCAATGTAAAGAAGTTCTTCATATTGAGATGGAACTTCTTGTGTTTTAATTTATGGCCATTGCTCCTTGTCCTGTTGCTGGGCACCACGGAAAATATGCTGGCACCATCCATTTTCAGTCATCAGAAATCTCTATGCACTCAATGGAAATAACTGTGGCATTATTGCTCTGGAATGGTGATAGAAGGATTCCCAGGGAATAATCTTTAGTGAATAAATTAATCTTGTATCATCCCAAGCTTTTCATACTCAATATGTATACTGCCAAATGTCTGAAATTGAATGGATACATTTTCTGCATGGAATAAACTTTCTCTTTAACTGCCCATTTGGAGTCCTACTGCACTAACAGAACTTGCATTATTAAATTATTATAGATGCCAGACTCATTAGGAATTATTATCGTGGACTAGGTGGAGGGAGTCACACTACATGTACCTTCTTCTTTAACCCTGTTTTCTACAAGTATGCAACTTGTGCAGATCAGGTAGAACACTATTAATCTTAAGGAAGAAAACATAACATTTTTATGTTGAATGTTGATCTAGGTGCAAGATTTGCATTATTGCATACCTCATGATTTCTCTGTAAATAGAATCCAAGTATCGTGAAGGTTGGAAAGGACATCCGAATATCATCTAGTCCAACTTACTCCTCAAGAACTAAGCAAAATTACTTGTTGCTGTTTCTCTGGTGATCCAGATAAATATAAAAAAATACTACATTTTTACTTCATCGTTTAAATCAATCTCTTATAGTTATGAGGCAAACCTTAATTATAGCATCACTCCATTACACCTGGGCAGACCTCACGCAGACTGAGAAAACTTCTTTAGATTTTATAGGCATTCAAGAGTTCAAATGAATACCGAAGTAAAAACTGGATAAATACTATCTGGTAGTGTTTGTCAAAATGTTAGCAGAAGTGCATTATTAATGGGTCCGACTGACCTAAAGTAATTCTAAAAGTTTCAAGTTACATAACCATTCTCTTTTGTTTTTATCATGAAAAAGAAATCCATGTACCATGGTTGTTTGAAAAAGAAAGACACCTGATTGAGCTATTAGTAGTCGGTAACAATTCAAGTGACCTCAAAAAAAAATCTGTAGAGGTTTTGTTTTACAAATTCTTCAGAACACTAATTTCACATCCTGTTCTTTAAAATGTGTTCGCTTTTGTGGCAATAATTATTGAGGATGTGAGTGAATCAGAGTCTGAATCACTTAAGACCTCTATATCCATGAATAATGTTCACCAGTGACTATTTCTCAGCTCCATATTTATGCAGTAATTCCAACAATGAAGTCTTGTAGCGTTTCAAGAAAATAAATATTAAAGTAAACAGCTTGTTCTGTATTGAGGTGATTAGAGGAGGAATTCAACAAAGACTAGACTTCTGTCAGTCCAGTTAGGAGTTTATTATCCAAAGCTGTTTTGATAACAGTGTTATTTCAGTGGATACAGGCTGTTCAGGTTTCCTGGGATTTAAAGGTGAATTCAGGTCATTCATTACTTTTGTTGGCACTATAAATCTGTAGCATTAAGAGGGAGTGGAAAGAGATAAGTATGCTACAAATAGTATGAATAAATATGGAAAAGATCACTTTGACCCCCTAATTCTTCTTGTATGAAAATCTCACTCCCTTCATGACAGAATCACAAAAATTAGCTGGAAGAAAAAACCACCAAATTTCCTTTTCCATCCATACTGTGTACACTTTCTTATGCATGCAGAACATCCTCTGAAGCTTTCAAGCCTGTACACTCTATGGCTTCTATTGGGTTCTTTGAAAAATGGAGTTCAACACCAACAGTGCAAACAGCAGAGAAACTAGGGAACTTGTCCAATAAACTAGTTCTTGTACAGTGTGCTCTGTTTTTTAACGACTGTAATATATACTGAACACTCCCCAGTTGAATGTGACTTGTGAAAGAAGCTGTGTGGATATTTGTGTTTCAGTTGTAGTTGTAGTGACTCTACTCCTCAGCGGCCAAGGATTGAGTCTGGTTGGGCATATTCCTTTATCTTGAGTACATTCCTCTTCTTTTTGTTCCTAAAAGAGTTGAAAGAGAAAAAAGGCCCCCAAGTTTTCCAGACCGATAGTAGGATCTTCCTCTTTGCTATTTGTTCCCCTCAGATAATTTTTTTGCTATGAAAAAATGTAGAAAATTCATTTGCTGTTACATTGTGGCTAGATGGATAGCTTCTAAGTGGATTAATCCTGCTTGTTCATTGGATTAATTACTCCCTTTTGCTAATTCCTTCATAGTTAGTCTATTTCCAATTATAGGATGAAAGCTGTTTATTTCTTTTCCTCTGATTAGCCATGGTAGAAACCTTCTCTGTATCAGGGAGAGAGGTCTGATGGTTGTCCTGCTGCCTTGGGTGTTTCTGATGAGTGGAAGGCTGCAGGACCCAACTCCCTGGAGATTTCATGCATGGAGATGAAAGCTAAGCTTCTGTCTGGAGCAGCGTTAGAAGAACATCTCTGATCTGGGATCTCATTTAGGAAAGCCTCAGATACACTAATGGTCAAAGGTGAGTCTTACGAGGGATGGAGCTGAGTTTTGTAGTAAAGAATTCAGGTTGCAGTTAATTGTTGCTTTTCCTAACTGGAGAGAAACTTGAACTTTTTATGTAGCTTTTCAGGGTTTTGAGGTTTAGTGCCATCAGTACTAAAGTTTCACTCAGAAATCTTAAAATGGTCATCATCCTACTTGTTCCCACTTAAATGTGCAAACTCAAAACACCTTGCCCATTTGGGACCTGTATAGTGTTTTGATTATCACATTGTGATGTCCAATTATACACTTAGAAAAGATACAAATAAAAAGGTGAAGAATCTGTCCAAGTAGACACGAAATAGGTGGATACTTACAAAAACATTAGAACATAGTCCTGCAATGTCCTGCAATCCTTTCTGTCATGAGTTGTTTTAAAAAAGTATCCCTTTCAGAGTGTAGTACAAAGATACTCTTGTATTTGTAGGACCTGATCTGAAAACTGTTTGACATCTTAGTTTTACCATTATATCTCCTGTCTTCAGAATCTGTCTTCCAAAGGACCAAATTCAAAACAAGGTGTTGAGATGAAATGAGGTGAGATGAGATGGGGTGATGCAGGCAGTCAGCTACCCCTCCTCCCTCTGTAATCATCAGGGGACCCACTTTGAATGCTCAGCTTCCCTCTCTTCCATTCAGTGTGTACAGAGCCTGTCAGATGACACATTCACTCAACCCTGTACTCACAATTAAACACCTTTCAACAAACACAAGCAAAACCACTCTACCATAGTAACACTAACTCCCACTTCCACTGAAAAGCTTTTGCAGTTATGGGGAGGGGAAACATCAGCTGCGTGGGTAAAAGTGTGCCCTCCTGTGAGCAGAGCTGCTGTCAGGATGGTTATGTGTCTCACACGAGTGTTTGTGCAGACTGCATTTCAGCGCAGCTGGGAGTCCTGCTGCCCACTGAGCCCATCTCACTGCACAGAGCATAGGCTGACTGACAACCTTTAAGGCAAATGTAGAAAGTTTGCTGTAAAACCTGATACAGTTTCTGACATTGATGGATATGAATAGTGAGAAATGTCAGTTCAAGATGAAAAGCTACTGGTGAAACAGCATCCTCCAAACATATTCCCATGATACCACAGCAGACTTTAGCAGCCTTGATTTTCTTGACACAGAAGCTGGTGACTAGAAGTCTAGATGTAACTTCAGTTATATTATTTTAAAACAGTCACTGGAAAGGCTGTAGCCTGATTTGTAGCCTGATTTTTGATTTTCACTTCTAATGCAAAAGAAGGTTGTTTTTGTACTCTTGGATACATGGAATATAATGTATATGTATGTGTTCAGGCACATATGTATGTCTGATTTTAACAAATATGTGTGTGGGAATAGAACATACTGCAAAGTAGCGTCCTCTTTCATCATATCACTTTTCCCTAGCCAATAATCCAAGTGTGCTGATAAGAGTAAAGACATCTATTCAAATATTTACAGATTTAATTTCTTTCCTCAAAATATTAAAGTTTCTCTGCAGAATTGTACTTCCCAGGATAGAAGTCTGTATCATTGCCTAGGTTTGAGATCCGACAGACTACATGCTGCTATATCACGGGCAAGAAGATATTAGTGTTACTAGTGCGTGCCTAATATCAGGTTTTTGCCCTCAGGGTGATTAAAGTTGCAGGAGAAAAAAAAAGCTTTAAAAGACTTTTCTGTCCTGTCTTGGCTGATAAATGGTTATTTGTTTGTTAGTTTGTTTGCATATTACTAGATTGCATTTTTACTTTTTGAAAATACCTAGACATTGGCTCCTGATTTTTCACAAGTATCTGTGATTTATGAAAAAAGTTTACACAGAAAAAGTTTAACCAATCATAGCTAATGACATTTTAAGTTATGTTTTTACATAATTTGTTCTTACTGTTGTTTTTAAGGAAGATATTTGAAGCTCTTTTTAAAGAAAGGAAGTTATTTCTCTATTTGGATAGATTTCTAAAGGTAAGAACATGACTTCACATACAAAAAGATATGGCAAATAGTCCTCAGAAGACATTGAAAAATTTTTCTAAATTATTTGTAATACTTTCCTTGTAAATTTTTTTTTACTACATCTCTTCCTTACGTACTGCAGACCGTAGAACAGTACAACAGTTTTAACAGTCAGATCTTGACCTCGTGTTTGGAAACGATTTCCAGAATTAGTTGTGTTATCACCTTCACAGGACTGAGGTGAAGCTGACTGGCCTGTAGTTCCCCAGATCCTCCTTCTTGCTCTTTTAGGAGACAGGAACAACATCCTGTCCTCAGAAACCTCTCTGAACACCTTGACCTTTCAAAGATAGTTGAGAGTCACTTTGCAATGACATCAGCCAGCTGCCTCAGCACTTTTGGGTGCATTCTGCCAGGTCCCATGCAGACATTATGTAAGTTCCAGTTTGTTAAAATATTCCGTAACCCAACCTTTCTTCACTAAGAGTATGTCTGCCTTGCTCCAGAGCTTCACTACAGGCCTCGGGTTCCTGAAGGCCAATCTCACTGGTAAAGGCTGGGGCAAAGAGGGATTCAACACCTTGGCCTTTTCCCTGTCCTTTGTTACTCTACCCCATTCAGCAGCAGGCCCACATTTTCCCCAGTCTTCCTTTTGTTGTTTCTGTGCTTGTAGAAACATTTCCTGTTGCCATTCACATCCCTCACCAGATTTAACTCCAGTCAATTTTTCGCTTCCCTAACCCCATCACATGCTCAGTGTCTCTGTACTCCTCCTGGGTAGCCTGGCCCTACTTCCACCTTGTATGCTTTAAGTCTGAGTTTAATCAGGAACTCTTTGCTTATCCATGCAGACCTTCTGCCACCTTTGACTGACCTCCTTAACATGAGAATAGACAATTTCTGGTCTTGTAGGTGCTGGTCCCCTAAAATCAACAAGTACTCCTGCATTTCTCTTCTCTCCAGAGCTTTATCCTATGGGACTCTTCCAAGCAGTTCCCTGAAGAGGTCTAAGCCTGCTCTTCTGATGTCCAGGGCTGGGGATTCTGCCATTTGTTTTGCTTCCTCCTCTCAGGATCCTGAACTCCACCATCCTGTGATCACTACAGCCAAGAGTGCTTCCAATCTTCGCATCTCCAACAAGCTCTCGCTTGTTTGTAAATATGAGGTGCAACAGAGCATGTCCTCTTGTTGTCTCTGTTTTAAGAACTTGTCATCAATACCTTCCAGAAACCTCCTGGATTGCTGTGTTGCCTTCCAACAGATAATGGGATGAATAAAATCTCCCAGGAGGATCAGGGCCTGGTGAGGTTTCTCCTTGTTTGAAGAAAGGACCATCCTCTCTAACATCCAGGTTGCACAGCCTCTCTTTATTAGATCAAGGCATATCTGCAAAATGTAAAACATTTACAAGATAGTTTAAGGTTTGCAAGACAATTTAGGTTTCAAGACAGTATATTTGTTTTTGATGAAAACGTCGTGCATGGCCAGCTTTATTTCTGAGAGAAAAGTTCCTAATGTGCAAAGAATTGTAACTTTTAAAAAAATACACAGAATTATTGCTGGCATACGTGGCTGGGATTCAAAACCAAGCCATCAGTACTCTGAAGGTAATCTAGAATATTCTGGTCAAGAATATTCAAACTCAAAGAGTGAAAAACAAAAGTCGAGTCTGATTTTGAGTTCCTGTTTGACATCTCATATGTCATTTTTGGAATGTGTCTCTTGGGAAAACCTCTGGCCAAACCCTGTTCTTCACTAAGCAAAGGGATTTTATAAGAATTTACCTAAATCTCCTCCATTCAGTTACATTCAGTAACATTCTTCTCCATTCAGTTTTTAATACTTTTTTTTCTTAGATAGCTTCTATCTCCCACATGAAATGTGTTACTGGAAGGGATGGTCTATCTCTTGTTTTGTGCTACTGTTTTCTTGTAGTTCATAAGAATCCTTTAATCTGCAGAATTATACCTGCATTTCTGGTTCCCACCACATCCGCCAAGGTTATTCCCTAGGCCAGAGTGGTTCGGTCACACCACTTTTTCTATCTAGTGAGGCAGTGCAGCTATTATTCTCAGGAGATGATTTTCTCCACCCTGTCACCTCTGGCTGGACTTCAGCACCAGTCTGGCTTGCATTTAAGCCTACAGATGCAAAACAAAGCCTATATGTCTCTGATAACATGCAATGAGAGGCTTTTTGGGAACATTTTTATCGATATTCTATTTTGGAATATTATTTTTCATTGTCACTACCTAACTTCTGGTAATATACTGTGGCATTATGATTTCTCTAGCAGTAAGTTAAATATCTTGGTGGGCTTTATTAGTAATTCTTAGTTGTATCTATTTATTTTGATTAATGGATTATTTTGAATTAAGATTAATTCAGTGATTGTTTGTAGATTTTTTTTTGAGGGATTAAATTTGCATTTTATTATTTTTCCCTAAAATTTCCCAAAGTGATAGGCTTAAACCTCCACTGAGTTTTATTAAAATATACCAGTAATGTGACTAGAATTTTTAAAGACACAAAAATGTGGGAAAAAAAATCTATCTGTTCTCAGTAGTAAATGATCAAATAGAGATAATTCCATTGATTCTCAAATAACTAAATTAGAGTGTTTGGATTTTGTGCCGTCTATTCAAGTTCAATTATACGTAATTAAACCCTGGTTTTAATTCTTACTGTTTTGATCCCATGGCTTAAAATCATATACTAATAAAATATAAAAATAGGAGATTATGTGTCCTTTAATATTCCCATTGATGCATTGATTGGGGTCACTTTTGAGCTGCGACAGTTTTGAGGCAGTTCTGATTTCTGCAGCTGCAGTACTAGATTTTGACCACTGAGTGTCAGACACTGAATAATCTTTTGACATTGTTTTACCTTAGTGTTTTATCCCTTTCCCTTTATAGCACAGTTAAAAGTAAAAAGTTATGGCAGATCTTTTTAGCCCTGCTTTAACCAGAAAAAGATATCCTGATTACTCAGTAGACTAAATTCCATCACTAAGACTGAAAGAAAAGAAATTTGAGCTTGATGAAAAGAAAGCTTCACAGCAGACACTATAACAAGTGCCTTGCTATGTGCTTTACTGGTGGTACAGCATAGAAGAGAGTTCTATTTTACTGCTAAGAAAGTTTGCTGGCAGTTAAAATCTTGTTCTTGTTGTAGCTGTTATGTGCTGTTTGTTCTTCCTCAAGAGCAGAGGACAGACATCACAACAAACAACGTCTCAAGATTTTTCTGGGGTTTATTATCTGGGACCATCAGATGATGAAATCCCACGTTGCTTGATGTAGGTCACTGTTATGTGCTAAGGGTATGTGTATCTGCTCTAGATGGCCTTGGTTGGGGCTTTGCAAACTGTCTTGGTGGAGATACAATTAATACAACCAGTAACTTCTTTGCTAGCATGTCGAGTTTCCTTTTCCTCCAAACTTTTAGCTATTGCAAATATATAGATGAAACGTTGACTCATAGGCCAGACCTTATGGTACTCTTGTTGTTACCCTGGGGAATCCATTGCCATGAGATACAACTGAGGCAAGAGTTTAGTAAGAGTCAGGTAATTGTCATCTTTGTGTTAAAATGATAAGTTGTGGCAGCCACCACTGCACCCATTAAAGACAGAGCGTCTAGCAATACTATCTATTGCAGGTTCTCTAATGCTTTTCATTGTAAATCTTCGGCTTTCTGCTGGTCATACCTGCTGAACTTACACAACTGTCTTACTCTCTTGGTACTTCCTCTCAATGTGTCTGCATGATAAAAAGAGAGGTCTCTCTCATGGGATTGCAGAAGAAAGAGAAAGGCAGAAAAAAATGGAAGAATTGGTAGGGACTGAAAGTCTGAGCTGCCCTGCAGCAAAAAGATGACAGTAACTGTGGCTGGGACCAGAGGGAGAATCTCAGGTGACATAGGAAAGATATGAGGGGTGCACAGGGAAGGAACATGAATGTTATCTGTGTCTATAGTGAATGCAAAACCCTAGGCTTTGCCTCAACTCATGAAGAAATAAAACATGGAATTCTGTGCAATGAAGATTACTGTGGGAAATACCTAAATCAGCATTGCCTTTGCAAACCTTATGTCAGACACTAATAGGTGTTTAGAAATCTGCAAGATCATGTCAGGAATGTCACTTGGAAAACTAGGTGGAATCTCTATTTCTGCTACAGAGCTAAGACACTGTGTTGTCAGTGTTATACATATGAATTTTTTTCTAGGTTTCTCTGCCACATGATATTGCAAAGTGGAAAACCACCTGAAGAACAATCAACTAAAAAGGACCCAAATGTCTCAGTGCCTCAGCTTCCTTCCCCTCTACAAATTCCTTGCTCTCATCTCTCAGGCATACCAGAGAGATAAATTCATATTGGCTATGGATCAGTTACTATGAAATGACATCATCACAGAAAATTCATAAAACATCGGTCTGTGGCACTGCAAATAATGCCTGAGCCATCCCTGGAAAGGAAATACACAGAAAGATTGAATAAAACTTGCACATCATCTATTCTGCACACCAAACAAACCTGGAATATGATGCTGCGGCCATATCACAGTCTGTACTCTGTCACGCAATAGAGTATTTTACCTCACAGTGCTTATAAACAAAACAGTTGGATGAAATTTGGACAGTTAGCTTCTTTTTTCTCTTGTAAAGTACTGAGTGCTTGGATTTTCTAGTTTATTTTTCTTTTAACACAATTTTTAATCTCACAGCCCAATTTGTGAGAAGGCAGCTCCTGCTTTCCTAAGAACGTGGTGTTGGTCAATTTGCTGTCCAGTGGGAGCAAATGTTTCTGACAATGCTTTCCTCAGTAGCACTCTCTCTTCCTTTTTTCTTTTCCTCACCTATCAAACACTAGATAAATTGCTCTTAGAAATGCAGGCTTTCAATTCTAACCTGGTTTATGCAGCACTTTCATCACATTTCAGTCCTTTGTAATCAGATCACTTATAAAATTACCAAAGGAGGAGCATTTCTTCCAAGAAGCACGAGTAAGATTCCATTGTGAGTATCTAATAACAAAACCAAGAGTTTTCACTCAAGAATGAATAGTCTGACCTGGCCTGGAAACACTGTAGTAAATAGTAAAACCTGAATCAATCCAGTGAGCTTAAGGCTTCAAGGTAGTAGAAGAGGAGAGAAAGAAATGTTGCAGGACTACAGGTTTTTCTCCCTGGTGAGAAGAGTTTGCCATGTAGTCTGCTGCCCACCTGGAGGCTCGATGCACTTACTAAATTCAGGTGCTTTTGTGGCCTCCTGCTTTGTATGACAGTTTACATTTTACCCTGGCACTCTTTGTTAAAGATTACTGCAAGCTAGTGCAAGGTAGAGTTCAAAATATCCTGTGCTGTCCTTGTGAGGAGACTGATCCTCTGTTGCACATCACTATTTAGCTTGGTTCTCTTCAAGACAAAGAGGAGACCTTAGGCAAAATGTAAATCTTAAAATGGACAAAATAATTAACTGAATATTTAATTAGCCAGGAACAGAGTCTTAATGGTGAAAGTCTTGCCTGCTTGCACATCTTCTGACTTTGATTGTGCTGCAGTTCACGTCTCTGGTTGCAACAGGTACAATGAGAAAGAGAGCAGTAGTCCAAGGGTAGAAGCAGATTACATAGACTTTTAATATCTGAAAACAAACTGCAATGCTTGATGTCAAAGGATCAGGTCTGTTTTCAGCAACAGGCTACAGAGATAATAACAGAAAAAACTTACATTTTGCTCCTGGTTGGACTAAGCAGGACTCAGTATTACACAGATGCAGGTGGCTTTTGGTTCAGATCTGCAACCTGTTGGACTCGACTAAGCTTTATTTGTCTCAAGATCTTGGTGGTCTGGAAAAGGCAATTCAGACCACTGTCCAGAGAATGGCACACTTAAATGGATGGTAGAGACAGTCTCCTTCCCTTGCTCCCCCATCCCATCTGGCTAGAGGTTCTACTGCTCTCTGCAGGGTTGTCTGGGTCTGTGCAAGCAGAGGCAGCTCTTGGGAGAAAGGAATGCACATAGGTGAAGCAGTGAACAAAATAAGCTCTAGTCAATGTAGACAGGAGACTGTTAGTCTCTATGGACTATTTCTAAGAGCTCTCGAAGGAGAGCTTAAAAAAAGGCAGCTTTATTGCCTCAAGGCTTGACAGAATTTAACACCTCTCCTTGAAAAGCGCAAGTCAAAATGGATGAAAATTGCTACATCTGAAGCACGGATGGGTTTGGTGGAGGAATCGTTAGGAAAAAACTTTACAAACTGTTATGCAAGAGGACATGTTGAGCCAGTTAGACAGTTTGTTTTGCAGCATGATAAAACCCACGTAAATCTCTAATACTTAGGTATTGTGGACTGCAAAAAGCTCCTCCAGAAAAACAAACAAAGGTAGTTTGCATCAGGTCAATTAAAATGTGTTTGGATGTTGGTTTTTTTAAACTTTTAAATTCTTTTGTGTAAATAAAATCAGTCAACAAAAACTTATCTTCAATTTGGGAATAAAATTATTTGAAGCTAAAACCTGTAAAAATAAGATCTTGGAGCAGTTTCAAGATTGGAATTCTTTCTGAGAACAGAAAATTTATAAAACTAGCCTATTTTATAAACAAAAAAAATTATGTTAACAGCCTCTCAACTACTCTGCTCACATTTAGTGGCCAGGATTATTTTATTTCTCCTAGTAAATCTTGCTACTGAAAGCGAGATACTATGTGGCAAGAAGCTGCAGGCAGAAGCGCATTGCAGCTCACAAGAGTTTTTATTAATATGAAATTCTTACTTACTGAGGATACAAAATTTATCCTGCCAGTTTCCACAATAGAGCCCACACCTAAGCAAAAATAACATGCAGAAATACCACTGTTTATTATGAGACATAATCAGCCAGACAAGCTAGGGCAAAAAGGGCTTATCTTGCAGTCAGCTAATTTGTACAGAAAATATCTATTTTGGATTGAAATCTAATCAAATGTTTGAGACAGTTCTGTTGGGAAAGGGCAGATGATTTTCACTTTGAATTGCTTAATTTCAAAATCTCTGCCAAATTATCTCACTGGCAAGATGGAGCCACCTGGCATTTTTGATTGGCTGCTGGAGGTGGCTGCATGCCAAAAATTTGCCAGATTGTGGTGATTAATTTTAAAGGACTTGGCCTATGTTGTTCTTTCTCTGTGCAATGTTCTGAGGTGACTAAAGTGAGGCAGATTCCTGCATGCTTATCAGGAGGGACACAGAGCTTTTGAAGTTAGGGAGAATGCTCTTGAATCTGCTGTTTTGGTCACCAGAAAGTAACATGGCAAATGGCACAGACATTCCCAGGAATCTCCTTGCTTTTTCCTTCAATCTTCCACTACGAAGTATTTGTTGAGAGGCAAAGTTTGTGCATAGCTGCCTTTCAGTTTTGTGGAGTAATTACACTTCTGCTTGTGGTGATGATAACAGAGGGACACGTGTTTCTGGAAGGAAATACTCAGCCTGTAAATTATGTGTACTATCTACTAACAGGTCTTTTATTGTTCTCTCACTTTGTAGTCCAGGTCCATTTGTGACATGCAAAATGAGTTCTGTGTTTTGGCTTTGAAACTCAAAAGAGGTTTCTCATCAGAAAAAATCACTGTTCATATTTAGATTAATTGCCTTGGAAGGTACCTATTGTCTAGGTGCAAATGCTACAAAAATGCCCCAACTTGTTTTAAGTGCAGCTGAAGCAGAGTTAGTTCTGACTGTGCAATATACATGCAGTTCTTATGTGTAAAGCAGAGGCTTCAGCAAGCTGGGGCTGTAGAAACTGAATGAGTTTTTTGCTTCAGAAGTGATTAATTCAAGCTGGGATCCAAACATATTGCCAGGGTAGATGGAATGGGGAAACTTGTGGTTGTGTGTACTGAATTTATGGTCAAATAGAAGACTTCAGTCTCTGAATATAAGTTTATAAACACCTCAAAAAAGACTTCTTGCCTTTATTGTGCATTTTAATATGAAATGATCTCTACTCCTGATATGTTCATCATTGTTCAGGGGATGGGAACAATAGGGGGGACAAACATGAAAGTAATTTATTACAGAAATTGTCCAGTAGTATCAGTGGGAGTATTTTGGGCATAAATCACTGCTTCACCTAATTTGATAGTGTCTTGACTTGGTCAGCTAAAACTGAAAAGATAGTTTAGGCAGTGAAATGATATACAGTGTGAGAGAGTGGCAGATCCTGATCTTTAGTGAGAGTTTGCGTATTCGGTCTTTCTTTTCAACCAGCAAATCAGCCTTGGGTGCCATCTAGTCAGTTAATTATGAACTTATGTCAATGATTTTGATGACCTACAAATACAGAAAATTTTTGATAGCACTGTCTTCCATTAAGTGTGAGTTTGTTGCTCATTACTAGAAGCATCTGAATCTATGCATTAAACTGTAACTGAGAAAAGCACACTTTCAAGTCTGACACAGGAGCAGTGCAAGCTTGCAGCATAATACAGAATATGTAGCACTCCCTTTGTCTCCTGAACAGGGGACTAAATACCCTGCCTGTAAAGAAGGCTTAGAGTCAAAACAGGATACATAAGACAGGCCTGAGGCACATGAGCCTGAAAATGAGCCTGGAAAAACCATCTGCCAACCTGCTACCTAGTAGCTCCTGGAGCTGCCTCTCTGTGCATGGTGAGGGCTGCCACAGGCCTTTTCATCACCTTATGGTGTTTAGTGAATAGAGTTTCCTCCTCTAAGTTGGCTGAGGAACTCCTTAACTCCTCCTTAAGTAGGACTCCTTAAGATGCCACCTGATATGCTCTGACATTATCAGACCTCTCAAAACGCAGCTGACAACAGTTGTTTTCTTTAGAGACAGTGGTGATGATGCTGCACCTTTTCGATGATAGACTAATGGTGGGAAAACAAGCAGCAAGAGAAGAGCCAGGCTGGTGTCTCATTTTCTGATGGGATACACACTTGCTATTTCTTCAGCAACACCTTAACCAAGAACTGCTTGCTCAGTTGTGGAGAATGACAAGATATGGATACAGCTTACTTTGTAAGTCCAATTAATTCGTATGCCTACAAAATGTATACACATAGTAGTAGAGACTGAGAATAGCTTATGAAATGGTGTTGCAAAGTCTAAGGAGGTTACTGGCATGATGGCTGTGTTGCTTATTAATACTTGTTCCTTGTGAGGTTAGGAGTTGATTTTACAGGTGGTGTTGCTTAGAGAAAGAATCAGGTTATGCTCTTGGTCATATGGGTTCCTCAAAGATTTCTTCACACTTGACATTGCCCATCATCAGCTCATCCGTAAGTAAATCCACATAGTGGTCCATGTCTCTTGCAACCCTTGCAAGGTGAACTAGCCTGTCTTATCCCTCTAAACACTGCACTGGTCTTTCTGAGTAGGAGCTGGGTACCTGTAGCCTTAGTTGGCACACTTGAACAGAAGACCACATGGGGTGGAGACAAAAGAGAAATGAAAATGTTGCTATGCTGTGAGGGGCACACTGGGAGGCACAGGCCTTCTTGGCTGTATATCCGTTGTGTCCATTCACAATGAAAAAGTTCATGTGCCACTGACTAGGAGTGCCCTTTCTTGCAAGACCTTTTTTCTTTAGGAAATATGTAGGTTTGATAAAGCTCCCACATGCTGAACGCCAAATGATGACAATGACCTGATGACAAACACGAATTAATACTCTAGTTTATAGATGGAGAAAGAAACAGAATCTGTCTTTTAGCCTTGGAATAGCAAGCCTGTTTTAAACAGCTTGAATGTCTCTTTAAATTCACCAAAAGGTCCAGGGCCTTTAGCTTATTCTCTTTGTGGATCCTTTGCACTCCCAGGCAAGTTTTCCAGGACCTTGGTGTAAAAGAAGCTTAGGCCTGCTATTTGTGTATTACCAAAACTTCTTTCAAAGCTGCTATGACAAGTAGAACAGCATCATTATAAAGCAAGAATTTTGGGAAATGTGCCTTTGGAACTTTTTAGGAAGGAGGAGGAGAGACCATCTGTTTTGCTTGTCACAATTCTTGTTTGTTTAAGATGTGAATTGCCAGAAATGTGGAAAGATTGGGTACAACGACAAGTGATAGAGTAATTTTCACACTGGACTTATGGGAAGCATGTGTTGTCCATCTGTGTGATTCTCATTTTATGCAAATTTAGGAAATATAGTCTTATGCCTAATTGTCCAACGGTAGATCTGAACATTTAAATGGAGGAAAGATACCACATATCGTCAGTAGCCCTTCCTCTGGCGTCGTAACATGCCAATGCAGAATGCTGCTTGTTTGAAACTACAAATCATAATAAACATTTATATTTAGAATCCAAGAAAATAATGTTTCAGGGTCTGCAAAACATTTCAGGCCCATGCTTGGGTTTTCCTGGAAGTGAAATAGAAAGCCTCAATGTTCCTGACCTTCCTAAGAAGCCACATGCTGATGGCTGCTGGTTTGTGATGCTGGGGGAATACTAGAAAAGGCTGGTGAGAGTCTTTGGGCTAAAAAATACATACCTGTGTATGGTTAAAACTTATACAAGTCATATCTGAGCTTCTGAGAAGAAGCTTTGATTTAAGGTTTGTTTTGGGGGAGGAAAGTGTTTATTTGCCTTCTTGAAAAAGAAATCACACTCCACAGAGGGTGATGGAAGTTCTACCTGAAGCATATTGCATTTTTCAGAGCTCGTGAAAATGATACTTCCCCTTATCTACCCTAAGCAGTTTCAGTGAATACGTCCCAAATGATACATCTTTTTTTTTCTCCCCTTTTTTTTTTACTCTTTTTTCCCCTTTTTTGCCTATTTTTCAGTTCATGGTTTGTCTATGAACTGTAACTGATTCTGAATCTTTGACTCAATATGACATCTGGAAATGTGACTAGAAATAATTCTTAATTCCACTGTCATTGAAGTGCAAGCATTACCAAATTAAAATACATTTTTTTCAACAGTGTTCAGTCAAGAAATGCTTCAGTGCTTGATCATTATAGAAAGAAAGACAAAAGTGATCCAAATGTAGTGAAAATAGCATTCAGCTTGGAATTCTTATTGGAAGTTCCCATGAAATCTTTTCCTATGTTGGTGATTTTTTAAGTGGTACAATGCCAGCAGTGCCAAAGATTTAGGTTTGTGCATTGCTGCTTACTAAATCCTCTTTAGAGAGGCATCATGGTTCTACAGGTGTCATGGTTTAGGAATGATATTCCCCAGTTTAGTGCTCCCACCGAAACCATGTTGGCACTTGCTTCCCCTCCCTCTCCAGCTGGAAGTACAAAAGGCAAAGATCTCAGATGTTGAGATAAGAACAATTTACTGGGAACACCAATGAAATTAAGAAAATGAGCAGTAACAGCAAAAATATTAATAACAAAAGTGTACAAAGAGAGGGTAATTTACGTGCAAAATGCTCACCAACAATGGTGGATGTATTCCCTATCCAGCCACACTTTTGTTCCACTGGAAAAGGATGCCCCTCCTTTCCAGAAGTGGGAGAGAGTCCCTTTTCCCCACCCCTGGCAGTGTTGTAATGTGGTATCAAATAACACAATGTCTTGGCCACCCTGATCTGGGTCAGAACCAGGAAAACAGGCTTTCAGGTTTTTTTAACTTTCTGTTGTTGTTGTTGTTTGAGTGATTTCAAGGCAATTCCCATTTATGACTCTAAAAATAGTCTATTTTACAGTATGGTGTATCATTAAGGCAGAAAAAAACAACAAAGCAAGAAGACCAATTTTTTTTTTTTTTTTTAATAAAGATCAATACAGTGATGGTAATTCATAAAACACTGATTCTGACTCCTTGCAATCTGGCTAGCTTTTGAGAAGAGGTCTTTGTATTTGTGAGCACAGTAGAAACATTTATTATAATACCTGTGGGTCAGTTCTGTGATGTCTGATGTTGGAAAGACTGTTTCTGGATGTTGGAAAGACAATGTAGCAGGTCCCCAGGTTTTCACTGGCTCAAGAATACTCCTATATGTAATAAAGCTCAGAAACCTTTAGGTGTATGAAGATAAAATGGTGTAGGAGAAATGGACTAACTAAAAGGAACAGAGGGGCCATCACAATCAAAAAAAATGAGAGATTAAGCAGCATCCTAGCTTCTTGTGGGTGAAGGGACAGAAGCAAAAGATGTTAGGAAGAGGTAGAAATCCATATTTCATAGAGCAACTTGTTATTCAGAGAGGACTCAGAGAGCGGGAATGAAAGGTTTTCTTTTGTCCAGCAGGATTATTTAATAAGTAGGTTAGCTGGTTTTCAACTAGGAGAGGCTAGTGAAAGATTTTAAGCCTCTTTTGGTGGCAATATCAAGGTGCTGGTTTTGGTGGTGTTGGGAATCAAAGGCAGAGGAGGACAAAAGGGAAGAGTTAAGGTGGCAGAAACAGAGGGATGCTCCTGTGCAACTCAAGATGGATGGACTCAAAAGCAAGGAACTGCAGCCTTGTGGACAAAACCTTTCTTCTCTGCATGTCAAATTCTGAGCTCTGTGTCAGCCTCCTACTAAAATGTGTCTCACCTAAAGGAAAGACTGGTCCAGACTCATCTTAGGAAACCTGAAGCTCTTTTTTTTTTTCTGTCCTAGAGTACTTATTAAATGGAATTCATTGATGGTATGTGGATAAGTACAGTAAAGTTTATAAGATTCTTGAATATGTGTAAATGGAGTTATAAATACTGAGTTATCTGAATGTGGTACAACTAGCTCTTTAAAAGTTTTAAACAGAACAAACAAGTATATTTGTATGTAGTTGCCCAGTAGAAGCTGCTCCATAATTCAGGGTTTTTTGTCTGTTGCCAACATATCCAAAATACATTTTAAAAATATTAAATGTAATTTTATAGATACTAAGTTTGAAGAGAAAGTAATATCTTTAAACTAAACATGGCAGCAAATTTGCAATAAGCAATGACTTATTAATGTCTTTTGATACTGAAAACTTGGCTTCTGAAGAAGGAGTGAACTGCAGTACTAGTTCTGCTTCCTCCATCTTTGGATTATATAAGGATGTGTTTAAACTTTAGTTGATTCACTGAACCCCCCGACTTATATTTTGATGCTTTCATCATGCATTACCTTATTCATGCAAAACAATGGAATTTAGGAGATTTGAATAAACAACTTGTCGTTTTCCATGTTTTCTGCTTGAATGTTTTGATCAAACAATCTTGAGCTAAATGTTGCTACGTTACTTCTTTGTCTTTGTCTTTCCTTGCCTTCGAGAGGACTAATTATTCCCAAAGCTGCACCATGCTCATGCCACACTGCATTGTGCTGTATAGATGTGTCCCTAAGTGAGCTGTCTAAAGTATCTCTGTGTTGTAAGCCGATTTAAGAAAGCAGGAAAGAAGAGGTATACCTCCTCTGTTCCACACCCAAAATATTGTGGAATCTGCAA
Organism: Manacus vitellinus; assembly: GCF_001715985.3. Lineage (NCBI taxonomy): Eukaryota > Metazoa > Chordata > Aves > Passeriformes > Pipridae > Manacus > Manacus vitellinus. Next base: position 34,929,440 of record NW_021939396.1, read on the forward strand.
CAACTTCAGAAATTCTTGCATGTTGCTGGAGGTGGTTTCAGTTTTCACACCAGAAGTAATTTAATTTCAGCACTTAAAGCCCAAAAAGCTCCAACATATTGCTAGCGTGCAAAAATTCCATGTGTGCTAAAAAACAACAGCATATGGTTGGGTGGGGTGTGACCAAAATGAACATAGTTATCACATTGTGAACTTTCTTTTTACAGACTTGATTAAATAAGGGGGGGAGGCACAAGGGAGGGACATCTAGGATGAAAACTGGAATCCTCCTAGAGTCTGCCCTTTCGAGTGCTGTGTGGTGAACTGAAAGGTTCATCTTGCATAAACTGTGGTTTAAAATAGACTGACATTTTCTCTGAACATGAACACATAGACAAAAGAAAGGTGGAAAGAAGGCAAGATGTCTCTGGGGTGAATCTTTGGAGGAGAATGGTATGGTGTGTAGACTGGAGAGGAACTAGCCCTCCCTGTTTGCTATTAGAAATCAGGCAGATGGGATTATTTGCTTTTTTTGATAATATATCACCTAGTCTTGAATTGGGTAGAATGAGTTTTAAGTGGGCTTATTTGCTGGGACTGTGTTTTTCAGGATGTTTAAACTTTGCCATCAGTTATTCTCAGCATAATTTTGTGCTGAGCTAATTGTGGGAACAAATCACTTGAGTCATCTGTGATGTGACTGTATATATATCCATAGTAATTTTTTTTTACTCAGATTCTTTCTCTATTGAGTGTTTGAGACCTTCTCAGGTCCTCATATAGGAATACCTACAAATTGTGTGCAAATCACAATCAGAAATATTTCTGGAAACTTAGATCTGGATACTTGACTTATCCTTCTGAATTCCTGGTGGCAAAGTTGAAAGCCTTTAAGATAGTAATACCAAAAATCTCAAGGGACTAGTATTAACATGCAGTTGTTTTGTGTGATTATGTGGTAGCACCTGAAGCCCCACACCTGAGTGTATCTCTCTTGGGTCATTGTTAGTGTAGGATTTCTCCTTAATTTATTTTGCTCTTCTAGGTGGAAATATTTCTGCAGAAGCAGAATCCTTAGTTTCTCACACATCACATGCTATTTTATCTGGTCTTCAGCTGTGAATATGACAGCAGCCCAACTTTGTCACGTGGTGACTCTTGGCAGGTTATTTTGTTGTCAGGCTCTTGGCTGTCTGCATGACCAGCACTGTTGTCCTGTGGGCAGCCAGGGAAGATGTTTCCTACTCATATTCCCAGCCAAACCATGTCATTTCTGCTGCAGAGGTCAAGCAGCATCACTGGGCCAAGTGAGTGATACCATGCAAAACATGCCTTTGTTCTCTGCATGCAGGTCTGTCAGATGTTCAAAAGTGAAAAAGCAGTCCTAGTTTGGCTTCCAGTTTTGAATAATTGATCATTTCCATGAACTCTGTAATCTTCTCTGCTTTCTAATGATGAATTTTTTCACGCTTTTTGATGTTCTCTTTATCTTCTCCAGTCATCCTTGAGCAGCCTTAATGATTAGAGTTTGGCTCACTTTTCTTTATGTTCTTGCAAATAGCAAAATAACAATTCACCTAAAAGCGTATTCTTCCAACTTCAAAGCTAAGAACAGAAAATTGCTTTGGATGACACTGTGACTTTGGAAAAACTTTCAGTTTTGCCCAGAAAGGCCATTGCTCATGTTAATTATGTTGGCTGAGACAAAGCATCTTTTTCAGAACAATATTCATGTTATTCCATGAAAAAACAAGGTCGGTCAACATGTGACAAGGCTTTCATTTCTTGAGGGGACAATCCAGCTGATGCAACAAAGCATCAATCAGGATGTAGAGCTGCAGGAAGTTAACTCATGTGTACTCCAGGGTTGTCCAGATCAGATGAATAAAGTGCCAAAAGAGCTTACCCATCATAACCAGCTGAGAGATGAGCTATATGTGAAAGACAGGACATCCTGAAGGGCCATGCATGGTGATCTCGGGAGATACATCTCTCAAGAGACAGAGACATGCTTCATGTCCTTGTACAGTCACTTGAAGCAACTTGACGTGAAAATACTAAATAAAACATACAGAAACCCCAAGAGGGCTTTTCACCAAAGAGCCCGAATGGGAATTATCCAGTCTTTTACCAGGTGTAGGGCGCTGCCTGGAAGTGGCATCAGAGATGTCTCCTGAGCCTTCCCAGTAAGCCAGTAATGGATCTGCAGCTTGCCAGATAGTCTGTCATAGGTTGTCAACCATGGCTGGGAGGAGGCACGGCAGCCTCTTTTGTTCCCATGTCAGGCATGCAGAGAAGAGACTCCTAAGTAGATAATTCAAGGGGAAACAGCTGCTGAGTTCTCAGTTCTCCATGACTCTAATTTTGCCTTCTTCTGTTAATGTATTTGTCTGCTGCTGGATGAATATGCCTGCCGACAGTCAGACAAATAGCAAAATGCTATAAACTTCATTTAAAACTACTGTGAAGTGTAGCTATTTCGATGGTTATAGGAGAACCAGTTGAAGGGCTTTCTTGAATGTGTGGGACCACAGATGGATAATTTTAAAATCTTATAAAAGGGCACACTAACTTGTTTGCCCTAATTCTGAATTTTAAATCAGATGAAGTATTACAAACTCTTTTGATTTTGTGATTGTGAAAGGAATTTCCCCCTCTTTTTAAAAGCCCCAGCTCCTGGCATCACTTGAATACATAAAAATTAAATGTTTCACTTAAATGTTTGAATTGCGGCTTAAAATTTGTGAATCCTATAGACATATAAAGGCAGACTCTCGGTAAACAACCCTCCCCACCTGATTCATGCCACATTACTTTTAGGTTAGTATCAGGTGGCTCACTCATAGGTTTTGGATATTTTGATAGACTGTACTTGGGTGTCTGTATCACTTGGTGTACAGCAAAAATGTTCACGAAATCCAGTGACAAAAACTTGTTTCGGGCAGTTTCTCTCCTCTGTGAGAAAATGACGGGCTTAGCCAGAGCTACATAAACATAAACCCCTCTGCTACCCTTGCCTGCACTAGCACTGCCACCCGAGGTATCCCATGCTTCAATCCCGGGCCGTGCCGTGCCGGTGGGTGCCGGTCCTTGCAGCGGTCACTAGATGGCACCACAGACCGGCCAGCGCTGGCGGGCGGCTGCATCCCCCCCTCACCGCCCACCTGCATCCCCCCCTCACCGCCCAACCGGGCTGGGCCGAAGGGCGCTTTACACCGGGATAATATGAAGAAGCGTGTGCTGTGTCTGAGAACGTGTGTGTGCGTTGGACAGCAGGGCAGCCTGTCAAAAACTTCCCAAAGAATGAAACGTGATTTCATTCCCTGAAACATCCGCCTCAAAGGTGAGGACAGGCATGGCATTAGCCAGTTTATTTATGTATGCTTAAGAGGATACAAGATTGACAGCCAAAGAGCATGTTCAGGTTGTCCAAATGTTTCCTTGTTTCTCCTTCTGACAGTCTGCAGGACAGGAGCCTCTGATCCAGTGCTTAAGTTTGGATCAGAAGTGATATTTCGACCTAAGCGCCACAGGGTGGTCTCAGAGCGCACAAAATTGTTTTCTTTAGGATGAGGTGAAGTAATCCTTATGCAAGAAGCTCAGAAGACACAGTCACTCTCCAAACACACCTCATCTGCTACAACTGTTAAGGCAATCAGACCCCAGGTGAAGATTAGAGACTAGACCGAGAAAACCCCCCACAAAATTTTGGTGTGGATGCTCTTGGCTCCAACTATTTCAGCGTATGGATCCACTCCTTCCAGGCTATGACAGGTGTTAATTTTAACATAGGCTAAACTCACTGTAGTTACAACTGACAGATGCAGTGGCCCATAGGGGAAAGAAAATGCCTCCAGTTTAAGATACTTGCATTTGCATCAAATAGGTGATGTGGACAAACCCTACAGTGATGAAAGGCTTCTGGTTTCCATACACACAGAGGCCGTGTGGGCATCTTACTGACTGTGCCACTTGTAATTTGCACTACTAGCTGTTCAGAGAAGAGAATCAGAAAATAAATATCTTTTTAGTTTGTTGTTTCACTTTTATGGCATGGTCTCAGGCTTCCCGCAGACCCAAGCAAGTGTTTCTGTATGAGTTATGCTGAGTTATGCCAGTTTTGAAGGCTTTTTTTTATTGCAGTCTTAAGCTTGTCACCATTTCCTTTTTTTAAATCCAAAGCAGAGGCTCTGGAGAGCCATTGAGAAATTAGTTCCTATACACACTTCTTTGAAAAAAAACCCTCAAAGTACAGAGATCTCAAAAATGGTGGTGCTTTCATTCTGCAAACTGGCATTGCTCAACTAACACTAATATTTTTTGTTATAATCAACCCTCGAATATGACATTTCTGGAAATGAAAGTTTTAGTTGCTGGGTAGAAGAGAGTTAATAATTCTTAAGTTATTTAAAGGTTATGTTTTCTATATTCATGTAAAATTATACTCAGTGGTGCATGGAGATGGGTGGTAAATGCTGTGAAGCATCCAATTTGGTGAGTGGGCTTTCAACACCTCCTTTCTAGAACATATTCAAGGATCATCGCTAAATACATTTGAGGTAATTTGCAAAGTCCAAAATCCTGGAAGCAGGAACTTCCAAATTTGGGTTTCCTGTATTCTTTCACTCCTCCTGAGCTGTCTGCTGCAGTCATGGATGGGAAAATGGATTTCATGTGATATTTCTGTGACTGTGCTGCCAATGCTTCAAGGAGGATGCAATGAGGCTTCCCAGACAACTGTGATTCCAGTATATTCCAGCTTCTTCAAGTGCCTGCTCTTTTCTGTAACTCTTGATCTTTCAGTTGAGGGGCTTTGGATGAAATGTCATGGTGTACTTATGGAAAAATTGTAATAAGCAGCTAAAAAACTTTCAATAAGATTTCATCAGGATTACTCATGTGCTGAAAAGTAATCATGTTCATAAAACATTGTTGAATTTAACCTTGTCTTTGTTCTTTGAATAAGTTTTTTATTTAAAATTACACTAAATGAAATTTTATTGGATTATAGTTTTATTGAAATATTACTCCGTTTTCCTATCTAGGTATTTTGAAGGACCACCGTAAACCCTCTGTTCAAAATTACGCTTAGACAGTTAAGATGTTCTCTGAGTTCCTTTATTTAACTGGATATCTTATCAGGGTGGCTTTAAATTGCTGGAAAATGAGTAAAAAAATACTGTTATTTTTCAAAATGCTTTGTTTTTAGTAAATATAAATTGCAAATGAAATTTTAGCCTAATTTGTAATAGTCAAGGATATGTGACAAAGGGCTTGTTTAAAAAAGATTTCTTGTGTTTTATTCTTAAAAATGGATTGAAGGAAATATGCTGAAGACAAGTTTTGCCAGCACTGCTTAACCTGCTAGTATCTTGGAGATTATTTCTGCTGGCTTTCTGGGCCTTTTCAATGTGATCCTTGAAAATGCTAATTAATTTCAGGATTGCTGTGTGTGTGATATGCTTTGACATACACAGCAAATTAATAATAATATAATAATCTTTCTAAAAGAATTTTGAGAGCAATTTATAGTTCATGCCAGATGTCAGTTGACTGAGTAATTTAACACACTTGTGTAACTGAAAAGTAATAGCTTCTGCGAGCTTGCCATGTTGCTTATGGATATGAATGACAAAATTTATGGGTTTTTAGCTATGTGCATAATCCGAAAAATTCACTCTCTCTTGCAGGGAATAAGCACTATCACAAGTGAATGTGTTTTAATCATCTGAAATATGTAGCCCAAATGCTATTTTATTTGTTTAAACCAGGAAAAGACATAATTCCTCTAAAAGAAGTGCTGTGAATGCAATACCAAGAAAATTGTTCTTGTCCTATCAGTAGCTGCAGAGACCACATCTCCATAAAAGCTGTTAAAGCAGCAAAGACAGCACTGTCAGCTTAGAAATTGCACTAGAAGATATACTAGGCATCTGGCCCTGGAATCTAAAGTGCATCTTCCTATATTTGTGCCCAGTGTAATGGCCCTTAATCTTGAAGTCTTTAGACCTAGATGTGACCTTAGGGGTGGGGGTTAGGGAAACTGGGATAGACCTTGCCAGGCTTGAGCTGCCTAGAAACCACTCAGCCTGAGCTGGAGCTCCTGCAGAGCAGATAGACAGAGACAGGCACCTCCGGGAAGAGGTTCTCCCCCAAGAGATAGGTGGGTGGATGAATTTCTCCTTTTGGGGCACCAAGTCTAGGTAAGATTAATATCTCTGTCCTTTCATGCAAATGATGGTAAACTAAAGAACTGAGTGGAGGATGTTCCCTTTACCTCTCAGGAAAACTATAGTTTCACAATCACCCAGCAAGACGTGACACTGAGCATTTTTAATTTGTTCTAATTTTACAAAAACTACAATACATAGTTGCTTTTGTTTTACCCTTAAAACAAAATGTCTCCCTCAGCTCTAGGTTCCCTAGAAAAAAAAATGTTTAAGCTCATGTCCACAGTGCTGCATTGTGACGGTTCATCCTAGAGTATCGGCATGTGAAAACCTTCCTGGTTCTCCAATCTGCTGCCAAGTTCATCTCCATTACCCCTATTTTTATCTCTGAGAAAGGATAAGCCATACAAGGTTATAAAGGATAAGCCACATTAAGGTTAACAATTGTGAGGCTTGTCAAATTAAAATAAATGGGGTAATCACTTCGTAGTGTAAGGAAAGGAGCTACAAGCTTGGTTCCTGCCTGCCTGCCGTTGGTTTCTTTCAGCTGAGACTCTGTGATTTCAGCCCCTATAGAAACTGAGCATGGTGGATTAAACCTTGGGGTTTATTTTCTTTTTACATTTCTGTTTGTTTGGTTTAAAGGGTGTTTATGCTTCTCCTGTAGTCTTAAAAATAAGAATTAGCTTACCCTGAGAATATTGCACCCAGGAATTTCCTATGCGTGCATCAGATACCCGAGTACATCTTTAAATCAGAACTCAACAGGTAGAAGCCACGTGAAGTGAGAGGAGGAGGACTGAAAATGAATTGGTTTAATCAAAAAGGGATGAGAAGTTAGTGAGTGGTGCAAGACCACATTATCTGCTTCAGTCACTCTCCTGCACTGAAATCCCACTGATCTAGATCTGTTACTCAGATGCACAAGCAAGAGGGCACATATCGTCCGTGACATCTCCAAGTAACCTTACAAGGACTATGAGTGAGCTGGGTTGGGATTGCTACTTACCATAATTTCTTTCAGCTCCCCACAAGTTTTAAATTTTATATATTTTTTTCATCCAAAAACAGTAGTCAAGAGGCCCTTAAGAGTAACCCACACATGCAGTGCCTTGTAGGGAGGGACCTTGGCTTTGAAGAACCTTCCATAGCTAAGATAAAAAAGAAGAGTTACAGAGTGCGCTCAAGCTGTTTTATGAGTAATTTTCCACTTTTTCATTGGAAACATTTAACAGGGTTGTGCTGTTGACACATGCTATGATAAATTGCAGGACTCTCAGGGGATTGGCTAGAAAACAGTTTTTCTCATCAGTAGCCAGCTAGAGAGCTGATGCTTTATAACTTGTCACAGTCTATACATGCTCTATAAGCCAATCACAAACAAAACCTAGGCATGCATTCTCATGCTCAAAGGCAAGGGGTCAATATGGGGAAAGTTAAGGTAATGTAAGTGCTGCTCAAATTTTATTGGCTTATACATGAAACTGATCTCAGCACCGTAGCAGGAGCCAGACTGTCTTACTTTTTGTCCTCAAAAAACTGTTCTCCAGAGAATGCAAGCAGGCCCTGTGGATAAGCACTGTAAATCTGTAGTGCCTATAAACCTATATGTTCTCATCATATCTGATAGACAGATTTTAGTGGGTTTATATGAGATTAGCTAGACGTTTTAGGCTAAAGGGATAGCTAATGCTTTGCCTCTGACACCTTCATCTGAGAAGGTTTCCCAGTTGAGTTTGCCAGTGAAGCTGAATAACATCTCTGAGGCAAGTATTTTCTTTGGTTTTGACTGAGAATTTTAACTCCTGCTCAGAGGCTTCTTCCATGAAAGTATGAGAGGAATACTGGTTTTTCTGTCTTTTTGAGACCAAAAGAAGTGGGAAATAGACACGCAGTCTACAGGTGAGTCTTTGATTAGCTCATGTTACTCCAGACAACATTTATCTTGTTTACATCTTCCTGCAGATTTGACTGAAGTCAATAGAGATGCATATGAGTACATCAGTGCAAACTTTCTTCTGCATAAAGAAGACAACATAAAACAAATCTGCATTCCTTGTAACAGTAAATTTTAATGTGTATTAAATTATAAAGTGTATAAATAAGGCTTAAATTATAATGTTGAAGGATTCTTGTTAGACAAGACATGATTGATAGTTTTGGTAACAGAATTTAAAATCTGCTTGATATAAGTCATGCCTTCTGCATTATTCTGACTGGAACCGTGTGCTGTGGTTCTAAGAAGTAATTTGCTTATTTATTGTAACAGCCCATTTAATGAAAATTTAATGAAGAGCAGTCCTTCTGGAAATCTTAGGCTCTGTGTGTGTAGGAGGAATATTGGATCAACGTCATCTGTAACATTTTTAGCTTGGGATTTTTATTGGTGTGTTACTAGAAGTTCTGTGCTTGCAGTCTACTTTTGTGGCAATGACACAAACTAAATGCAGCTTCTTCGGAGACAAGGACTTGCCAAATGTTGTCCTTGTCACAGGAGAGGCTACATGAGTAGCTACAACGTCACACTAACCATGTGTGCAATGGGATGTTTCTTTTCTCACTTCTGAGAGGAGAGAGGCTGTTTTGGGTTTGAGAAAACTGTAGCAACAAGGCTGCAGGAGTAAGATGCTTTCTTAGGTGTGTGTATGTCTGTATGGTGGCTTGCTCCCACTTCACATACCCTCCCCAGTAATGTATGAGAAGTGTAATTTTTTTCTCTGATATGAAAAAAGCATGAATTTGGAAATCTTAGCACTTTTTTTTTTCCAATTTCTTTTAGTCAGTCTTACTTTATTAAGCTAGCATATTTATACCAAATATGGAGTTCTGAAGTTGACTAGGATGTCCCTAAGATCACCACTGCCATTATAAAGCCAGGAATCTAAAAAGAGGATAAATCCCTTTTGTATGGCTCTGTAAGCAGCTCTACTTGCTGGTTAGATTTACATATCAAATGCATTTCAATCTTTTTTTCTTCTGAGCACTTCTGAACTAAGCCTATTCTTCAGGGTATTTGTTCAATTATGTCACTTAGGAGCTTGTGGATAGTTCCTGGGCCATTGTAATGTGTGACCAGTTATCAAGCTTTGTATTAAAGTCCTATGTGCCTTTTTTCAGTAACAGTGGTGCTTTTTTCCCATCCCCTTACACAGTTTCCTGTTGCCTATTTCTTCCTTGTGTTTTTGTCCTTGTGCAAGTACAACTTGTGGTAGTATTTGCTGAAATGTAGGAGAAAAATTTCTGGATTTCACTCGAGCCCTGAAGGTTGTGAGTAGGCCTTGAAACCGGAAATTCCCATTGCAGCTCCAGAGCTGAGAGAGTAGTGGGAGGGAGGGGGTGCATGGCTGGGGTAATTGATGGAGAAAGTGGAAATGCTCTTATCCTCATACTGTCAGGAAGAGTAATACCCAGCCCTGTGCTGGAGCACACCTGGGATCACTGGGTCGGGATCAGACAGCAAGGCTGGTGTGCCGTCCTTCTCCCTCCTGCGCTGTCTCCACAGTCCTGCTGTACCACTACTGAAACACTTGGTCACAGAATTTATCCCATTTGTGAATTTAACATACATGCTTTTTGCAGAAAAGAAAGATATTTGGTGGAGAGTGTCTTAGGAAAATCTATTTACTCATGGAAACTTGTCTCAGATTTGAAGAAAGAGAGGAAAAGAGGACACTTTGCATGTGCAAACACCAGTTCATACCTCATACACACACACAGAGATGTGTGCATGATCATATGCACATACCAGTTGTGATCATTTCCAACAACTATTCACAAGACAATAGTTTCAAAACCACAGTGTCAAACTGGAAGCCTGTGTGTGTTGCTGTGGATATAAGGGTTTGCCAAGAAAAGCAAGTCAAGTTTGCCCAAAAAATTACTGATGTAGGGTTGAGAACTTGATTTTCTGAAGTGATCTTCTTCTGAAAATGAGCCTCTTCAGAGCCATTAAGCCTTGACTATCAAAAACATGAAGCAACTTTCTACATCTTATTGCTGGTACTACTATTAGTAGTAAAAACAGGAAACATGAAAGAACATGCGAGCGGCACGGCATTGTGAACAGATATTAAATGGAATTGTTCATTAAAGAATGTTTATTAATATTACTTTAAATTATTAGACTGATTCAGGAAGTCACTTAACATTAAGAATGTAATTAAGTGTATGTTTAAATTATTCTCTGAACTGATTCAGTAACAAAGGATCTGGATTAGAACTAAAAGTAAACACCAAGGACGTCTTCAGGCTTTGGTAAGTTGAATACAGTGGAATTACTTTGGTGAAAGGAACAATAAAAGAAAACATAGAATTAAGTTTTTTGGAAGCTTTTTTCTTTTCTTCTTCTGTAAATGTGGTATTTTAAAGTTTCTCACTTCCCTAGATCCCTTTGTTTTAGTAGATATGTTATAAATGTGTATATATATATATATATATATATGCACACACACGTGTGTGTATATATATATGTATAGACACACTATATGCACATGATGTCCAAATGTAACACATGGGAATAAATAAGCATGTAGCCTGAAGACATAATGTTGTAGCTTCAAGAGGCAGGCCCTGACAGGAAAATTTGACTATACAATAGTACTTCCCAACAGCATGATTGACCAAGTTTTCCAAGTCTCCCCCTTCTGAACCACTTTCAGCCCCACTAATAACAAAAAAGGGAAAAATCACAGGCTGAGCAGTTTATAACAATGCTAAAGGGAACTGGGAGAGTTCTTCACCGCGAATTTCCAGATTTTCTCACTATGCCCATCTAGTCCCCAAAGCCCTCCTTAGCAGTTTCTTAACAGCTCTGACCCCTACAGAGCTCTTAAGATCCATCTCTGTCCATACAAAATTTAGATAATTTGTGATTTGAACAATTGTCCATACATTAGACTATCCCAATTAAGTAGTCCCTACTGCCCCTACTTTGCTATAAAACCAGTTGTATCATATAAGTGATAGAGAGCAGCAGAGAGAATCACATGAATACGTAATGTTTCTAATGTTGCTCATCTGTGTTGCCACAGTGCTTGGCCTGCAAAAATACTTAATCATTTTGAATGAGATAGCTTCTCTAATAACCGGTGCTGTGGTGGTCACAGCTTTCTTATGCTGGGAATTTAGAAACTTCAGCTGGAACTTAAATAAGCTGTACTGGTGCTTCTCAAACCCTGACAATGGGGACACAACCTGCCAAAGGGCTGTATGATGTGTATATATATGTGCTTATCTGCTCCTGCCAGGGTAGGCGCATCTCGAGAGCTTTAGATAGGAAGTCACTGAAGCCTAGACTGAGTACTAGCACTGAAAGGTGAGCTTACCAGCAAGTGACTATCCCTGGAGTTCACACCAGCAAATGACTCTCCCTGGAGTTCTCCATGGTGAAAACCCGCCATCAGATGGAAGACTGTGAATATTGTTGAATTTAGATACTAGTTGTCTGGCTGAATTGCTGAGAGTGTCTGAGGCTGCTGGCATGGTTCTGCAGACCCTGCCGTGCCCTGCTGTCTTCACTAGCCCTCCTCGGAGCTGTCTGGAGGAAGGGCCTATTGAATCATATTTGAAGGAAAAAAATGAAAGAAAATTGGGTAAATAAACTCTTAAAATTACTTTTACCAGTAGCTGGGCACCCCTAAGGTGGTATACTGAAATAATAAATTAGGATCCTGTCTACAAATCTGTGATTTCTTTAAAGATGCAGATTTTTTTCCATAAGCAATGATGCTTTCCAAACACCTTTTAAATAATTTGCAATCAGAAACGAGAATATAGAAGATTTTTAAGTACAGAGTGTCATATTAGCTTTCTGTATTCATCTTGATAAATTCTTAAGTTCTTACTGTGCATTTTCCAGGCTTTTTTTTTTCTGAATCTGCTTGTTTGGGAGAGCTCAGGCAGTTTTTGACCCTGTTAACATACCTATTTTGCTATGTTTTTTCTCACTGTTAAGCAAACTGAAAAAGTAGGGAATTCAGTTCTGCTAAATTTGGTCTCCAAAACCTCTCCACCTCTCCTTAGTTTTTTCCTCTAGAACATTCAGAAAGCACGATCTGTTAGTGTGATGTCTGCTAATTCCTCCCTGCCAATATAATCACTTTCTAAACGCATCAGCTCTCAGAAAGGACAGAAGTGCATGGCAACTCTGTGTGTAACCTGGGCATTCCAGCTCCAATCCATACCCCCTAGGGGTAGAATGTTCATTTCACCCAGCTTTATTGCTACCTCTCAGCAGCATTGATGGTTAAAACCCCACCTTGTCCTTCTCAGACAGAAGAGAGGTTGCTAGTATGACTAGGTTGCTAGGTTTCTAAAATTAAGGAAAATGTAGGAATCATGTGCTACAGGATGCAAACCCCGAAACATGACAGGGAAATGCAGAGTTTTGGATGAGGAAACATGGAATACTTGTGTGTGTTATATTGATTTGTATTGCATTAGGTAAGGAGTCTATATGTGACACAATAATTTAGTGTTTCTGTGTAAGTCTAGCAGATTCAAAGCCAACTTTCTAGTGCCTATTTTGCAGGGATTTTTCAGGAGCATTTCGAAAGATCAACCATCTTTCTCTTTCACTGACAGGGCTTTTCTGATTTAGCTCCAACATTTGTAATTGCTTCAAATGCGTTGTTATTGCCTTTTCCTGCCTGTACTTAGCTACTGCTTGCCTTTATTGGTCTTTCTAAATTCCAGATCTGGGCACATATAAGAAGAAAGAAAGATTTGTCCTCCTGTTCCTTATCAGACTCATATCCCCTCCTTCAAGTTAGGTTTTGGGCTGGAACTGCAGTCCCAGTCCTCTGGGTTTATCCCAAATCACTGTCTCCTCTGCCCTTCATCCTACTTCATGTGGCTCAAGGAAGAAATATCCTGCGGTCAAGAATCCAACAAACACAGCTTCTGCTGACAAGTTTTCACCAGAAAAAGGTTCTTCAAAGCCATCCCTTAATCACTTGGAACCTGTTTGTAGTTCTTGCTTGCTGGACAAAATTGTTCTTACTTTCTGAGAGGGTGAGTGCTTGAATAAATTGAACAAAACCATGTGCATGTGGAGACATAAAAATCTATTGATTTTTTGTGTTTGCCCACAAAATGTTAAAGAAGTTTGTTTGAACAACTGTCTTAAGCTGAACACAAAAGGATGAGCACAGGCAACAGAAGAAAACGCATTATAAATAAAAAAAAAAGTACTTTTCACCGTTCTATTGTACTTTGAACTATTTGTCTCCTTTCTGTGCTTCTCCATATTGCTCTATAAACTTCTGAGGTTGCAGAATTATTTCTCTTCACTTAAGTTTGAATAGAAACTCATTCTTCATTTCTACTCAGAATCGGTGGCAGTCTTCATGATAAATGCTCAGCTCAGTACTCCCCAAATTTTCCAGGCAGTTTCACAGTTTCCATGCAGGTGAGCTTGGGTAGTCTTTGTTCCTTCACATCCACACGTGAGCCACAGAACAGCCTTCATCTTGCAGGCTCATGTGTTGTATCTGCAAAGGTGGCAGTGTTTTTCTGTAGTTTAAGATGGTAAAAACAGTCAGGTGTTTTCATTTCTAACTTCTTGTTGTCCTGTATTTAGGATTCCTTAAGACTTTGCATCCTTAGGTGTCTTTTCTCTGATGTGTTCGTTGTCTCCAAAGTTGAGAGAAAATAAAAAAAAAGAAGTTTATATATTGCTGAAATTTATAATATGATGTAACATGCCTTTATGGACTGCTAATTATTTGAAAATGGATTAACGTTAATATAGTTGGTATCTGGGGTGCATTGATTTATCCATATCTTTAATCTCTATATCCCTGTATGCAAATCACCATGCAGACAAAAACAATATATCTGTGTTCCGAATCATAAACATCCAGGACCTGTGTTTCTTTGATTGCTTGCAGTTAGTATAACATAAACCTTGCTAAATGTTCTTCTATCAATCTACAAAACCTGTAAACAAGTCATCTTTGCATTTTCCTTATCTCTTTGCTTAAAGTCAGAAAAATAAAAAAAAAAAAAAAAAGCTTTTGAATCCTTTGATTTAGAGAATTTATTTCCAGTAATTTTAGGACAGCCGTAACATACCTGGATTTTCTGTTCCTGTAAGCTTACAATATTATTGACATATTAAAGTGTATCTTATTATGCACGTTTTGCATAGTGACAGAAGGAACACTTCAAGGAAGAACAGAGGTTGTTCATATAGCAGTGCACCTAGAATTTTTTAATAATATGTGTAAGAAAAAATTGCTGACTCATTGAAACCAAGCAGTGAAATTGTACATTTTGTTAATTTATCCAATTCAAAAATTAACCTTGAATTAATGGATTCAAACACCTTGTTGTGAACATTTTCTTTTATTTGAAAATCCTTCTCTTCCTTCCTTTTCTCAGTTTCTTCCTATTTCTCTTTGTTTCTCCTTTTTTTCTGTCTCTTCCTCTTTCACTTTCTCTTTTGTTCTCGTTCTTTCTCTAATTCCCTTTCAAAACATGCTCTTATTTTAAAAATGTCCTAGATTTTGAGCTCCTAAATACACAAGAAATATTTTTCTTGATCCAGCCTGAGACCTATTCTTTTTTTTTTTTTTTTCAGAAAACAGTCAGAATACTCTTCCTAGTAAACGAATTCTGTTACTCACTCTTCAAATGATTTTTTCTTGTCCTCTACCAGTTTATGAGAAGGCTATTTATTAATTTAGTTCCCTTTATGCTTAGGTTAGGGGTTTGGATTTTTTTTCAAGGTAACATTAGTGCTAGCATCCTAGTAGTACAATTACTTCTTTGCCTATCTTAGCATTGTTTGTCCTCTGATATTTGCCAAGAGCTGTCATACTTCTCCTCTGACTTCACTTTGCAGAGCTGACAAATCAAGTTCTTGTGATCAGATCATGACTGGAGATTCTTCATCCTCTTTGCTATCTTAGTAGCCTTTTGCTTGACCATGATTAATGGGGCGACATAATCCCAATGAAAGCTTGCCTACATCTAGGGTTAGAGCATAAAATAATTTCCTCTAATAGCATCCCACTAGCTTTTTTTTTTCCAGGTGTATATCACACATGTAGCATACAGATATTATGCAACAAAATAATACCCCAAGTCCTCTTCCTCCCTCTGTTTTCAGACACTTGCAGTCCTAACTTACAACATGAAATAGTTTCATTCATTCCAGGCCATGATGTTCCGTGTTCTCAAGCGACATTTGTTTTGTTTCTATTATTCCCATTCTGTAAAGTGATTGTGTTCTTTCTCACACAGTATTCCAGAAATCCTACATTTTTCATAGATACAGAAAAGTGTTTCTGGGCCAACTCTGCTATTATTATGTATTATTTCTCTTTATGCAGGATTAATGCTCTATTTTTATTGCGTCTATATTATTAGGAAGCCCTTGGATGCATTTAATTGACTGCACTAATAGTGTAGTGTGAACACTGACCTTGGTCAGACCCATTGCTGTGTTAGTAGTATGAACCTTCAGTTCAAAGGGATTCAGCAGTCTCAAAGTGTTTGTCCTGTCCTGGCAGTTAGGGGGGCTCGTATTCCAGTACGTAGCTATGGATCTGAAGCACAGCTGGGGACTGCAGTATGTGCTGCAGCGCCATCTTAAATCAAGACTTCATTTAGGGAAGGATGGAGTTCCTTTTGAAATGTGTATTGCATCCTATGTGCTTCAAATCTTGACCATGCATGTTTAAACCTGGCTCTTGATCTAAGAGTGCAACATCTTGCTAAAAAGTCAAGCTTACTAAAATTAAGTTTGTGAACATATAAGTGCAGAAGATCTATCTGAACAGGTACATATATTGTTTTGATTTTACACCTACCAAGATAAAATTAACACTTCTTTCTTTTTACCTGAGAGGTTTCTATGTATTTCTTAAATACTCATGACCTGAAACCTATAGCTGATGTCACCGGTTTGACTAATGTGGGGAATCTGACATTTTAATTGTTTGAAATTGAGCAAAAGAAATGCAAAGAAGAAAACCCCACAGATTTTTCTGTTTTCTTTTGGGATTTTGGTACTCTTTCCAAGGAAATGATTTATTCTGATTGGCCCTTAGAATCCTCTACAGAGGAGAGATGAGAAACTATAAATCTTTAAAATAGGTCAACATCTCACTAATTATTGCTTTAATTAGTGACAGCCACATAATAATTTTTATTCCTCTGTTCAATTTAATAGGAGTCAGACATATTTGAATTTTTCTAATTTGAAAGAAGTTGTGCCCTTGATTTTTAATGGACTTCACCCAGTCTGGCAGATTACTTGGAAGTATTGATGGTAAAAATTTAAAGACTGTACCTTTAGTTTTCCTGTCACAGCTGCTCTTTTCATTTTATCCACAAATATTAGTAGGCTGAGCATGTATTACCTGAAGAAATGACAAATAGCAAAAAGTTCTTAATTGGGTTTGAAAAACAACAGCGTGAAGGTAAGAGATTTTTACAGAGACCTGTACATTCGTTAAAAAATATTCTCTCAGTTGATTGTCTCATACACTAGACGTATAACAGTAAATCAAATAATATATGGTTTAAATGGTCCAAAAATACTTTCAACACCTCTACTAGATCTAGTTTGTGAGGTAGGAATAGTGTATGGAATAAGTTTTGGGTTCAGAAAAGACTGAACAGTTGTTTTATACAGGTTGTGCCAAATGACATCACAGTGCTGGGTCATAACCCTCTGAAGTTGGAAAGACCTATGTATGTTCCATGTTCCAATACTGTAATAATTCTTCAAATAATTATGTTATTCTCTGTTAAAATTTCTAAGAAAATAATACTATTACCTTGCTTATTAACTTCTTTACCAGCTGCATTCATTAAGATCAGTTCAAATATACACTAGTTAGTTGCTGTAAACAGAGTATTTCATCTTGCATTTTCTTGTACAAAAAATTTATACAAAACTTATTAGTGACGGAGTTAACAACCTTAGATTACATTTTAAGTACTATTGTACAAGTATTGAGTGTGTATTTTAGTTAATACCATTTAACATGCAAACTGTACTTCACCGCCTAATAAACAGAATTACTTTAATATGGCAAATTATAAAGCAACCTTAGTATAAACAGTACAACAAGTTAATTTAACAGGTTCCTCCTGTTAATTAATTTGTCCTTGATTTACAATTTAAAATATTTTATACCAACAGCATATTTAAAATTTGATATTTCTTCCCTGTTTTCTGATTGTGGGACTTCTTTAGTCAGGTTTTTATAAGACTACATCTGACACACAAACATTTAGTATAGAGTAGTGTGGTATTCTTAATATCCACCATGCTATTAAAGCAGTTCCTGATTAAGTAAAAATTAATTTACATTAGACTGCAAATTACTATCTCTATTATCTCACTCCTCTCACTCCTCAGTATTGTGGTAATTTATCAGTACCAGAGGAGCTAAGTAATACAAAAGAAATGTGGGGAATTTTGTGCAGAGTATGAAAATTAATCTCATTACATACCTTGCTGGCTGGCTCATCCACTTTCCTGCCGTGTGGCAGTCATCACCGTGCACCAGGCCTTGAAGCACCAGACACACTGTTTCTCCTCTGCTTCTCTCAGTGGGAAGATCCTGCTGCTTGAGCAGCCCTTCAGGGTGGAGACAGTGGGACAGTGCTTGTTCTGCTGGAAAGCTTGCTTTGCTTATTGCCTGACTTACCTGTGCTCTACACCTTTCTTAGCCACCACCTTGAGTACAGGATAAGTGAAATAAAATGAAATGTTGGCGTTTAATCATCCCAGTTCAAAAACTAAATTTTAACTTTTTGAAAATGACTGGCCTGTGTCTGTAAATTGGACAATACCTTGAATCTGCCTCTTGCTATAGTAGGACCATTCACCCCTGAGTGAAACTGATGCCCCAGACTGCCTCAACAGCTGCAGTAAGGAGGTAGTAGCTCGTTTCCCTTCATATTTTCGTGTCACAGATGATACTCTACAGATCTGAGCCTACATGAGACAGATAGCCTCGCTTCCCACTGGGAAGGCATGAAAGGATCACTTCTCACGCTCTACGTTGCAAAGCATTTTAGAGTGACATTTGTAAGCTATTTTTGATTCGGAACATTGCTTCTGAACGGTTCGTACTTGGAAGTTTCTCGTGTTCTGCCGCGCCGGGTTTGGGCGAGACTTGAGCGGGGCTTGCGCTGCGCTGGGCGATGCTCCGTGCGCGGCCGGCAGGGGTCGCGGCGGTGCCGGCGGAGGGGCCGCATCGTCCCGCATCCCGCCCGGCCCCCCGGGGCAGCGCCCGGGGGCGTCCCGCGGCCGTCCCGGGGCCAAGCTCTGCCCCTCTGGCTCCGGGCAGGCGTCGCTTAAGGAGGGGGAAAAAGGAAAAACAATTTTATAAAAAAAAAAAAAAAGGGGGGAGGGAGTAGTGGGAGGGCGTGGGTGTGTTCTTCTAACTCAAGGAGAGGCTGGCAGGCAGTGCTCCCTGCTCCTCTCCATGAGAAGCCTTGGAAATCAGACTACCCCCAAGAAAAATTGCTGAGAGCAGGGTTTTTGTTCTGTTCTTGGAGTAAGAAGGCAAGTGGTGAATATTAAATGCAGGTTACTTTCAGATGCCGCTGCCATAACCTCAACCTACGGCAGCGATGTGACATCGGAAGGGGAAACACATGGCTCTAGATGGCATAGTTCATCAGCTGGGTCTTCAGACCTTCCTTACATCCATTTTTTATGTGCTCCATCATCATCGTCACCACCATTATTATTGCTACTGTAGTTTAGAAGGGAGGAAGGTTCTCTGTTTCTGAAAGCTTTCCAAAAGAACCTCCATCTATTCCAAAGTTCCACTTCTTTCCAAGCAGTAAGAAATATTTTTAAAATTACATTGCGAGATTGGCAGTAGCAGGCTCACTTACATATTTATGTTTCTTTTGCTGTGGAAGTATAGAATGTTTATAACAAAGCTTTAGTGCTGATTTCCAAGAAAACAAGAAGGAATGAGATGTGGTGGAGATAATGCCTTAGTGCAGGGGTAGTCAGTTCATGTTTGTAATCCTGCAAAGAGTTTAACTGAGTCCTTCAGGTTGCTCAGGACACAACACATTTAAAAGACTTCCCTGTTCTCTACCTGTATGAGGGTTAATCTTGGCTGTGCATCATCCTGGCCCACACATGAGCAGGTGAAGATGGACTTTCCTCTGTTTACTGCATGGCTCTCCTGAGGTCTTGCGAAGTGCTGGGTCTTACAAAGAACACATAAACAGAAGAAATGACACACAGAAATTAGAGCAATCTGAGGGTACATAGAAAATGTGCAAATGTGCATATGTATGTGTGGGTAGATGTGTATATGTGAAGAGGCGTCTCAAAAACAAGAAATGAGAGAAGCTATGTGGCACGGCAGGAGCAGGCAGTGCATTGAGAAAAACTCATCCTCAGCTCTCTGAGCTGAAGAGAAAGGATGGAGTAGCCCACGTACTTCATCTGTCTACTGGACAGCATAAGGATGATTACAAGGAAATGAAGAGGCTGAGGAAAAAGCAAGATTTCTCCTCTTCTATCCCTTTGCAGAGAAGGGTGATCAGTCCAATTTACAATCCAGTTTTTGGTAAAAAACCTACTGCAGTCAGTGATGTCTCCTGAGCGCGATAGAAAAGAGGAAAAAGCTCTATGACCTTCAGGCAGATGGTGTTGTTATCATTTATAGTTCTTGTAGTTATTGCTGTTTCTTAGTTGTTTTGCCTTATTTAGTGTTTGAGAGCATCCCCTGCCCTGGCTGGCTGTGGCTGCCGTTTGATAGACGGCAGAGTAGAATTAGGCCGCGGCAGATGGCCGCGAACGGAGCCGGGACGGGAGCGTGACAGAACCCCCGCAGGAC
The DNA here is from genome assembly GCF_001715985.3 of Manacus vitellinus. Classification (NCBI taxonomy): domain Eukaryota; kingdom Metazoa; phylum Chordata; class Aves; order Passeriformes; family Pipridae; genus Manacus; species Manacus vitellinus. The sequence continues at coordinate 34,949,418 of NW_021939396.1, forward strand.
TTGCTTCCAACCTGGCTTTTTCAGAGTGGCGGTTGGGAGGACTCGACGGGAGGGATGCGCCGGGGGACCCGCTCGGGGACTCCGCCGGGGCAGCGGCTGTGCACCGCGCAGGCCAAGCCGCTCTCCTGCCCTACCCTCAGGGATGCTAGGTTTTCTTCCGCCGGGGACGCTCCATCACGAGGGCCACCCGGTGCCACCGGGACGTGTCTGCAGCACGACCGGGAGCAGGTGGCCTGGCCGCCCGCGTCGGGAGTTCGATGACGCTGCCAGCACCAGGGACAGCGCCGGCCGCGGTCCCGGCCCCCACCCGGCCCCCTCTCGGTCCCTCCGATCCTTTGTTCCGACGCCCCGCGGAACAAAGACTTCCGCCGCCGACGGCGCGGAGACCCCGGCCTCTCCCGTCCCCGCCTCCGCCCCCTCCCCACACCTGCCGGCTTGCCCCGCCACCGCCGTCGGTCTCCATCGGAGCCGCCTCTCCGGTGCCCCCGGCCGCACACACCCCGGCCCCCGCGCACGCCGCGCTGCCACCGCCGCCCCGCCGCCCTCCCCCGCGCGTAAGCTGCCCCGCACACACTACCCCGCCGCCGCCGCCCCCTGCTCCGCGTTCGCAAATCGCCGCCTTGCTCCTCACCCTGCCGCCCAGACCGGCGCAAAAAGTCCGCACACCGCTCCGCTGCCCACCGGCACCGCTCTGAGCCGGTCTCCCCACACCGTCCCCGTACTCTACTCTCCTCCGCTCCCCCTCGCAACCGCCGCACACTCCTCTTTACGCGTCCCGGCTGCCTCTCCGCACACGTCTCTGCTGCAGTGTCCCCGCCGCACATCCAGCATCTCCCGCACCCATTCACCAGCGCCGCACATGGCTCTGCCGGCCCGCGGCACAGACGATGTTCTGCTGCCTCTCGCGCACCTCGCCACTGCCCCAGGGCCCGCGTTCCTCGGATTCCAGAGAAGTCCCGCAAGAGGAGGAGCCACTACCGAGCGGGCACCCCTAGCTACCGACTGGGCGATGAGCAAAGAACAATCCTCGCGATGATAATATTAGAAAATGTATTTATTTCCCATTAATCGACTTTACATGATTCAGCCCAAGAAAGCAAGAGGTCGAGTCACCACCACCTTGAAAATCCACCACGGCTACCCCAACGCTCCAGTAGTCCCCCACGGCCCCGTTACCTGCTGATGACAGCTGCCCTCGCGGGCGCCCGTCCCATGGCAGTGACATCTCTCCACCGGGCTGCGCCGATCAGTACGCCAGTCCTAGTTAGTCTCGGTTTCCATAGGTGAGTACAGGTTGTCGAGCTCTTTATTGCTTTGTCTCTCCTTTTTTTTTTTTTTTTTTTTTTTTTTAACTTTTCAGTTTTCTATTACTTTTAGTATTAACGTTTTTGTTATGGTGTGTTCTAGCGAGATCTTTCATGCTGCTTTGAGGATCCGCTCTTGGCATTCACCGCGTGCCTTAATTGTATGACATTAAATCAAGGTCCGCTGTGAACACGGAGAGTCAGAGCCTTAAGAGCGCTCTCTCTCTCTCTCTCTCTCTGGAAGCAGAACAGCAACTGATCCCCGAAAAAAAACCCGGTGATTTCCCTCTGCCCTAGTCCCATCCTGGCCTGGGCTGCATATAACTCATGCTCGAATTTTCTGACTAGCCGATCTGTTGTTTGCAATGCTCAGGAAGCTGTAAAATATGTATTTAATGGATTAAAAAAAAAAAAAAAAGGGAGAGAAATTAAACGTGTGCCTATTAGACACTTCCAGGTGATTGCTTTAATTTCACCAGCGTCTTCGCATGATTTTAAATACAGGAGCTGGCTCTCCCCGACTCGACGTCTGTGATTTGGTATCCCTGGCTCAGGGGGATGACCGTTCTTTCCGGCTGCCTCGGTCCGCCTGGTCCTGCGGCTTCCCTGGAGCACGGGCGGGAGGAGCCCTCACCCCCAGAGCATCCCCGCTTCTCTCGGCCGGGGGAAGGAGGGGGGAGAGGGAGGTCTTTCGACGATGAAAAATGAAAGGGCAGGACGTGTCATCTTTCTTTGTAAAGCGGAAAAAAATTTAACTCACTCGCACCTGCCCCTTTCCCGGGAGGGCCTGGGCAGCCCATCTGGCCTGCCTACACTGAACTGGCGAGTGAGGAAATGAGGGGTGAAGTCATTACAATAATTTTAAAAAAATAAAATCAGCCTAAGCTTTTTTTATTATTATTACGCTTTTTGCCATCTTTCACCGCTCAGGACGGGGACCATTCCTTTTCGGTGACGATGGCGTGCCGGGGAGAAGCAGAGCGGCCGGGCGCCTTGCATCACCCTGCGGGCTGGACCACGGCCGGACCCCGGGAACTGGGCGGCTGACCTCGATTGCTTCCTTCGGCCCCAGGGCCCGGAGAGAGAGAGGAGGCGAAGGCGGGATGTACTGCGGCTGCATACGGCGGCGCCCGGTCTCCTGCGGCGGGCTGGGCTTCCCAGAGATTTTCCCGTAGCTTGCCGGGGCATCTGGGGGCAAACTGGGCAGACGGTTCCGACCCCCCTCAGCACCGCAGCTCCCGCGTGCGGCCGCCTGGAAAACAGACAAAGCAAGAGCGTTAGAAAGGCAGGCGGGGAGGAGAGGAAAGGCAGGCGGGGAGGGAAGGGCGCCGGGAGCCCGCACGCCGCGAGGTTGCCAATGACAAAAGGAAGAGAGGGGGGAGTCAGAGCAGGGGAAGGGCGGGGAGGGAAGGGGAAGGGGAGGAAGGAAAGGGAAGGGAAGGAAGAGAAGGGGGGCCCACACGGACTGACGCGGATCTGGGGCCGGCCAGACCCGAGCCTGTGGGGCTGCTCGGTCCGCGGCCGGGGAGAGACAAGGCGGAACGCCCATCACCGCAGCGCCGGGGCGAGCGGGCATCTGAGTCTCTGCAGTGAAGTGGGAAGGGGCCAGCCGCGGGGAACCGCAGAGAGCAACCTCCTTGCCCGCCGCTGCAAAATCCCCGGAGAGCAAGCACAGGGGAAAGCTTAAAATGAAAAAAAAAAATTAAAAAATTAAGGGTATGGAGGGGGGTGGGGAGTAGCATTTCCCCCTTCTTTCTCGGCTTGAAGAGCGTACGAGAGCAAAGAACTAAATCCATAGGGGGTAATCCAACCATTCAAATAAAAATAAGAAAAATGAAACCACTCCGAATACTAAAAAAAAATCATAATCAAAAAGAAAATGGTCAAACCTGCCGGGGGCTGACGGCTCCTCCGCCCAGTCGGAGCCGCGGAGAGCAGGAGAGAAGGAAAGTGCCGCTAGTTGCTTTCGGGGGATAGGAAGCGGTCCGGTCTCTCCCCCTCGCTTGCTGCTCCAGAATTAGGGATTAATGCCTCTCCAGCCAAACAAATAAGGCATCTGCCTTCAGTACAAGAGGATTACACGGGGTTGCTGACGTCACCAGCCAGGCAGATGTTGGCTCCCAAAGTCCTGATCATCTCCCGTGTCCTTGAAACCCGGCACAATCCCAGACCCGGGCGGCCCAGCCGGGTCCCTTCAAGGTCGAGGGGGACCTGCTCGGAGGGGACCCCGCCGAGCCACTCTCTCCCAAAACGTCCTCAGGCATCATCGGGAGAGAAAGGTGTGAAAAGCCGAGCCCGGCAGAAAGTTCATCCCTCCCCCTTCCCTCCGGGTCCTCTCCCCCAGCTCCCCCGCCTTCCTCCCACCTCCCCAGCCTCAATGTCACATGAATCTGTACAGTCATAGCGAAGAAGAGGAGCCTGATCACCGACTCACCCAGAGGTCACCCTTCCCGCACGGCAGGCGACCCCCCTCACTGCGGCACCGCCGCATCCCCCGGTCCCGCGCCGCCCCAGTCTCCCGCCCGCAGCACCCCGGAGCCCGACAAGGGGCCGGGAGCACGACGGAGTCGGGCCAGGCCGCACCGTGCCCCACGGGCTTTGTTTCCGCTGTGCCCGTCCCGGCGAGGCAGCGGGCGAGAGCGGATCGCTATCCGTGCGGAGACAGCTCGCTCCCCCGGCCCCGGAGCTACGCGGTGTCTCTGCGGCAGGCAGGCCCCATCGAGCGGGCAGCGAGCCGAGCCGAGCCGAGCCGGGCCGAACTAGGGTATGCAGGAAGCGCGGAGGTGGTTCAAGGCCTCCTCTCGCCTTGGGAAGCCGGTGGCAGGTGCAGAACTAGGGTTTTTCCTGGCTAAAGGACTTGGAAGTTGCATTTGTGCAATTCTTAGGTGGAGGTAGAGCAGCTTGTCCTTCCCGGAGCTCAGCCCTGAGTTTGCTGGAGCCGTGGGGCGGGTTGAAAGTGTCGCAAAGTGCATCTGAAAAGGGAATCCAATTAGAAGAGAGATCAAAATAAAAAAAGAAATTTGCCTGAGAATCATGTCTGTTGCCTTTGCTGGGCATAAAGTCCATGACTCATCATTGCTAGTCCCTTTGCATCGAACAATGGTTTCAATCATTTCGGTTCTGCAGAAAGGCAAACTAGATGATGTGACATAACGGAGCAGGATGAAGAAGATGGGATTGCCAGTATCTAGGCTCCTGTTGGGTTGATGTTGTTGTTGTTGTTCAAAGTAGCTGTTTTATAGATCTGTTCCATATTATCCTTGTCTGTCAAAGTGGCATTTAATTTTTCCAATTGTGGAACTTGGTCACTGATAAAATCAATTTAATTTACACCACTGTCATTCAGCCGATCCGAGCAGTAGATTTATTTTTGGCTCGGAGTTGAAGGGAAAAAAGCAATCGTATGTAGAATGAAGAGATCCTTTTACTTCTTTTGCAGGCAGTAAGAAGAGAAATCCCTGTCATGGCATTTTAACAGACCTTGCTCTCCTGCAGGAGAATTATAAATGTAATTTCTCAAATCTTTTGCTTAGAAACTTGAGCAGCAACACGAAAGGGATGGCAAGAAAAACAGATCAGCCCGGCCTTCGGCGTTCCGTGGGGGCAGGCAGCCCCGTTCACCTCCTTTTCCCGGGGTGACACCGACTGCTCCCGGTCCCTGTCCATGGTCCTGACCCTCCGGCGGCAGCGGGCGCTGCTCCCGCGACCGTGCGGGCGGCCCTGCGCACCCCTCCGCGCCATCGCGGCCCGCACCACCGCAGGGTCGGGGAGTCTGCGGCCCCTCCGGGGCACTTCCACCAACGCCTTCACTTTGTTGTGATCACTAATAATGCTATTTTTTTTTTTTTTTAATTCAGAACCTTAGAAGAAGGTGGTGGTGGTGTTGGTGGTGGTGGTGGTGGTGGTGAGGATTTACCTTTCTTGGGTTTTATTTGATAGCTCTCCCGTTTCAAAGAGCTTTTAATCACTGACGCCTGGGCAAGCCCACATTTTAATGGGAAGTGGTTGATATCGGACAAGGGTGTTTAAACCTCGGACTCTCATTTGTTTCCTTAAATGGATTAACATGGAAATTCAAAAGTGGTTTTTGGTAACTGGTACCTACCTATGGGCTGAAAAGAACCGACAACATTGCGAACTATATTTTTCATTGCACCTTGCAACGGGAATACCTTGCACACACTGGTTAAATATGCTCTAAAATCTCAGTTTACATATATATGGCCTCTTTCCGAATCTAAAAGAAAGATCTTACTACGCGGCTACATGCACGCACACACAGATACGCTCTCTGTCTCATGCACATACATGTATGTATACATAAAGTTTAAATAACTTAGTGGAAAAGTCAGACCGTCGTTCACGAATCTTTTCTCAGATCACAACACACACACAATTGGCCAACGCTGCTCCTTAGCATTTAAAAGGAAGGACAGGTCTCGTAATGTTATTTCTTCAGTCCCCACTTCTCTCATAACCTGCTCTCCTGAGTTGAATAACGCGGGCAAAGAGCAGCTGAAATAGCCCCTCCGCTGCAAAAGGGTCTGAATGCAGCAGCTTTAGAAATTGTGCACTAGCCCTGCAAGGAGAAATGTGTGGGATCTCTCGAATGTGAGGTGCTACCCGCTGCGGAAAAGGCAGAGCTGAAGCCATTCACACTTCGTAGGCTGGGAGATTTCTTTCAAAAGAGCCCTGAAGTGTTTAAGATTTGGGGGAAAACCCTTGTACCGGAAGAAAATGGCCTAAGCACAATAGGACTCGCCATTTTCTCCTTCCAAAGCACAAAGCAGCTCCGCGGCTTCAGCACCACACAAAGAAAGTCCGGACCCTCTCAATTCTCTTACATTTTCCCCCACGATTTCAAAAGCCTTCCCCTCCAACCGATCCGCTTTCCCAGGAGCGCTCTCACAGAAATAAAGAAAGAAAGGAGGAAAGGGAGGGGGAGAAAAGCAACTAGGCTAGGCGAGAGGGAGACAGTTCTGGTCTTAGTTTATTTAAAGCAAATCCTGCCAGGGAAAAGTACTCCTATCACACGTACACTTGAGGAGCGTGTGTGTGTGTGTGTGTGTGTGTGGGTTGGAATTCCAAAAAACCAAACATCTGGAAAGCTGTTTTGACCACCGCATTCCTTCAAGCTGGGCGGACGCACCATGTACTACACAGACCCGAGCAGATCGCGCTGCCTGCGGATGTTTATGTACACACACAGGCGTGCAAATTCCCGTGCCAAAAAAAAAAAAAAAAAAAAAAAAAGCTCATTTTCATTTCAGTTAAGCCTACAAACTGATGCCGAAAACAGTCCTCTGTCCCCACCACTGCCAACATCGGATAATCCTCCGCGCCCGCGGAGCCCCGCACCCCCGGCTGCTGCCCTGCCGCCGCGCCGCTCTCCGCTCAGCCGTCCGCCCCTCTCCCGCTTTTATTATCTTATCTCAGTAAGTCGGCAGAAGACTGATAGACCGATAAAGAGGGGGTGATAGATTAAAAAAAAAAAAGGTAGAAAAACAAAGAATCAAAACAAACCGGAGCAACACCAACCTAAACATCAGCCTGTCACTATCGCTCTGAAATACAGCAAGAGACCTCGTACTTACAGCCAGCGCTAAAGTGAGTAATCCTCATCCCAGCGTTGTTGGGTTTGTTTGGGTTTTTTCCTCCTTTTTTTTTTTTTTGTCTAGTTGTTTTTAAGTACTTGTTCGTTCCCATTGTCCATCGCTCGGAGTGGATTCAAGCAAAACCGGCCGGTTAGCAAGAATAAAAATAGAAGTGATTTCATTGTGTAAATGCAGCAAAGAGACAAGATGCTGTGTTTCTCCTAATACTTTCTGCTTAGGAACCGCCAGCTCTCAGCTCAGAAAAGCAGGACTCCGTGTGAGTCTCCCCCTCCTCTCCTCTCTCTCTCTCTCACACACACACATACACGAACACGAACACGCACACACACACACATACACACTTACTTTTCGTCTTCTTCTTGCCTTTCTTTTTTTTTTTTTTTCCAAAAGAGGGCAGGTCGTTCCCTGAATCCCAATGAGTTAAGTCAGTCACTTTCCTTCACATGCATCACAGCCTCCTTAGAGCTGCAGGCACAAAAGAGCATTTAGCTGCCTCCAATTTGTGTAGAAGGCCTGGCCTTATTTTTTTTTTTTTTAAGTATATTTAAATCATGTATTTCACTCACTATAAAAATACCACATCCCCAACCTTGACGACTGAACCACTAATTGTAACCTTTTAAATAAATTCTTGAACTTGTATGCATACTTAGCTGGTCTGCAGGGGCTTCCCAAGAAATTGATGCACAGTATTTCTCATCTGTGCAGACCTGCACCCTGCTTTCTCCAAAGGTCAGAGCTATACAATCCACAATTACTTTCTGATGAAGTCTTATATCAACAAAATCTCCTTGAAAGGATTACAGACCTTTAAAAATAAAGCTTTAATCTTAAATATACATGGTAGCATATTCCATTTCAATCAAATACGAGGGATTGTTTCAAAAAGTAACCGCACACACATACACGTGTTTTAATGTGGGCTGATTTTTTCCTGATGGACAGAGAAATGCATAAGCAAGGTTGAATTTACTCCACATTTCACGGACTATTTTATGTCAGTTCTTTGTTCTGGCAAATGTGGGAACATCCACCCATGTGTGTGTGTGTATATATATATATATATATATATATATATATAATATATATAACATATTCATGTATGGCAGAGTGTGGCTAGCCTGGCCATGTCAGAGAGCCGCGAGGCTGGCAGAAGTCTGTCATGAGGTAAATGAAGTGCCAAAGTGACCCAGCGGTGGCCCTCCAGCTGCGGAACCACAGTGAGAAGAAAGACCGGTCCGTGCCGGGGGCTGGTGGGCACTGCCCGGCCCAGGGCCACCTGCCATCTCCTTGCTCCATGGCCTGGGGCCCTGGGGGACCCCTGGGCACTGCGGGGTGGCCAGGGCAACCCCGACATCTTGGTCACCTCAGGAGTTCTTGGCACTTTCTTTGCATGCTTGTCATCTCCTAATTCCAGCTGCACTTGCTCAAATGGGTGGTAATCCGACTCTAGAGGAGATTAAGGAACCAGAGATAGCTGCATTTGGGATTACCAAAAGGAAATGAAGGAATCTAATCCACTCCCACCCCTTACGTTGCTGGGTTTCAATAAGACCTTATACCACCTTTTAGGATTTTAAACAAATGAATTCACTTGGAGAAGGGGACAGAAAGAGACCAAGTGATGGAGAGCGTGTTTACCCATTAAATGAACTCTGTAACAGAGGATAAGGTGAATTGCAAAAGCAACCACAGTTGATCTGCTTTCTTCTGCATCCGTGTACAGGCCCAAGGCTTGCAGCTTCCTCAGTGCTCTTCTCAGGCCCAGGACAGGTTTTGGAACGCTACACTGGAGCCCCATGTATAAACCGCAAAATCAGCCTAGTACTGATCAGGACACTCCCACCCACCTCCTCCCTCTGTCAAATCACACACCTCAAAAACCAAAACCCCACAGTATAACGTGAAGCTGTAAGTATGTTGTTTCCAGTCAATAAGAATTATCAGTAAACCCTAGAACGTCCTTACCTTCAGAGGTTTTTTTTCTGCTGTATTCTGATTGCATGAAGTCAATAAGAAAATAATTAGCACTTACTACAGTGATAAAAATAAAGTCCTCTTGGTTTTTCCTAGTTTTGCTTTCAACCAAGGAAACAGCATATGCTTTTGCTTCCAAAGATACAGGAAGTACAGAGGAAGAGGACTGAGCTAACCTAGTACAGAGACCGGGTCCTCCTTCTTTGGAAAGACCATAATAAGAGTGTCGCAGAAATAAAAACCAAATCAAAAATAAAACAAACAAACAAACAAACAAACAAACAAAAACTCCAACCCCCCCCAATCCCACAACTAACAGAAAAACTGTGAAATTTATGGGTGTTTCCTTTTTGTAATTTCACATATGACCTTCCCTTTTCCCAGACGATTTTTATATTTGAAGTGCTAGACTGCCTACAACAAGCCTCTCAAAATAGTATTTAATATGAATACGTTTAATCGTACTGAGCTTCTTCATATACTGATTATCCTTGGTGCATCGTCGGGGTAGTCTAAAATACTCTTCAATTGTAAGAAAAGAACCTTAATATGAAGGAAAAATTGGCTAGTCATCCCTGAGTAAGATTTTGTTTTGTAGAGTGCTTGTCATGATCCTTTGCAAGTCTGGAAGCAACGTGAATCAAAAGCCTCGAAAGAAGACCTACGTCGACAGAGGTTCCATATATAGCAGGCGCTAATTATTAAAGCTCATTCTCTGATTTAGGACTCTATTTTCCTTAGCAAGCCCATCATCCTGACACAACGCAGCTCAGGATGTTTGTTCAAAGCTTATGAAAATGTAACCCTACTCATTGCTAGAAGTTGTTGCTAATTAGTTGATAATAAACTTCTCCGTCCAGGACACAAAAGTCTTTCAGAAGTGCAAGGTGTTCTTTGTGATTCCCTCACAAGGGGAATTAGCATATCAATTCGGCAGTGGAACAATACGGCAAGGCGCTTGCCTTCCCCCCCCGCCCCCCCCCCCTTCTGCTCCCCCCACTCCCTTCTTCCTAGCGCTGATGTGGTGGGCATGAAAGTGAAAGGTCGGGGTCCCCGGCTCCGCACCGCCCCGGCCGGGGGCTCGGCAGGCCCCGGGGCTGAGCCCGGCGCGCTCAGCGCACTTGTAGCCACGTCCCGCTTCGGGCATCAGCCGCTGGGTGTGCGGGGCTGGCGGACCACCGGCAGCCCACCCCTCCGCACCGCTGGCTTTACGACCCCTCCTCTGTGGCACTGACAAATGGGTTTGCGAGCCCCCGCCCTGCCTCCCCCTCCCCTCGCCACCGATGAAAGGGTTTCAGCCTGAGAGCTTTTTGCACATGGATGTTTTACAACGCCTCCCGCCCCCGCCAAGGTAATTCTGCTACCCAATATCCTTAATAAAGACTGTTGTTCCCCCTTCACTTGTTAAAGGTTTCTCTGACAGACTGGTCTTTTATTCCTCACCTCCAAAGGGTGGATTTCTAGACCTCCCTACACAGGTGTAAACGCTGAGAAAAACCAATGGTCCCGATAAAAATGTTCAGTCAGTTATAAATTCAAATAACTGAGGGGGAAGAAATCTCATTCTTAGCAATTTAACAGGAATTTGTCCTATTGATTGCAACCTCCTCCTGTTCTTGGTTGGTTGTGTGTGCTCTTGATTTTTTGGTTTGTTTGTTTGGTGGTTTTTTTTTGTTTGTTTGTTTGTGGTTTGTTTTTTTTAATGCCTAGTAAATTCACAGGAAGACACAAAACCTGCAAATGCAAGGCACAACCAAACACCCAAACCTACTAGCCACTTGGTGACATGCGTAAGTGGATCCCATAGAGGAATGAAAATCTGTTTATAACAGGCCAGAGAAAGCAATTAGACAAAATTCTGAGATCCTGAGGCCTTTGATCCATCTAACTGTTCTTCTACCCAAAGGCTTGACAGCTGTAAGAGTTTTTATCCACATGGTTAGAGTACAAATAAATGCCTAGATTGGAATGAGAAATGTAGTTTGGACCCTACAGGTAAATCAGAGCAAGTCTATGGAATGGCATTTGCCCTCCTTGGTGACTGTGGATAAACTCTTTGTTTGGAGTGTGGGGAAAAGGCCAGCCTTTGAGGACATAAAAGCTAGGCTTTCCTAATCAGGGCAGAAATAAACCAAGAGGTTTCAATTTTCTGCTTTTAATTTTATTTTTTTTTTTTTTGAAAGAAGGATCACTGTCCAGTTGTCTCTCACTCAAAAAAGAGTATGCTTGAACACAGTTATTTTTACGCATTACAGTGATATGTAGTGTGCATTAAAACATGGTGATATGCTAAGGAATAGAAGAAAAGAAACCTCACTTTTCCCCTTAAATCACTAGGGAAGCAGTATACGCCAGGAAAAATATGTTGTGTAATTAAAAAGAAAAAAAAATATTTATTAAGAGAAAATGTTTGTTTTCTTAGGTTTGTAGAGAAAGTCTTGAGTAATGAGAATAAAAGCCCAAATCCTAAGAGTTTTCATGAAATTCGGTGTAGAGAAAAAAAACCTGTTAAGGATGGTTGTTTCCCCGAATGCAAAACATCAGGGAAGAATCTGAAGAGAGCTTTACTTTCTGTGCAAAATCTCCATTGTTGCTTGGCAAACAATGGGAGCTCTGGGCGACTGGAAGGCTGTGAGAATGAATAGGGAATCCACAGGATGTGTGCGGGTCAGTGCTTGGGGTCTCTGTCCTAAAGCCCCTTTCTCAGCTTGCCACAATAAAGTAGCACAAGGTTTAGTCTTTCCTGGGTCACTGGCCATCTTCTATTATTCAACACTTCACAACAAAAAACACTTATTAATCAGCGCTGACCAGAGGCCCCTTTTGAAACAAGAGAAGGGGAGAAAGAGAGGGGGGAGAGACAGAGAAAAGAAGATTGAGAAACCCTGAACAGACCCTCCCAATACAAGAGCAACCATAGGCACTTTCTCAACTGGCCCAAGAGATTTTTTTTTTCTTTTTGCCACAACAAAGTTTCCAATCAGGTCAGAGAGGACTGGACTTTCCCCCCTACCCCCACCCCTGTTTTCCCTCTCACTCTCTTTCCTTCTTGCTCTGAAGATGATGGAGACTTTGTTTTGCAAGTAAGGATAGCTTTAGGTCAAATTGCCAGGGTCTGATTTTAGAGGTGTATCCTTGCTATCTTGGAAGATAAGGCTGTTTCTCATCTGGGCCTCAACTCTGGAGATGGCGTAGGAGAGAAGAGGTTTGCTTGTGGGGTGCTGCTCTTGGGCTTTAAGAGCTGATGGATGAGGTGTCAGGGCAGAAGTTGTGTGAGGACTTGGTTCAAAATGGTATGAGAGAGAGTCAAATGTGCCATTTATTGACTCTGCTGAGTGCAATTGTGGGCTTGTTGTTGTTGATCTTGATTTTCTGGCACTACATATTGCACAGGGCTAAACGATGTGCTTTGGAGGGAAAAGGAACTAATGGATATAAGAGAAAACCTTTGTATTCCTCCGTGCAAAAAAGGATTCAAAGGCAGCAGCGAAAAGGGATCTTAAAGGACCTAATAAGTGATAATTTAATTCAGAAGGGGAGGTGTTTGTTTGGTTTTTTTCTTCTTCTTTGTTGCCTTCTGATAAAATTTTAAGTTGTTTAAATATTCTTAAATAAGCTGGTGTTTCTGTGTAAAGAAATATGCATAGATTGTCATACAGCCCACGTTATGATGTTCATGTCTCTTACCCCCATGAAAATTATATAAAAAACTTTGTACAGAGAAGTTTCTTTGTTGACTCGAATTATATTTTGAGTGGAGAACACAACAGAAAAATTGTAGTTCAGACTTTGTTAACAGAATAAGAAAAGATGTACCTAAGAGAACAAAGATATTTGTACTATTTTTTTTTATTTAGCAAATGTATAGAGACAGTAAATATTGAATCCCCTGTGGATTACCTGAGAAAATGAAATTGTTCTTTCAAGAAAAAAAGTAGTCCACAAAAAAGGTAAAAAACTTTTTTTTTCCCTGACTAAATCATGTGTGTGTGTTGTGTCACGTTGTGGGGGGTGGACTTTTTGTGTTCTGAAGTCGATGTGCACATTTTAGCTAAGGTATATAATTAAATATTATGAACATAAGGAAAAGCTGTTCCTTAAGCCCTCTGAATATCATACTTTGTGTCATGCAAGCTGCTACCAGTGTACCAAAGAACTGCTCACTAAAGGGTTTTGTTAGTGGAAACTGGAATAAAGTGTTATTTGGAGGGCAGCCCCAGTGGTGCTTTACCATAATTGGCATTGCAAACATCAGGCTGCAGTTCACATTTTGTTTGCAGTAAATGTATTTTACTTGAGTGTTTATAGTAGAGTATTCTCTCTTTTCCCCTCAAATATTGTGTTACTCAGGTTTTGCAGAGCTTGACGTTCCAGCAATGGAGTAATCAAGTGTTACCTAAATTATTTAAAGCCTGGGATTAAAGGCCTGAGCTCTGAGTGCTGACAAGCTTTCAAATGTAGCCTGGGAAAAGTTTTGTATCCTATCCTGTGTGTGTACACTTTGAAAATAATTTGGAAAAGTACGGTGAATTTTTCTCGAAATGTATGCACAGAAAGAATGAATAATTCTTTTACAAGTTGCTCTCCAAAGGAATGAGCGACTATTAAAAATACAGCAGCAATATATACACAATAATATTGTGGCACCTGTAGTGTTATTTTTAACAGATCTGTTCCTTTCACCGGAGCTTGTTTAAAGGAGCTCTTTTATTTTAGAACTTTGGTTGGGTCTGCAACAGAGAGATTGCATTAATTCAGTATATATGACCATTTCAAACATTAAATTCCTGTATGTTTGGAGGCCTTCCCCTGCATTTCTTAGTCTTCAGGATGCTCAGTGGCTTCATGCTTCTGTGTACTGAAAACTAATGATGTTAATGTATGATTACTTTAAAATGTTGTGTAAAATATATATATATATAAATGCGTTTTTAACTAGCTACATTTTATTTACACCTGTATGTGGTTCTGGTGAGCTAGGTCTATATTTATTTATTTGTGTTTTTCTTCATCATAGCTTTGTTTAGTGAATGGATAGATTGATGGTGTTAAACAGTTGTAGACAACTCATTCCTTCTACTAGCTAATGTATCATTTCTGCTATACTGTAATGTAAAAACAGATTCACAGGTCTGCTATATTCTGAGCTTTCATTGCATCACTGTGATATACTTTGGATAATATTCTGTAAAAGGAACATCATTCACAGAAGCGAGGATTTTTCTAGGTTGTCAAAAAAAAAAAAAGCAAAGACAGTTACATTTTTGTAAAAGTTTTGTCATTATCAGGTTGTTCTGTGCCATCAGAAGACATGTATTAGAAATGTTACTATATAATGTCAGCTCCTCTTTCCATTCTTACTAATGGCTGATTGCGTGAATAAGTCCCATTTAAATCAGTGGGACTATTCAAAGGCTGAGATCCTACTCTACATGACAAAGGGAATGACAAAATTTGGCCCACAGAATTGAATGGGACTATTGGAAGAATGAGATGGCGCTTGGAATGAGGAAGGATACTCAAATCTGTCTTTAGTATAAAGCACCATCTTTACACAGTGCTTTAAAAACACTGACATTTCTGCATATATGAGTTTGTAGCTACAGCCAAGAGAGGCAAACACAAGCCACTGGGGATAAGTAAGGCATGTGAGTCTGGCAAGGATGGAAAGCGCAGAGTATGAATTGCAGGTAGAAGTGAGGCTTAAGGTGATGAAGATCAGAAGGAGAGGACACAAGTACTTTGTCCATGGAACATATGCACCAGGCTGAAGGGCCAATATAGAGCTGGAGAAGGGTTTAAGAGATAAAAGAAGCTTGAGAGAGCTACTGTAAAGTACTCGGAAAACAGAAGATGATCTATGTGTTTATACAACATTTGTGGTTTTAAAATAGTTTCATATTTCCTTACATTTATATTTTAGGGTAGAAAGATTTTTAAAATATTGCCTCATCTCTACAGTACATCCTGGGTTAGAAATTACTTACTTTACAGTAACTGTTCCAGGTATCTAAGAGAATTCAGATGCTTTTGTCATAAATTATCTTTGATCCAGTGAAGACTGCTTTACTCATATGAGAGTTGTATCCACTCTACTAGCTAAAAGCTTTCCAGCCAACTTAGTTCTGGGTAGGCTCTGTTACATTTTGAGATATATAGATCATGGTTTTATAAAATGAAGTCCTGAAAATCTGACAAGGAAAAGGCAAATTTTAGTCTGGTACAGATATACAAATCTGTCTGACAGACCTTTGAATGGCTACATCTTTTACATTTGTTTTCACGTTTCATTACAGACTGATGATGGAAAGATCTTGCATACACACATGTTGGGTCTTCAATCTGCAAATTAGATGTGTGTAAACATCTGTGTGTTTATTTTAGTAAGTCTTCTCCTTGATATTGAATACCAAGGTTATTTTCATTCATTAGAAAGTGTACTATATTAAAATATAGGGAAAAAGAATATATGATTTACCTCCTAAGATACTCATTTATTTATCCACCCCAAAAATTGTAGTATTACTATGGCTGATGGTGTTTTTGGCAAAGACAGATACAGAATAATCAGTTAAAACTGCATCAGAGGTATATCATGCTTTCTTGGGTGTAAATGCACTTTTAATTAACTGAGAACACAGAATATTCGGAGCTGTGTGGGATACAACAAAACCTGATGCGCACACCTCAACGCACCTTCGCTCTTACTCACATCACAAATTTTGCTTCCAGTTCTACACAGCAACATTGTGCCTTTGTGGAGATTTTCTCCCAGGTTTTAATAAAGGCATTTATTTCGAAGGCCCGTGACATGCAGTTCCATTTAAGAGCAGGCTGATGACAGCATACCTGCTGGAAGGTCTCAGATCCTTGTAAACCAGGAGTTTGGGACCCACGATCTCAGCTGCTGATGAGCTGAAGGCCTGCTGGGTGCAGTGGCAGGGAGTAAAGGACTGAAGCTGTTGGTTGGTTTGAAAGCTGTTTTTATAGCTTTTTTTTTTTTTTTTCTTTTTTTAAGGTGGAATCTGACTGGTGAAGTGCTCACCAAAAATAAGTATGATGTATCTAAAGAATTCAAAACTAATGAGTCATTCTTTCCAAAGCTTTGATTATTTTTTTAATAATACATTTAGGGCTTGTTTGCCTGCTTTTGAGCCTGAGGCCCTCATACTTTCAGACTTTTCATCTGCAAAGGCTGGAAATGTACTTTAAAAACAAGATTTGAGCTTCCCTTGCAGATATCTTGATTGCAGCAGCTGGGGCTTTATGAAACACTGGCTTGTGGAAGTGGGAGAGCTGGCAGCATTAAGAAGCTAAGGAAAGGGCCTGAAATTATTGTGAAGTCTTATAGCTCAGAGAGATCAAATAACTATTCAAAAGGCTTTAAAAAGCCTGTGTCGTTCTGTGTGTGTGTGTGTGGGTGGTTTGTGTAGGGGGGCGAGTTTGTTCACAGATTCTCAGTAAAGGACTGTGGAAATGTGGTGAGAGGATACCGGTGAGAATAAAGTTTGTTGCCGATGTGCTGGGGATGAGGCTGTATATCGATGGATTAGCATCACAGAGGTGTGCAGGGATGGAGGCAGTAACTCCTTGTAGAGGCAGGTGCAGAGGTTTGGGAGGGAAGCTGCTGCTTGTGCACCTGATGACTAGTTGCTTAAGCACATAAAAGTTGATAATCTACGCAGCAAAAATTCAACTTGCTGCAGACAAGAACTTCTTCAGCTTGGCTGCCAAAGCTTGAACTCCATGCAAGGTTGAAATTGCTTAAGTATGTCTTTCATGGCAAAAATGTTTGGCTTTTTTTTTTTTTTTTAATGATAGATGTCACAGTTTCAGTAAAATGTACCAGTAGATGGCGTGCAAAAATATGCAGCACCGCTCATAGGTTTTATTGGACAGATGCAAGTTCTGGACAGATTGCAGCTGACTTTGGGTATAAAGACACGTGAGTTTAATGAGGAGGCTCCTGGCAAGCAGGGAGGATGTCCATGCAAGAAGAAAAAAAAAGTGAGATTAATTCAATCTATTCTTCATGTGTTTTCAGAAAAAGCTTTTCAACTGCTGCTGCTTGTTTTTCGACCAAGTCAAAGCATACACACTTCCACCAATGGTCATTTTCTCCCTCGACTTCCCACTACAGTCTCCTCTTCTGCAATGCTGCCCAAAATACATGGTTAGGGTTTATCTTGGGGAGGAAAACACAGAGAGAGAAACTTGTTTCTTTGCATTTTATTCAAATTTTACAAATATCAATGCTTTGGGAAGTTATGGTTTCATGGAATAGGGGTTGTTTGGCTTTCTTAATTTTAGTCAGTGGTATTTTTATTGCATATTGATCTGTTTAATCTTGTTTGATCTTCCTGCAGAACTGAAAATAGTCCCTCTGAAATAGTTTCTTGGTTTGTTTTTTTTTTTTTAATGTGTTAAGAAAATCAAGATGGTAGGTTTTGATAGCTGCCAGTTGATACTGCCCACCTGAAGAGGTAAATGCAGCACTTTGTGAATTTACTGCCAGTATCTCTTATTCCAATATAAAAAGGTTTGGAAACTGTTTCTAATTATAGGTGATCATGGTTGTGGTTGTCCTTACATATATGAAAATAGGTATATTTGGTAATATTAGTGATGCTCTGCTGCCTCCTCTGCAGTTCTCCAACAATGCTTTTGAGGTTGGAGGTGTTCCTCACCTGCTCCACAGAACAAAATTATATAGTGTTATGAAGCAGAGTATGATATGGGTGTCAGATGACCTACAAGAAAGACTGGAGTTTGTTAGTGGTTTGATATACGTTGAAAAACTTGGAGTCACTGATTAAATCCCCTACTAGCCGGCTTTGTTCAAGCATTTACAGTGACCAAACATTTTTGAAGATGCAGACTTCCAAAATCTCTGAGAAGCATCGTCCATTTCTGCTCTTATCCATTTACCATGGTTCACTGAAATACCCTGAAGGCATATGAGAATTTGCGCAGATGAGATTTCTGTTACAAAGTTGTGATATAAGTGCGTCCATGCAAATGACCAAGAGAGAAAATTCTGTTGGACAAAGGGCAGGAATATGCTGTGGTGCTTGTAGGCTTTCTAGCTTTAGCACAAACTGCTGTGCATGGAGGTTCAGAATAGAAAATATGAAAATCTAGATTGTTGCTAGGTTCTAAGCCAGAGTTTTTCAGAAGTGGAAAAAGGAGTCTGCATGCACTGGATTTTTTTTTGCTTCCAGGAAAGTTAGACAGACAGAGCTTTCTCCTTCTATAAAAGCTTTGCAGTTATAACAGATTTGTCAATTAACAGAAGCCTTCTTAAAAGTTTTGCTAATATTTTAAACTCATTGCTTCTCTATGTCAATTCTGCTTGTTATTTGCACAACTATCTTTATAAGTGGAAGGATATAAAATGAAATATCCTGTGATGGCTTTTTTTCCTATTGGGTTTATATATTTTATGTCTTGCTTGTATTTCTACAGTGTGCTGTCTTAATTAAAGCTCATTTGCAGCAGTCTGCATAAGTTGTCTGTTTCTCGTGACAGTGCTACAATTTAACCCAAAACCAATAAAACCTTTTCATCACGCCATTCTTTCTTGATTTCTTGCTTTTATGTGTATGATGGCAATTTTTAGGTGAGATTACAGTTTGAAGATGTAGCATACACATAATTCACTTAATTAATTTATATTATGTTTCAGTACATTAAAATGGTCACATCTATTTTATTTTCTTGACAACTGAGTATTCTATGTCTGCTGGCAAAGTATGGTATCATCAAGTACACTATGATGAAATGGAAATGGAAGATGCTGAATTCTGTTCTGTTGTATATTTTCCCCCATTTAAAACAAAGCATGTAAGTATCCATACTAGATGAAAGGTTAAATGACAACATTTTAATTTTTTATTACTCACTTGCCCTTTTGGCAGTGGAATTTAGTAGGAGTTAATGATCTGAGGTTTCCAGTGTAAAACATCGTTCTAGTTCTACTCTCTTAATCTGTAATTTTTATTGAGATTCTTTTTTTTAATAATTTAATATTTCTGAAAAGTAACTGCTTTTACTGTCAAACCAGGAACTTTTTGTGGGACACAAAAGCTAGTTTTAGTGACTCAGATTATTTGAATCAAGATTTAATGTGGTGTGTTATTTTTCTGTTTTGGGGGTTTTTTTTGTTTGTGTGTTTGTTTTTTTTTTTTTTCTGGAACACATTTCTGTGGAATGATGAAATAGGAAAAAATATATCATTTTTTAGTAATTTGTGCTTTGTACAACAAACATTGTATTGATTTTATGTTTATCAAGGGTCAATATTTATAATATGAACTAAGAATTATTTTTTTGTGTTTCCATTGAGAGTGATCTATTGCATGTCCATTAATGGCTCTACTGGGTGCCTTGAGACACTTATTTGGGAACCACCAGATAACATGTTATGTGTGAAGGAAGATAAACAGTGCTGTTAAAAAACATCTAATTTGATGAAGTCTACCTAACTGAAATTTGAAATGAACTGCTTCTTAGTTATACCCAGTCTAACCAACATCCTCCAGATTTTATGGACCTTTCCTCCCCTCTCTTCCTTTTTAAAGGTAACCAGTCAGCTCTTTGTGCCAAATAATACCTACCCAAAAGCTTTTTGAACTCCTAGTAAACTACTTTACATATATACATAGCAGCAGATAAGGTTTCTGTAAGCAGGCCTGGGAACAATGTTCAGGACAGCAGTCTTAATTCCCAGAGAGCAATTCAGAGAAGCAGCCAAGCCAACAACAGCAGAAGGTGCAAAGTTAGAAAATTAATGCTCTGCTGTGATTTAAAATAGTTTGCAAGTATAATGATAACTGTTCCCTTGTCTTTGCAAGGATGCTTAACTATATTTTGTCATTCCCAGAGACTTACTCACCTCTAAAAATACTAGCTTCAGAGTTCATGTCTCTGTTCTTCTTTTGCTATCCTTTGGATTGATAAACCTGACTTTGGACAAGAGGATCAAAGTGAGCAGGTGGAATGGCATTTTTTAACAATTTCCGAGAATGATTGGGATGAGTTTTAAGTTTTTCTTTCAGATTAGCCAGGCTCAAAACTAGTTTATTGTCAAAGGTCCAAATCACCACTGTTATATTTAAAAGCCACCTCTACGAAATTCTCTACAAGTTTAAAAAAGATGTGCGTTTTTGCTTGTATTCTTACTACAAGTTCCTAACATTCTTCCTACTGAAAAACAGGGTCTCCATTCTTCAATGTCTCTCTCTGGGTTAAAAACCATCCTTGACTATATCCTGTATCAAATTCAATTTTTTTTCTCTGTTTTTGCCTTACTGCATGGTATATCGCTCTCTGTCACATTTATTTTACCTATATAAATTTTTTCTTTCAAATTATCTTCTGTCCTCCCACACATTCTCTTCTACAATTTTCTAGAATATTATGAACACAAAGGTTAATTATCTAATAGTCAGATGCTGGTTCGACATAGATAAAGGAATGTTCTCTCTGCTTTAGTCTAATGAAGAGTGAGGGAGAGAGGTTAGAAGACCTGACTGGCAACAGAAGAATTTGGTTCAGAAGTTTTCTTCTGAGATTCTCTTTTTTTTTTCTCCCTTTGACCCACGTATGTAGTCTGATAAGGAGAAATCTTGGCAGAAAAATGGGTTGCATGGTCTACCCTCTCTACAGTTTGAAGAAACAAAACATACTACGAGCCACGATTTCCACAAACTTTAGCATCCAGCTTACCATGGGGTGGCAGGGAAGGTCAGGTCATTGGGCAGGAACAGGACGGTCTGTGTGAGCTATCACAGAGGAGTGTGGTTATCCGAAGGGTTTAATCTTTGACCTCAACTGTGGTACGAGCTGTAGCTTTTCCTCAATCCTGAGACCCGATAGACACCATCAGGAGGGCTGACAGGGGCTTGATAAAGGGAAGCTCAAGCGCAGCTATAACAGCCTGTTGCTATGTTGCTGGTGCAACCTGTGCAAAGTCTGAGCAAACATCCTGTCAGCAGTGCTGGGCAGGGCAACCACCTCCCACGCTGGGCTGAAGATTTAGGTGCTCTTACTAAAATGACTTGCATAGTAATCGTGTGCTGACTGTTGAAACCTGGAGAGCTGGCTCTCACCTCAACATTATTGTCTGCACTCCATTTGCCCTAGTAGAGTGCATTTAGCTGGAATTAACATTGGCCAGTGTAATAGTTTTCACCCTAGGCCTTCCTGGAGACCAGCTTGTAACCGGGAAGGAACTAGGAAGGCAACCAAGGAAGTATTCCATACTATTCCTTTCTGTAACACAACATATAAATAAGGCGTAGATAAGAGCACTCGCTCTCTTCTCTTCCGGCGAGGTTCGAGAACGGTGGGTCCCTGTCTCGGTCTTGCTTATCTGGAGCTGAGGCCTGCAGTGACTGCTGTTATCTGGCACATGTGAGGGGAGAGTGCTGGGCTGCGTTCCGCCATCCTGCTTCTCTCAAGGGAAGTGGTGAGATTTTACCAGTTCTTTATTTTGCTGGTTTACTGGATTTTTAGGTGATGCCTTAAGCACCTATTAGTTTTTTATTTTTCTAATTTTTGTAAGCCTTATAAGTCTTATAAGTAGTAGAAGTAGATTTTAAAAGCAGCAGCCCTCATTCCCTTACCCTGTAGTACAAGTAGTTTACACTTTCCTTAACCCTCTTACCCCATTCTATGCTCCCCATATCAAATCTACCCCTGAATCTGGTGGCAATGTTTAGTCTCTTGTCAAGGCAAGGCCTATGCTGTTTTGAGAACACCCATATCTAGGCCTGAACAACAAAACAGAGTCAAAACCTAGGTGATTATGTACCCTTTGTGCTCTGAAGATGGTGAAGATGATGAAGACGTGGTCCCAAGACCCAATTCTCAGGGGGTGGGCCAGGAGGTGGACCAGAGCAAAGGCTACAGGGTGGACGCACTTGGGATTGGACGGATGGTGTTATAAAATGTAACATCTCAAGCACAGCCAGCGCCCATGTCTTGTAACATCTATTGCCTTGTCACAATTAAACCCTTTCCTTATCTTACCCCTAATTAACTGCTCCTGAGTTTTTTTTCCTTTAGTACCAGCCGAGCAAGCATCATAGATTGTGCATACCTGTTTTACTTCTGTCCCTTTTCATCCTTTTTTTGTCCTTTTTTTCCCTTCTCCCTTCCCCTTTTCCCTTTTAAGGAGCTATTTGGGGTTTCTAGGGTTATAGGTAGATAGTATTCTCACTGTATATCTCTGTTTTATATGTGAAATATATATTTTTTGCTATAGCTTTGGCTGTTTGGTTTTTCTTTTTTTTCTTTCCTCTTTGGGAAACAGGCTCTGTTGTTGAGTTTCGGAGACCTGGCGGGAAGCCAGCTCGAAACTTGCACAGCCAGCCTGATGTTTGCTCCTATGATGCACAAAGGGAAGGGATTGCAACCATTGTGTAAATGCTACACACAGTAGAGGTGTTAGATCTGGGTTAAGCAGCAGATTTGCCAGAATAAAGCTTTGCTTCTCTTTTAGGATGATATATTCTTTAACAAGTTCAATAAATAACATTACACACAAGCTTGAAAACCTTACTTCAAGTGATAATATTTACCTAGTTAGTCAAAGATAACTTATGTGCTGTGTAAATGGACTGTGATTAAAAATACAGTCATACTGTTAGGAGTAATCGTAATTAATGATCTACAGGTAGACCATTATATTAATGATATAGACAAAGGAATTGAGTGCATCCTCACCAAGTCTACACTTGACACCAAACTGAGTGGTGCAGTTGACACATCTGAAGGATGGGATGCCAGAGGGACCTGGACAAGCCTGAGAAGTGGGTCTGTAGGAATCTTATGCAGTTCAGCAAGATCAAGTGCAAGGTGCTGCACCTGGGTTTGGGCAACCCCCAGAATCTTTACAGGCTGGAGATTGAACAGATCGAGAGCAGCCCTGCTGAGAAGGACTTGGGGTGGGTGAGAAGCTGGACATGAGCTAGCAATGTGCACTTGCAATGTGCACAACCATATCCTGGGCTGCATTAAAAGAAGTGCATCTCTGTCCCTCTACTCTGCTCTTGTGAGACCCCATCTAGAGTACTGCATCCAGGTCTGGAGCCCCCAGCACACGAAGGACATTGACCTGTTGTAGCAAGCCCTGAGAAGGGCCACTGAGATGATTAGATTGTTCAGCCTCTGGAAAAGAGAAGGCTTTGAGGTGACCAAATTGCATCCTTCCAGTACCTGAAGGGAGCTTATAAGAAAGATGAAGAGAGACTATTTACGAGAGCATGTAGTAATAGCAGGACAAGGGGGAATGGTTTCAGACTAGAAGAGAATAGATTTAGTTTAGGTATTAGGAAGAAATGATTTACTGTGAGGGTGGTGAGGCACTGGAACAGGTTGCCCAAAGATGATGTGGATGTCCCATCCCTGCAGGTATTCAAGGCCAGGCTGAGTGGAGCTCTGAGCAACCTGGTCTAGTGAAAGGTATTCCTTCACATAGCAGAGGGGTTGGAACTAGATAATCTTTAAAGTCCCTTCCAACCCAGGTCATTCCGTGGTTCTATGATATGGATAAATGTTCAAATACAGGGAAAAAAAGTGAGAATGTTTACTTACGTAAACTCTACATTTCCTGAAGATGACAATATCAATTAAAGGGATAGGTCTGACCTACCAAAGGTGGGAGATTTCTAAATCTGATTCTTCCTTAATTAAAACCCCTTTGCTATTGCATTAACAGGTCCACTCAGCACCTCTCAGAAGCAGGCTGGGAATGTGTACAAGATGTTAATATTTTTATGAGAGGAGACCATTCTAGACCACAAATCCCATGAGGTAGATTCCTTCTCTAATTATCTTTTCTCTGAGGTACTTATTCCAACTATACTTCATGGTAGCATAAATTGTATTAATAATTTTATTAATTTAAATGGGAAGTGTTTTCTCAAAAGTAGAAAGTAAAAGAGATGGAATCAGAAGAGGAAATGAAGGTTCCACCTTGATGCTAACACAGCTGACTTTTCAATGTCCTGCAGTTATGTATCCCCATATGATGCCTGGAGTAAATGCACCTTATTTCATACAAGGAATCATACTGACTTCAAATGGAAGCTAATCGTGAATAGTCCCTACAGTATTTTTAAACACCTAGTTTATTTTAAGGAAAGCTTTCATTATAAATTGTGTTACAGTATTAAGATCTATATACCAAGTACTATTTTTTGCATGGTCTAGGTGAGTGCTAATTGCTGCATTCTGTAGTCATAATATTTTTGTCTTCATGGTCAAACTAAATCATAAAGAGGACATTGACAAGCAGCTATGGCAATTTGCTATGATTAAAGATAGTTAATACGTCAAAAGGGTACAGACTCCATTGTGTCCAGTGGTAGGTTACAAAATTATACCAAGCAGGGGACAACTCTCCCACCTCAAGGATTGCCTGGTGTCAACTGTGGTTAAAAGTTGGGGTTTAAAGTGACAAACACTGAATTGATAAATAAAGTGTTATTGACCAACTGAGATTAATCCCAGTTTATGAGCAAAAGAACTGATTCATCTCCACTGAGCATCATGTGCAGGACAGTGGTGCCAGGTGCGTATTGCAATGGCCTCTCGTGTAGCTGGTTGTTGCTGCACTAAGTTATTACTGTCTGACCAAATTGCTATGAAAATAGTGGTGGTTGGAAGGTTTGGCCACCTGGGGTTTTGTAGTGATGGTCAAACCCAAGGTGTAAGGTTGAGTAAAGGAATTTGACATCTTTTGTCAGATTCTGGGAAATACATGCAAGGTGAGCCACGTTTGAAGGTGGAGAGACATGAGATACTGAATGAAGGGCATTTGTGGAAATGGTTACAGCAGGAGAATAAGTTTTGAACACAGGCCCAGAGCAGTTGTACTAGCCTAAAATCTGCCAAGAAATACAGGAATGAAAATCTCTTTGGGAGCAGCATCCCCTGCTTCTCCCCATCACAACCAGAAAATATGAACCGAGTTCAGTGTGCCTGCAAACAGCTTCTGCAGGAGAGGAGATGACCAGGATCAAGCAGCACTCACTGCAGGTCCCCTCTACTATGCAGGTTGGGAAGTCTAAGATCCACCTATATTCCTGAGTTTATGCTTGGGTGCTTCATGGTGTCAACTTGCTTTAAAAATTGTACTCTTTCATACAAAAGATGTTAGTATGATCATGTGTTGGAACCTCACAAGACACAGTGCAGAAATCTCACTCTAAATACCTGTAGGGGATTCACCTATAGAAAGGGACCTGCATCACTCACCTAGTCTAATACTTGACTAATTCAGGGCTGACCAAAAGTTAAAGCTTGTTGTTAAGGCCATTGTTCAAAAGCTTCTTAAACACCAACAGGCTTGGGGTAACAATCACCTCTCTGGGGAGTCTGATTCAGTATTTGATCATTCTCTAGGTAAAGAAATGCTTCCTAATGTCAATTCTGCACCTTCCCTGGTGTAGCTTTGAAAACCATTTCCATGTGTCCTGTCCCTTGATACTGGGGAGGAGAGGTCAGCACACCCCTCTCCAAACTGGACAAGCTCAAAGTCCTTAGCTGCTCATCATAGAACATTCCTTTCAGCTTCTCACCAGCTTTGTTGTCATTCTCTGGACACATTCAAGGACCTTCACATCTTTCCTAAATTGTGGGACCCAGGACTGCCCACAGTAGCAGTGACTTTTTTTCCCTCATAGTAATGATTTTTAAAAGTTGGATAATATCTAAATACAAGCATATGTGATGCTGCACAAAGAAATGAGACATATCAGTTTTAAAATCACTGATTTAAAAATATTGTCCTTCTGCTTTCCAGGAAAATTATTTTTCAGTTGTCAGAGGTAACATGAGAAAGGAGGGAATTGTAGCTATACGAACTGTGGGGCTAAGAGGCAGGAGAGCTGGAGAGGGGACCATAGAGTCTAGTCATGAGAAAAGGGAGGGTGTGCCCTGCTGTGGGATAAGGGGAAAGACTGAGAGACCCGCGGTGTAAAGAAAAGAAGATTAAAAAGACTAGGAAAGTGGATGAAATAGGATAGACATTTAGAGACGTAAAAATAAAAAAAATATTTTAAAGATTAGGAAAGTAGCATTAAAAAAGAATAAACACAGTAAGATGTTGTGCACACTTTAGTACTAAGGTGGATACAAGTAGTAGGCAGGGGTTCATTAGTTTTGCAGAGGCCTGGAGAGGAGCACTTTTCTCATTCTTATTGCTTTGATTTCTGTAGACACAAGTGCTTAATCAATTTTTTTTAAACATATCCCCAGTGAAGCAAAAAAAAAAAATCTCAACCAAATTTTTGTCTCTATGTTTCAGGAACCTGTTCTTAGAGAGTAAAATGGGATATATTCTGTTAATACTATGAAACTCATGAAACTGCCTTCATTAGAGTATGTATCTGATTCCACTTGGAATTAGCAAAGTTTAGGTGCCTTAGGTACCTTCCTTTGAGATCCCCATCCCAAGTGCTCTGAAGATGGTGAAGATGATGAAGAGGTGGTCCCAAAAGCTTCCAGACCCAATTCTCAGGGGGTGGGCCAGGAGGTGGACCGGAGCAAAGGCTACAGGGTGGACACACTTGGGATTGGACGGATGGTATTATAAAATGTAACATCTCAAGCACAACCGGCGCCCATGTCTTGTAACATCTATTGCCTTGGCACAATTAAACCTTTCCTTATCTCACCCCTAACTAACTGCTCCTGAGTTTTTTTTCCTGAGAAAGTGTGGTAGGGACGTGAAATTTAAATTCAGTACCTCTGTCTCCAAGATATTTTCCTCTTTGGGACACTGTAAAGTCTAGAGGCTATTAACTTAAGATCTCCCTAGTTCAGGAAGCAAGGAGAAGCTGGGAAACAGTGTACCCAGTTGACCTAGAAGGGTTATACATATAGTTATCAGATTTAAGCTAAGAAATGTTTGTGTCTCCCTCTTTTCTTCTGTTTCTCACACATTTCTTTTAGGCTTTGGCTGAAATAAGGAATCCCAAGATTAATATTTTACTGTCTGGTCAGGACAGATTGAGAAAAGTCTCGATGTGCCTCTGAGCCAAGCCAGAGACACATTTCACTTGGAGGAGCATGTTTAATGAAGGGGCATAGTGCAGTTTTCTGCTTCTTTTCTCCTCCTTTTCCTTTGTACTTGAAGCCATGATTCTGAAGCACATTAGTATAATAGAAAACTATTCTGAGGGAAACCATGGATATTCAAAAAAAGATGCATTAAGATATTGCAAAGGCAGAAAAGATGGTGGTGAGACTGTCACCCTGGGATAAAACAATAGGTTTATCTTATGAAAATTTATACTGTACAGTGTTTCAGTGTATCATATGGCAAGTAATCTCCCTGTAAAATACAAGCCAGAAATTGTCTTTGGCTCAGGTACATAATGTTGAGTGGACAGCCCATCACTAGGAACTCTTGGTATTAACCAAACCAAACCAATCCAAACCAGAAATCTTATTTATTTTTTTCTGAAAAGCTAACAGCTATGTTAGAGAGTCCCTGTTTTGAGAGGATGTTCCTGGGGGTTTCTTCAGGGAATGTTCTGCCTCTTGTTGCTGTTTCGTTAGTGAGTTTTGAAACAACTGAATTATGTCTTTTTTAAAAACAAACAAACAAGCAAAACTGGCAATTTATTATAATTTTTTTCCCTTAAATACATAAAATGCTTTGTTTTGTTTTGTTTCTTAATAGTTGCCTACAGCAATTCACTAGATTAAGTTGAATTCCTTTTCACAAAAAATAATATGCAACCATTGTAAATTTGAGTGGTGGTTATGGTTCCTGGTGATGACTAGACTCTTGTGTGGAATTCACTTTGTTCTGGCTGCATGAGAGATTCTGTTTCAGTGTGAAAAATATCCAGAGTGAGGAAGGACTTACTTTTCTCCAAAAGAGCATGGGAAGGTGGATTAAAACTGAATTTTTCTTTCTGATGCTGAGATCAAGTTTCAGTTTGACTGTTGCAGGTTTACATGAGTCAGATGCCTCATCCAGAAATTGGCATGTCTTTCTTGTAATTTATATATTGTCTTGGATTAAAATTAAAATAGTATTCAGCTGGAGATGTGACCTAAGTCATACTACCCAAACTCAACTAAACTGAGGGATCAGAATTCCAGTTACCCATCTCCACTGAATATAGAGAGACTAAAATCTTACCTCAGTAATGTGGTCTAATCTATATCTAGACTGACTAGTGGCTGCATGTTTTGAGGTGACCTGTGTCTCATCTCTTGGTCATACATGTGAAAAACCTATGCAAGTTTTGCTCTGGTTCCTCTCTGGTGCCCTTTGGGTTTCTTTCCAGTGGGGTTTGGTCTGTGAGGGACTGGCACAGCTTAGGGAGAAGACCTCTCTGTCGGTTCATGTTGATTTGACCAGTTGGTTGGCCAGGTTGTGAGTTCCTCTCCCACATGACCATGCACAACATTGCACATGACCACGTGCAGCATCCATTTGATCACACGCTGCTCACACAGGGCTCTTCCAGGACTGCCTCTCTCTCTCTGTTTGCACTAGTGCAAGAGCACAAAGGGTCTTCACTGGAACTAAAGAGAGTCCTCAGATCTCACATACACAGTCCTGGCCACGTCCACACCCTGCAGAGGTAGAGGGTGAAGGGGGAGGTTAGAGGATGCAGCATCAGTTGTGAGAGATGGTAGAGGAAAGAGTAGCCATGGCTCTGCCTATGAGGGGCCGTGTGTCAGAGTAGCAGAGTTCCTTGCACACTACTAACCCAAGAGTTTTGGGGTTTTTATATTAAAAGAAGAGTTTCATTTTGTAAAATGCAGGTCTCTGTTCAATGTGACCAGGAGCAAATTTATCTTGTTAGCACTTATTTACAACTGACAATTCTCAATTAGCATTTGATCCTAGATTTCCATTTCTATAAATCCCTAATGAGGGTATAAATTACTAATGAAAGACCTAAATCTAAGGGCCAAAGTCTTACTTCATTAACACAGTAATGTAAATATGAAGTGTTTCTGTTCTTCTGAGCAGAGTTGCTTCACAACAACAATGGTGTAAGTGAAATGGGAAAGAATTCTTGACACTTTTGTAGTGGGCAGCATGACGTGATATTGTTCTGCCTAATTTTCAAATTTCAGGGGAAACGTCTCAAATGTAGTGCTATGCTCAGACTTGTTTGTCTGATTTGTTTGACTTCAAACTATTTGATTCCTTTAGATGTCTTTTTTCTTCTTCCACTGGCTGCTCAGTGAATAAAGGTTGTGTGGAACTACAAAATATTTGTCATCTTTTGGTGTAATCAGTAAGGATTTTATATTTATTTTGACTAGCATCCAATTTCTAAATGACATAGCTCATAGGAAATAGGTAACAATTTTAATTTCAGAAAAAATAGAAATTATGTAATTTATCACAAATGTTTAAATTTCTCATTGAATGTATCTTGCTAGTCTATGATAGTATTAATAGGCTGATGTAGCAAAGACCTAAGATTAAACTTGCTGTACTGAATATGTCATTGGTGTGAATGCTTTATAATGAGTCCTAATACTTGGTTAGGTGTTGGTTATTTTACTTACTGTAACCACTGGAAACAGACCCCTATTCAAAGGGTCTTTTAGGAAAGGTCTTTTAGGAAATCACCTGTGTAGTAACATGTGTCCTATCGGTGTCAGTGATGTTGGTTTTGACATAAATGTTAAAAAATTCAGTAGGGTTACTTGGTATTGCAATTTCAAAAATATGTTAAGGCACTGGTCCCAGTCCCACTGGGTACCACTCCATCTTGTCATCACTTTGCTCCATAACAGTGTATGGCAAGGGTCTTTCTCACTTTGCACTCTCAGTAAAGCTGAGGATGGTCTAACACGAGCTAAAAACTAGATGATCCAGCTTTGTGTTCAATTAATCATGTTTGATGTTCAGATTTTAAAAGACTGAATGTTACAGGCAAGAATTGTACTTGAAGGCCAAATATCAATAAAGTGTGGATTAGAATTTTCTCTGTTATGTTTGCAAACTCTTCCTCTTAATAAGCTCTTTTAGTTGAGACTGCTCAAAGAGTTTCTGGAAAACTATGAGGCAATTAATTAGAAATACTAACCAATATTATATGGATGACAAATTATAAAGCAACAATTGTTTTATTTATGAAGAAATAAAACTAGTCTGTTGTTTTGAGTCAATATGAATTTTACTATTTCTCTCAAGTTGAGAAAGTTCAAACACAAGTTTAGTACAGAAAAAAAGCCTACTAAATATCAAAACACTGGCACAATTACAGTAAAAATTATTCTACAGCTTTTTTTAAAATCATTCCATATAATATATGACTAGTTTATATGACTCTGAGTATGAATTTCTAGTATTCTTAGAGTATTAGCATTCTACCTTGTAGAATATTGTATGCTGTACATTACACGATTGTACTGATTTGTGGGCAATAGAAACAAGTGGGAAAATGCAAATAGATGCTTTGACTATGCTGAAATGAGAGGAGGACCACACTCTTCTAGATCTTAGGATCTCTTGTCATTCTAGGAAAAAAAAAGTAAGGAAGCAAAAACTAGCCACGTGTTAGCAAAAAATGCATGTATTTAACACAAAATACAAAGCTTTAGTACAGCAATCACAAACTGGTTTTCTTATTCTCAGGAAGTACTGAAGCAAGTAAAAGCTTGTAAGGGAAGTTATCCTAAACAGAAAGCTGTCTCTGTCATAGAAGGTCAGATTTGAGATGCTTAAGATGAGACTGGTCTTGCAGTTTATAGCTGCTGAAGCCATTACTATGGCCTTAGGTAAGTTTGCACTGTTTGTGTAAAGGCTATCTGAGAGGTTATGAAGTGATGAATCGGCTTTTTCTCTGAACAGCACAAAATATTTATTTCAAACCTCTCCATAACTGAAGATAAAACATAAATTTTGTGTCACGTAGTTGGCAAAGGCAGTTTCAGAATTAGGCATTCTGAATCCTACGTGGCACGCTTTATAAATGTCTGGTTTTAATCTAAAAACAGAGTTGTCATTTTGCTAATATACCAATATGTAAACAGTAAAATGATAATGTGCAAAAATTGAAGAACAAGTATAAAACATTTTGTAACAGCTTACTTTATTTCTTGTAAATACTTACTTTTTGGTGACATACTAAAATAAACAATCATAAGTAGAACTGTAGCAATTTTCATGAGCACAGTGATATTTCTGAATAGAAATGAGAACTGGAAGAGATTCTCAAGTCTAATGTTTGCCAAGAATTTGTGTTTTAGGTGTGTGTGCATGTGGGGTTTTTTTGTGTTTGGATTTGGTTTTGAGTTTTTTGTGGAACTATACTCTGTTCAACATATTATTGTTTTGTGATTATAAAACTTCAGATAGATGTGAAATGAAATAAAATTATTGTTGTATGGTGCCTGAAACCTATTTTGACTGATTAATATAATCAAGGTTTCAAAAGCAAAAATAACCGTAATTCTGGCCTTTTCTAGTTAAGAAACAAAACCAAATTGAAAACAACAGAACAAAATAAAAGGAATTTTTTTAAATATTCAGAAGAAAAATCAAATCAGTAATACTATATTTAATTGTATATACTGTATTTAGGTTTTACAGGAGGCCTTTTTAGAATTAACAGTTTTGTATATAGCATAAGTAAATAGATGAGGAAGGATTTCTGTCAGATACTATAGCGACAGGCTTTAGTTTAAATCCTTAAGACAGATAGATAGAAGTAGATTAACTGGCCTTAGCTATTTCATGTTCCCTGTCTGAGTGGAAACGTGGTTCCATGTTGAGCTAGCGTTTCTGAGCAGCCTGAAGTTGTAAGGTATTTATTGCCTTTTGATGCATCTTGTTTAACATTTGCTTAACATATTTATTCAAATGAGGCCAGGCATTTCTTTATCCCTTATCAAATGAAGTAGGACAGCTCTAGGACAAGAGCAAAGAGATGGCATCAAGAGAAGCACCTTAAGGCTTTTTTTTTTCTTTTTTGTTGATAAGGTACTTAGTGAAGAAAATATCAACATCAGAAGATAGGCTCAAGAAGTCATTTTTTAGCCAAACTTTAAATAAATTTGTTCAATTTCTTAAAATGTAATATACTTTGAATGCTACAAGAAAGCAAATATTCAACAACCAACCTTAAACCCAAATCAAACTCCTCCCTCCCATCCCCAACCCAAACCAAAACAACTAACTCAGCTCTGGGAGCACCTAACTCAATCAAACAATAGATAAACCTAAGAGTAAGGCTTCTAGATGGACTATGATTAGGGTTTAATTCAAGCACTTAAAACATAAAGTCCCAAATAATCTATCCTGAGCAGTATTTTTTTTTTATTACCTTGAATAAAGGACTGTGTTGTGTAGTGTAGTTTCTAACTTTGTTTGTAGTTTGTAGTTTCTAACTCAACATGATGATGACACATAGAGGTTCCATCCATCGCCCATTCTCATTTTCTTTCTCCTGGTTTTTTTCATATTGGTTACTATTCTACTCTGTGCTCATCACTGTGATTTGTATAGACAAAATGTGTACCAAATCAGTAACAGTCTTAATCACAGCTGATATTTGGTTCTGGCCTCACTCTTCAGGCATCCATTGCTTTACATTATCTGCTTTAAGGATTAAGTGCCCGGACTTGCCCTTAGGTCTATCTAGTGTGGTCCCACAACATCAGTAGGTCACGCAGGTGTATTGTTGGGATGGCTGTGGAAGCTAAATGCAGAATGCCTCTCTATTGACCCTGGGGGAAAAATCTGTCCACGTAGCCACAGTAACTTCCCATGTGATCTTTGCTTCAAAATGTTTACCACAAAATCTATGCTTAAGTGTCCTGAGTAAGTGAAATGTGATTTTAAGTACGAGAGAGAGTACCCCCTTAGAAATTACCTGCTAACCCTACAGCAATGAGTAGTCTCACATAAACACACTAATCTCCAGAGAGCACGAGAGGAAAAGATGTCTTAAAAATTATGGTGATTTAATTTTATTTTGCCCTAGAATGACATTCTCCTGAGTATTTGTGAAAATGAAGATGAATATGCAGGGCTACATTTGGTTGATTTCGCGCCAGATGGCCAGTTGCAGAGGCTGAACTAAGCTGAACTGATTGATTCGTTTTTGCCATATTGCATGCTGGCGTTTACCAGAGTTCACATCATTCAAATACTAACATTTTTGGTGTTTTTCTTTTTGTTTATTTATTTATTTTTATTTTTCTCAGTTTCTTGGGATGGCCTCTGCTTTCATAATGGACTCTCCCTTCTATCTTTTCTGCCTCAGTCTTTAAAGCTATTGATCTTTTCCCTACCATAGTGTTGTTTGGTTTTGGGTTTTGTTTTGTCTTTAAAAAGATTTCATAAACTGCTCACAGAGATATGGAAAGGAGAAAATGCAGAGGGTAAACATGCACTATGGCATATTTTTTTCCTCCAGAGGTTTAACTTTCTCTTGCACTGATTTATCACATGTGAACAGAGAACACAATATCTTGCATTAAAATGTAATCCTTAAAATTCTGTGGCTTCAATTTACCTATTATTTTGAGGACCATACACCAAGTCATTTAAATTCCAAAAGTTCTAACTTTCCTGAAGATATTCTGATAAATGCTAATGGAGATAATAATAGTTCCCAGAAACTTTTGGAAATTAACAGAAAAAATGTTTCTATTCGCTTTGAGCCAATATATATATATATGTATAAAATATATATACACATATAATAAACAATACATAGGGAGTAGGATACCATGTGTGGATGTGCACATATGCATCTTATAAGTCAGAACAGGTATATTTTGGGGGAAGATTTAAAAACCCTAATGAACATGGGTTTTCTTGTTCAGTTCTGTGAGCTTTGGAGAGATTTCAGTAAAAGTCTCAGAAAAAGTAATATCCAAATATACACAAGAGATAAATATAAGGCGAGTAGTCCTGTGGCAAAAGAACATCCGTGTTTGTGAGCGGAATCTTTCTTTTCTCTCAGTTTCAGCCATAACTCTTCAGTGTAACATCATGATCCACTGCTTTGTTAAGCCGGGTGGGTCATAAAGCACAATTTCTCACTGATTTCATACCTTAGATAATGAGAGCTTTGTAGGGTCAGAGAAGAGGGAAAAAGTGTCATAAAATTTATGCCTTATGGACAGCACTACAGGAGAAATCTGGATCAAAATACTGGTCAGAAAAACAGGAAGAGATGGTAAAGCCCTACCCTGAGAGAAGCCAGCAGGGATTTAACTGTGGACCTGATGGGTGCTGGAGTTTTTCAGAGAGGAGTATGGGGCATGCTCATTTTGTGAGACCAAACCTACAGATAGAGCCGTCAGCCTAATCTCTAGTATGCTGCAATGTCCAACCAATGCTTTCGGGGCAACTGGCCTGCGTGATTGACACCTGCAGGGACTGGGGAACCTCCAGATTACCTCAAAACAGATATTTATGCTGGCTGGCTGCCATAGGCAAGATGACTGCTTCAAGAGCTACACTTAGGGAGGGCAGGGATATCCTTAGTTCTCTAATTCAAGTTCATTGCAGCTCGGATGGATGCTCCTCATCAAAATTTTCTTCCCTCGCCCAATGGAACCGTGTGAGTTCCTCCACTGCGCTAGGCAATGCAGGGGCAGGAACACTGCTTGCCCTAGGTTACACACCTCTGCTCTGAAATGCTAGCTCTTCATGGCCCCAGGGCTCAGTCACAGACGTGTTCTGCCACAGGCACCCACTGATGGGGGTGACAGAAGGGAAGGGGATTTTAAAGTGTGGATCTGCACATAGAGAACAATGGAAAAATTAATTAAAAACCATTTTTAAACTATCTAGACCACTATGAATTTAGTCTTCAAACCCAAAATATTATCCAACCTTTTTCTTATAATTATTTTACCAGCTGGCACGATGAAAAAGGTATAGCACTACAGTTTGTCAGCTACCTCACCCCAAGAACCTTCCGACACTAAGGCTCAAAAAATATGTGGTGGAATTGATATAAACATCAACTTTTCTCAACAGTTCTCTGCACATCTCTGTCACCTATTACAGTTTTGTGAGTCAAAGAGAGCAGTCAGAAACTCAGCCTATAGGACTGAGAAGGATTAAAAAGGGTGAACCTACAGTACTTTATTGACCTAGGTCCTCA
Organism: Manacus vitellinus; assembly: GCF_001715985.3. Lineage (NCBI taxonomy): Eukaryota > Metazoa > Chordata > Aves > Passeriformes > Pipridae > Manacus > Manacus vitellinus. The sequence goes on from NW_021939396.1 coordinate 34,984,431, forward strand.
CATTAACCTGATCTGATCCTTTAATTACTATGAATAGAATAGGGCTTACAGTCCTACTTAATAACACCCCATGCTTTTTATTCTATAAAGAGCTTTCCTATTCATGTGCCCTCTTCTTTTCAGATTTACAGATTTGTAGCAAGAAGGAATGCATGTTTTTTTTCTGGCACTCCAGGGGAGAAAGCTACCTAATGTGTATGTGTGGGATACTGGAAAGCATAACTGCAACCATTCTGTTTTGAAAAAAGTTATTTGAAAATCAGTCCTCATTCAAGTTATTTTTTAGGAAAAGGTGAGAGTAGAAAAGGCAACCAAAACATAAGATATTAATTTTATAAAGGTAGTAGAAGGAACTTAACAGAGTTTATATGCTAATCGGAACTGTAATCACATCAGATGCTTACTTTTCCCCCTTCCCATGCACATTCTCCTTCCCCATAGGCTCAGAGAATCAGCACATTACTGTAATCTAGGCAGACTGATATATATACATACGATCATATATATGGGTGATATATGATACTATAATTAATAACTGGCATTTTCTCTGAATTCAGGAAAGCAGCTGCAGCTCACTGATAAGATACTTTATGAGAATAAAATCAAAGCTAAGCATTAATAATTGTAATTTGTTGTGATTGAGGACAGTGAGACTAATTTTATTTCTTGAACTGAACTGAAAGATGAGCTGGACACTGGGTTAAAAATGGCAAGGGGATACAGGTTGTGATTCGGAGCCTAAGACATTGTGCTAAGAGCGTTACACGAAGTAGAAACAGTCTCCCTAATTGTTACATGAACATATTGTACCTACCATTTTGTGCGGATCCGCCCTGAGGCCAGGTTGAGGGAACAATCCATATTTGGTTTTGAGTTAAAGATGGAATGAGTGACAGTTAAGAATCAGAAAATTTAGGGATTTTGGGGGGGAAAGGAAGGGGAAAGAGAAGGAAGAATCTGACCAAAAAATTGGTCGAGGTGGAAGAGAGAACCCAACTGAAATCTGCTCTTCCTCTTTCAGTCATCACTTCCAGTATGATTTGCCTGAGAATACAATCCTTTGACTGTTGTAATTATAAAAAGATTACACTTGCATACTGAATTTGGAAGAGAGGAACAGCTATTTCAGCACTATTTTAAGGCTAAAACTTGATTAACATGCTGGTCTAATTTTATTTTACTAAATTTACTGTAAATAACACTGTTAGTAAAATAAATACTGAAAGAATACAGTATCTGACAGCGAAGGCGTATTTAAAGTGTTTTATTATAGTCCCTTAGCTTTCCCAAGACAGGTATTGTTAGGAGTCAGTCTGATTAGTCTATCAAAGACATGCTGCCTCTTTCTCCCCTACCTTCCTCCCTCTTGAAGATAGAATAGTCTTTACTATGCTTTTAAAGAATGAGGATTTAAATTGAAGCAAACCAGAGCTGAAGTATTCTTCTTATTGATATTTTATATAAAAATGATTGTTAAAATTCTAACCCACAGACAGACAGACAGACAGAGAGACAGACAGAGAGACAGATATATATAATCCCTACTTTAGCATTATAGTCTTTCTCTCTATTGCTACTCTATATGTCTGTAATCTCAAAAGACCATTTATTAGATGTGAAATATTGTATGTTCCTGTAGCCTCCTTTCTTGATTGTGTTCCCAGGGCCTTGTTGGGCAATTGATTACTCTGTGCACAATCCCGCTGCTTTAGGTATTAATGGCAAAACCCCCATTGTCTCCAGGATTTAGGCCCTTTATGATTTTTTTGAAGTTCATTATATTTTGCAAGCAACTGAGTTTAAAATCCCTGATTGGAAAGACTTACTCCTCACATCTTCCTGTGAAATGTTTTACCTTTAGAATGAAAAAGCATTCAGAAACTCTGGAATGGTTTTGATCTGCAGGATTAAAAGAAATCAGCACTGAAAATGGATTCACATCATTTTCTTTTTGGGTACCAGATCCTTGGGGGAGGGGAAGGGGGAGGAGAGAAAAAAAAATCAGCTGATTTAATATAAGTGGGCTGAATTCCCTCTCCTGGTGGGTCTTTCAAACCTCCAGTTTCTGTTCTTGCCATTGCTCTGTGAATATCCCCCTCCCCTTTTTGTTAAAAGCCATTTACTGTGAAAGCCTACAAAAGCAGCTTTCAATCTGATTAAGCTTCTCCTGTAAAAATATACAAAAATAGGGATACATTTGGGTCAGTGTCACCCCACTATTCATCTGTCTCAATTCCCTAGACTGCTTACTAAGGATACTGCACATGAGCATGGAAGGCTCCTGCAGCCATTAGGGGCTCCCCAAAATTTCATTTATGAAATTCCAAGGTGTAATAATTACCACAGCCCAAGAACAAGTTGTCAGAAGGGCCTGAGCAGCTTGACACAGCTGTGCACTCACTGCTGGAAGGCACCAGTTTTCCAGCCTTACCTGGAGTGAGCTGTTGCTTAATACACGTGGAGGTAATGATTGTCTCCTGAAATCCTCGGTGATGTCTCTCTGTGTTCTTCCTTGTGCAGAGGTTCAGTGTATCATACTCCCAGTTGTGCATCGACTTCTGGAACTTGCTCACTAATTGGCCCTTGGTCAAGGCAAACCATGCCCCATCTCAGTCTACCAGTAAAATGGGTATAGAATAATTGTTTCCAGTAGGTTTTTGAGGGAGGTTCAGTACCTATAAAAATTCTCTGATGCTGACTTTTCTCAACATCAGCATCTGTATCTCTCTCTTGCCCATTTATAGAAATACATATAATACTTGTCTCCAGCAGATTAATATCTGTGTGAGATGTTTGTGCAGCAATTTACAAAGGTGCTGTGATAACACATGTAAGCATTTAAGCTGTATAGTGCTGAAAAATAAGCTTGAACTGGAACTGTGATTTGTTTCTGCCCTTGCAAGAGTTTTATAACTTTTCTTAATAATTTTTGTCTCTAGTACACAGCAATGTTGAAGTGTAATCTTTATTACTAAATGAATGAATGACTGGTGTTGCTTAGGGCACAGACTTAAAAACCATTTTCACACGAAGCCCAAGTATTGTTACTGTTGCTGTTGTCCTGTTGTTTTATTAGCTCTGAACAATGTTGGACTATTCCTGAAATCTAATAATCTCTGTAAAGTGTCTTCCCTCAGTAGCGTCTTTGATAATGGAGAATAGATTCTAAAAACACAATAAAAGCATAAAAGAGAATATTATCATAATCACTATAAAAAACTAGAAAAAAATCCAAACAAATGAAAAAGAGGTAGACTGCCTAGGAAGAAAAAAGAATATATACTAAATGCTAATTGTTAGTAATTTTGTGTGTATATTTATGATTTAACCTGCTAAGAGCCATGTTAAATACAGCATAGGATTTGGTGGAAATTTCAGTGCCAACAGCACACTCTTTATTTCTGAGGAGAAAAAGAAAGAATTAACCGAAAAATACGATATGTTTTACTCAAGTTATTAGTTGAATTACAAAAAACATATTTTGTGGGTTTTTTCCCTAATGGCCATCAGCTGCCATCATACATATATAAAAGGAAAATGGTAGTTTTAAATATTATAACTGTTCTGTATGTTCCTCGTATTAACTAAGAGCCTTATGATCCCTGAAGAGCAGAAATGGCCCCCGAGACAAAAGCGTCTTTCCAGTGTGTGCGCGCGTGCATGCACGCGTGCATGTCTGCCTATGCATATATAGATATGTATGTGCACAAGGCAAAGAGCCTCACACGTTTATAACTGGAGAACAAACTCTTACAGTTTTCATTTGATTTTTAAAAGCAGAAAAGATGAGCACTAGCCTCAGAATGTCAGGATGTTACGGCTCTTTTGCTATGTAAGTGGAAGATATATTTTTTTAATTATAATCTTTTATACCAGTGACTTTTACATGAGGCAACATTCAGATGTTTTATGTTTCACATTTATTTCAACAATCATTGTCTCTCCCAAAATATTTTCCCTGAAACCTTATGTACAGGTAATAAAATCCTTGTACTGGAGCAGGTTCATCTGATAATAGCAATACAAGGTTGTCTGATTATGCCAAAACGATACTGGATAAAGGAGATTTTATTAACTGACTTTGAATGAAATCCATAACATCTATGATCTTACTCCTTTCCAAATGAACCGAAAGCTTCATTAGAGATCAGAAACCTTTTTTTAAAGGATACATGCTAGAGTATAAAACACATTTAAATTGAAGGTAAGGAACAAATTATAACCATTAAATTTCTTTGCCAGAAATTCTACTCTCTGCTCTGCCTCCTGCCACTCCTCAATGTTAGGATCTTGATGCAGCATCTACATGCTAACACTTCAGGCAATTCCCTCCCCTATTTTAAGTAGTTCGAGAGGTAACCTCAGTTCACAGAACATCCTTAAAGAAAGGTTTAGTGCTGCTGGATGCCATACTTACCTTTTCTTTTTGTGTCTTTGTAAAGGTCAGTAGTACCTAGGTTCTACCATCCATATTAGGTTTCGAAGCACTACTCTTACTGGTGCTTCTGATGTGCATTTCACCTTAGGAAAATACTTTTTCCAGGAGGAATTTTACCTGGCATGTTTCTGTGCAGGAACAAAAAGATGAGTGTTGTTAGCTATGTTCCTGTAGAAACAAGGTTTTCCATCCCTCTGTTTGCAAAGGCAGTTACCCAGTAGTCCTGGCAGTAACTTTTCTCCCTCTTTGGCTGTCTGCAGGATGACATGTCAGCATGAGCTGGGAGAAGAGAGTTGTATGCAGTCCTTTGCTTGCCAAAAGCTTGCTTTTTGTAGGAGCATTTTGCCTGACTCTTTCTGGTTTTGTAGGGAAAACCTCAGCAGAAAGAAGGTGCACACTGGGGAGTGTCAATCTTTCTTCCTTTGGCTCTGTCACAGTCCCATTTCTCCCCCTTGGAAGGGAATCCAGCTTCCCATTTAGAACTTTCACAGGACTTCTCTGTGCCCAGACTGAGGAGGAACGTCAGGTATTTCAGGGAATATTTCCTTCCTGAAATAGGAAGAGGCACTTCGCTCTGAGCTATTTGCCATTGTGCACAGCAGATTTTCCAAGCAACGTTGCTTGTGGCTCTCAGGCTACTTTTTCCCAAATATTTTTAGCAATTCAGTAAATTTCTATTTCAAAAGATTTTATTTGAAAAGATGAGAGTAATTGATTGTCATCTTGCTTAAAAACAAGCCCAAAAAGCCTTATTACCACTGCAGCAATTTTAATACAAATATTTTGGTTAAAGCAGTCAAACATCTAATATTCTGCACTTTAGCAAACAACAGACTTCTCCCATAAAACACGATATAAATCTCCAGCATTAAAAAAAAAGCACCAATAATTTAGGAGAATCCATATTTAAAAACAAACAAACAAATGCAAACACCTAAACTTTGGTTTCAGTTTGTGGTGACTAAAAATAAGGCCGCTGTGGGGAAAGTGTCTTGAATGATTTAGTGAAAATGGTTGTGTTTGGTCTGGAAAAGAAAACTTTGAAAACTGCTTTATTTTAAACATTACAGTTATTTAAATCACAAAAAGCTGTCTTACAATTGACAAAAAATGAGATTGGAAGAAGAATTTTGCAAACCTGACATTTTTAATTCGGGACTATCCATTTCACATGATTTCTGACCTTACTTAAATACTGATTTCTCAACAAATTCAACAAAATGCTGGATTTTGCAAATGACATGCAATAAAATATGAATTCTGATTGCCTGCTGCAAAGGTAATTTATTTTAGTGAACTGGATTATTTTGATAAAAATAAGCTATTTTCAGCAGGGAAATAGTTGTTGTTTGTTGCTCGAAAAATGTATTTACTATAAGAAAACTTATTTTCTGTTACATAATGCAATTCCTTCAATTTTGAGTCTTTCTACACTGCCTTGCAAATATTTTGCTCGCTTCTGTTAGATTTAGTACAGCTACACAAAGTTGCAGCCTTATATATTTCCCTTAAACTAATTTCTAGGGCCTTATTCTATAGCTCCTGAATATGCTTTTAGCAATAAATTAAGAGCTTCTGAAATAGACATTATTAAAAAAAACCAAAATGACAATATGGTAAGAGAAGTCATAAACCACTTCATCTACCTAAATTTCTTTAGATACCACTGAGTCCCTGCTGTAAATGGAAACAGTAGCGGCCACGCTTGCTTTTACCATACAAATATTTTTTGGACACTCAGGAGCTAAGTTTGTCTTTAAAGCTGTAGAATTGCCCTGATTGGAGACCAGACTGTAGTCATCGAAGGGTTAAAGCCAGTTTTGAATTTAAGTTAATCCATATGCTAATCTATTTTAAATATCCCTGCATAACTACCATCATATTTTTAGCAGCACAGTTTGTTGTTCCAATTGCCAGCTATTTTTAATGATACAACAAAATAGGGCAGAATTTAGTTTTAAGGTTTATTTTGGCCTCTAACATTAAAAAGGGCAAAATCTCCCCTTGTCCAAGGATATTTTTGATTTGAATGGTCTATACCTGCCCTCTGCAATCAGCCAATTATTGTAAGCAGTGTGATGGGCCCAAGGTATTAGTGCTGAGAATGTACCTGCTGTCCCTTGGGTTAGGGATTGTTTTGCAATGATCACCTGTCCTGATTTGAAGATTGCATGACAGGACACTATTAAAGTAAGGGCAAGGAATTCAATTTCCCCATGTCATTTTCCCTGGCCTGGTTTTGAAAATAGGTCACTGTATTCTATTTGGATTTGTATATTATGACATCACCCACTAACATTTTTGTAGTGAAGGGTCTAGTCATATTTTCATTATAAATCCCTATTTTCAGAGGTTTATATACTGTAACTTGATCACAGAAAGAAGTTTCAGTCCAAATGGTGGCGTGCAAGGTGTCTTCTAAGGAACATGGGTTTTACCCTGCAAATCACAACAGATACTTGTTCTGCCATTTCTACCAGAGTGAAAAATGAAAATATATTTTTAGCTGCAATTTGATATTGATAGTAGATTCCCTTAGAAAAAGATACCCTACTATGTTTATCTTTTAATTAAAATGATATCCGAAAGAGCTGGGTTTCTCACGCAAGTCTTAATAAGAATCTGAGTAAGTATAGGTTATAAAATTGGTGACTAGGCATGTATATTTTAATTATGCAAATCCACAGTAATAAATGCCCTTATATAATGGAAGGATTTAATAGGGTCAAAAACTGGTTGTTTGAAAAGGTTGGTAAATAAATCATATGGATCTGAATGTCGAGTTTATGTTTATCTCCTCGTTTAAACCGCTTTTTCACATAATGTGGAATTGTTTCTGAGGGAGCCAGCATCACTCTGTGGCCTAATATTTTAAATTGTGAGTAGATTCTAGCTTACACAACTGAATCAGCACAGCTGTGCAAATGTGTGTATTTAACACTGATTAAATGCTTCCACCTATACATTAAAAAATCCAAAGAGAAGTCCCTTACTACCATACTGTAGGTTTTTGCAGAATAGCTGTGGAATAGCATTTCATCACCTGCCATACACTTCTTAATGTATTTTATTTTTGTTTTTTTTTTTTTTTTAATAAGATCAGGAGCAACCAGCCAACCACCGAGCAAAATGAAACTTCTTCCAAGACAAAGATAATAAAATATGTTTGAGCAACATGAAACGATAGTCTGAAGACTGCCGATGCAAGGAAATTCAGGGTTAATGCTGCGTTACTTCATTTTGAAGTCAACCCCATTGTGTCTGTTTATTGCAGGGGTCTTCAAACAGAGAGATCTCACAAGATGTGTCGAGGATGCTATAGCAGCCAGTAGGCTGAGCCCAGAGCCAGACTTTCAGATGGTTGAATGTAAAACTTCCAAATATTTTTTGGAGGGGAGGGGCATCAGGGAGGGAAGAGGAGGAAAATGGTCCCAGCTAGCATCACTGGTGGTGGCTGTGCTGTGGGGTTCAAGGTAGCACAAAAGAAAAAGGCACTCTATTACCCAGGGCCCTGCCTCATTTTGCCTAGATATCAAGATTCTTAGAGGTATTATTTTAACCTAGTCCTCAAAATACCCACTGATAATCCACCATCCCTTGCAAAGCCAACAGTTTGCTCCTTAAATGGGTTTAGTCTTCATTTTAATGGAAGTGAAACATAGTCGACGGAGGCAAATTAAAACCATATAATTTTGTAATCTTAGTTTAGCTATAATTGCGGCAATAAAACAGTGGAAAGAATAATTGGGGAACATATGTTTGTGAGTGACATTATCTAGGTGACTTCCCTTTTACGGCACTGCGCTGCTGTCCTATTTGTCTCCCCCTCCCTATGCATTGGAATGACAAACCTGCGAGCCCAGAGTTAATGCTGATTGCGGCAGCTGCTTACACACCGAGTCTCCATGGCAACCGGGGACGTTGCCACGCAACCGTATTCTTTTAGGGACAGGGAAAATGCCCAAAGGCTTACTAAAAATACATGGAAGAGGGAGAAAAAAAAATCTTAAATTTTCTTACTACTGTTAATGGGTATAAGGGACTGCGCTTGTGCTTGAAAGCAGAGGTCAGACAAATAAAAACCCAGCCCTGACCTTTCCAAAATTGCCTGCCGTTGCTTGAAATCTCCACCTTTATTGACAAAGATGACTTTTGATCGATTGTAAAATTGGTAGCTAACACGCGGCAGCCCTCGCAGCCTGCAAGATGCAGCGCCTGCCCATTGCTATTCTGGAGGGGTGGAAGGTCAGCTGAGAGCCATCAATGCCGTATTGATCAGCCGAGCTGAAAAATGCCCATGTTTCCAGCTCCTCGCACAGTGGGGCTGCGGCCCCAGCCTCCAGCACACTGTCGCCCTGGCACGCCACCGAGCGAGCCGTCCTCCCAGCAAAAGTGACATCACTTCACTCAGCTCAGCTGTTTCTGCAGTTTTCTATAAATAGCTAGATAAAAAATTGAAGGCTGCTTTTGGAGAATTTAGGCAGCCAATCTTATCATCGTCAGCAGACGAGACAGGCTGATTTTTTTTCCCCCCTACTAGTATTGCACTGCAAATTCTTCGTCCTGGTTTCTGGAGCTTGGCATAGAATAACCAAAAAATTTGAATGGTATACATGTCTGCATTCAGGATTGTGCTGGAATGGAGACTTAATTCATCATTCATCACCCCTCTAGCTGTTAAAACGTAATCAGATAGGAGTGAGGGATGGAGGGAGGAGAAAGGGTCGGCGCTGCCATACGAGACGTGCAGACCCGGCATTATGCTGATGTGGCATGTTTGCTGAGCTCTGTATCACTCTTACTTGCAGAAATCCCCACTTGTCAGGCTCCCAGGTGCCTCCCCTGAATTAAACAAACCATGAACTGGAGTCAGAGTTATACCAGGGCTCCTGTTGGCTGTAATAGTCGATACAAAGAATTAGAAGGAAGCAATCAGAAATGCAAACAAAAGCACTGTTAATAAGCGCACTTCCTATTTTTCCTTGATTCTGGTTTTGCTACTCTATTTCTTAATTAACCCTCTAAGATAGCTGATGAAAGAAAAACATCATTTTCCTGGTCTGTAAATAACCTCTTTCTTGATAGTATTTATTTCTGGAAACAGGAGCATTAAAAAGCTGCAAAACACAAAACGAAGTATGGAAACTGTCTCAATAAAAATGGGCATTCTGCAAGTTTTCCAAAAGTTTTGGATCTTATGGCAGTTCTTTTGGAAAAGGAAAGGAAAATAAACTTGTAAACATGTAAACAGGTCCAGGTGAAGAAAAGCATGTCTTCTGTAGACTCCATCTGTAGGTAGCCATCATGGTGTTGTGTACCATGCCTTTGCCATCCCTGGGTTGCTTTCCCAGTAGGAAATAAGTGGGTGCCAGGGAAGCTCAAAAGCCTTGCTCAGCTCTTCAGCATTCCTGAGCACAAGCCTCCATTCAGCATCACACAGGATCAAACCACAACCATCCCCATCCTTGTTGATTTGAACAGGGAGTTGAAACTGCTTGGCAACAGAAAAGATGAAAGTACTTGTTTTTCAGAAAAGTTAATGGCACTAGAAATAGAAACCAGACAGTTCTTTGAAGGTGGGGAAGAGGGGACCAGCAGGTTTTCTCTCCCTACTGCTGTGCTGATTGCGGCATGGTGAGTATTGCAAAGTCAAACACTATGGCATGTGTAGCGTGAGGTATTAGAGCAGAGGACTACAGTAATTCATGCCGGCCTCAAAATATGCATCTGTCCCTTAGCACTGAAAGTGCAAATGAATTGCAAAATATATGTACAATTACTGATGTATGGGACTCTAAAATGCATTTGTTCTCTATGGAAACTGATCTATAAATGATCCTGAATGTAAAATTCAGACTCTGGTCTAGGGATGGAGATCAGTGAGGGTTGTATTCTTAGATATCTTTTGAGTATTTGGGTGCACATGATCCAAACCCAAGCCATATCTGTTTATTGAAATGTTTCTGCTAGGGTTAATGACCATAAACTAAAACACAAGAAGTTTCACCTCAACATGAGGAAAAACTTAACATTGAGAGTAGCAGAGCACTGGAACAGGCTGCCCATGGAGGTCATGGAGTCTTGGTCTCTGGAGACATTCAAACTCCACCTGGATGTCATTCATGTGTTGCACTACGCGACCCTGCCTTGGCAAGGGGGTTGGACTAGATGATCTCCAGAGGTCCCTTCTAACCATAACAATTATGTGATTCTGTGATTCTGTAACATTTAGTTGTTTCAAATGGTCAATACTGATGCTCTGACTTGGGAGTCGAGAGGAAGAAGGAAAACAGTAGAATGAGAGAAGTCCAATATCTCTTCTCTGTAGAGTGGACAAAGTATTCAACCCATTCATTGAGTGGAATGCAAATAAAATAGGCTAGAAGAACTTGTTGCACATCATTTGTTGCAGAGAAAACTAGTGGTTGAAAGATGGACTTTAATTTTGCCCAGATACTTGTTAAAAATTTATCTGGCTTCTAGAAGAACTACTAGAGAAGTACTGTCTTAGGAAAAAAAACCCAACCCCAAAACCAGTAACAGTTAAAATTATTTACTGGGATTGTATTTAAAGATCTGAACTCCATTTTAAAATCAATTTATTTTTGCATATAAATGGATGTTGAAACCTTGCTGATTTTTTCAGCAATATATTTATTTTTCAATAAGATCCACCTTTCCTCCTTATGATTAAATCCTGCAAGACATTTTAAATAGCACTTTTCTATAAATGTACTTCTTCCACTTTGAAATAAAGCACACATTACTGCAATTTTTGGCATTGAATCAAGTTAGCAGTCTTCTCAGTTAAAAAATCACCTGCTTGGTAAAGGCAGAATAGAGAGACCTGAAAAGAAAGACCTTCCTACATTTCTAAGCCCAGTATCATCTTGTCTTATTAGTCAATACAGCTGGTATGTATTGAATACCGAAAAGCTGGACAACTGATTTTATTATCTGTGCCTGGTCTCAAGCCAACCCCCTTCTGGGGACAACGGTCTTGACTCTGCATTCTGTGACCTTTTCAAAATCTCATAATGAAAATATGAGTGGATTAGCCAAATTTGTGAATCACAGTCCTGCTCGCTAAGTCAATAAGGCTTGCTTTCTAATTTCAATGGAAGCAGGAGCAAAACCAATGTCAGAGTGTGCTCCAGCAAAACTCCATTTGACTTCAGGTGAGGATAAAATTAATTTCCATCATCTTTATTGTCCTTTTATGTCTTTTTATGGACAGACAAACGAGAAACTTTACGTTTTCTGAATCCTTTCCCAAGAAAGGTTGGGTGAGCCTACCACTTTTATTTCTGAGCACACGAACATCATCTGTATAGAACCTCCTCTCAGTTCACTGTTGGTAGGAGTAAAAAATAACTTATAGTGTGGATGAACATTGGTTGAGTGTTTGCTGGTATCACCAAATATGATATTTGTCTGTGGAAGAGAGGAGTAGTGCCCCAGGGAACAATTCACCAGACAACCTGAACTCATGTGCAAGAGCCTTGAAAACACTTCTGGGTCCCGTCTTTTCCCTCTCCCTCCCGGTCAGCGTAGGCAAAGTAGTAGCCATGTAAAGAAAATGTTCAAGAAACTGTGTCCTAAAACACTGTATGACACTATCTGGAAGGAGAAGGGGATTCCTTCTGTAGCCTGTAGTCTTGTCCTCGACTTTATTCTTTAAGGATTTTTTTTCCTGTGGTTTTCTCTTGCCACAGAATTAACCAGGCCTTGAAGATTTCTTCAACACTAGAGGCTGGCTGAATAGAAACAGAGTGTACACACAGGGACATCAGCAAACACAGTGCTTTATTACAGGGCTATTTACTAGTGGAACTATAGACAGATTAGCCACATTATTATTATATATCTGTTTAGTATCTTACAAATAAAAAAAACAATTGTCTGTCCAAGGCTGGTTTTTTTTTTTTTAATTTTCTGAATGAGTTGAAGTCTTTAACAAGAAATCCTTTTTTAACAGTTATATGTTTGAGTCAAAGTATCTCAGGGCACAAAGCCCAGCCGAAAGCCAACTTAAAAAAAATAATCTTTGTAAACGCTTTCATGACAGCGAACCATTAAATCTCCTGAGTAATGTAAGGAAGAGCTGGATCATGCATAGATTGCTCTTTACCCAGGATGCACTGTTGCCTGCAAGACTGAATAAAGAGACACACCTGCTAGCTAGCTGATAACACTCTGGGGTCATTTCATTGAAGAAACTGTCAACCAGGAGGTATTTAAATAAAGCCACAGATGAATTCATGACCTGCACTACTGAGACTAAAAAAAAGGTGTTAAAGCAAAAAGAGAATGCAGATAAATGCACATTCCTTTGTACTGCAACAAAACTTCCCTGTGTAAATCAACTGAATAGGAAAGAATGGTGAAAGAATGCGTTTCTCCATACAGTAGTGGGGAAGTGAGATGGTACAGCTGCACATCTGGCTACCAGCCAAAACAGTCGTGTGCCATGCTTGTTTGCCTGCTAGTGCTGCTTAGATTGGCAAATGCCCATGCAGTTTGAAGAGGGCAGGCGCGTTACTGGATGGCTGCCAGTAAGTGTGCGGGACTGATGCCACTGCTGGACGCCATAGCCTGGTAGGAATGAGGAATACAAAGGCATTCAATAATCTGAATGTCCCTTTGCTTCAAGAGAGTGATGCCAGGCAGCATTTAATGAGAGATTGCTTTGTTACAAAGTCCTCGACATCAAGTGGGCTGGTGAGCTCATTAACCTGACTGGAGCAAATAAAAAAGGCACACTCAGAAGACTCCCATGATAGCATACTCAATAGTGTAAGAGTCCTTTTGCTTCCTTTATGGTGATCCATTAGCAAGCAGCAGTGTAAACACCATAAAGCAAGCCAGTTTTCTGATTGTTCAACTAAAGTCTGTTTTCCCTTGGGGATTATGCCACCAGTTGATGCAGAGACATCCCCCCACCCTTGTTATCTATTACATAATGACCTTCTATGTAATGAAGGATTTCCCCATATTTCTTAGGAGTGCAACTGCAGCTAAGGAAACTACTGACAACTCACATCTCTAAAATGTGAAAGGCAATGATGTAGGGCACATCAGAAAACAAATAAACCACAAAGTGATGCCAAGGGGAATGGAAAATATGATTATGCTTATGTTTATACAATTTCAGTTAGAACTTATGAAAATGGTACATATCTTTCTGTGTTGTCTTTGTTCCTGTTTACACAGGGCTCTGTATCCTTGCTTACCTAACTTGGTTCTCTGCATTTTCCACAAATGCTGTTTGCCCTCAGGAAAATGCATTATAAAGTTGTGCTTCCAGAACATGTGCCTACCATGTATCCATTTGAAACACAGCCTTTTGCCGATTTACTAATCAAAAGGAAAAGAGGGAAGAAGCAAATCCCCAATGAATTTCCCCTTTCAAAACAAAGGGGAAGATTTCTTGCTGTAGTTATTCCATTTAATCCACTGGAGTGATGCTAGTGAAAACATTTTTTTCAGCACCTAAAAAGGTCACATTAAAATACCTGTGTTTAATCCCCAGGAACTGCAGAGGGCTATTGCTTACCCATAAGCACCCATCAAACAGTACTAGAAAAATAGCTAAACAAATGATTTTTTAATTTTTGGCAAGTAAGTGATCAGCATGGATCTGGTATACACTGGTAGTAATGATTTTTGATTATTCAACTGCTCAGTCAAGGTCTTATTACTCAAGTATCTGGCACAAAAAAAAAAAATTAAAAATCCCATTAGGCACTAATTAATATGCTTTTCGGAAGAATTACATACTAGTTAGAGTTAAAATGTATTCTGTTCTCAGTAATAAGATTGTTTTTAATTCTTTAACAAATTGCAGATATCTTTAATGATTTTCAAGGTGCTGCCACCAATCAAATTCCATTATAGGATCAATTTAAAGTTCCCAGGCAGTAATTACAGCACCACTGTTAGTATGTGAAATTGTGTAAAAAGTACCAAAGTAAATTATTAGTCTAACTTTTCCTAACTTTCTGTACTATATGACATAACAGTTAGCCTGAACTGTGTTTTGTCTTCAATGCTTAGACAGTATTTCACATTTGTCGTAAAAGATGTTTTTGCCTCTATTTTCACATGTTGCTGCCCACCCTCTCAGTAAACAAAATGCTGATTAACTGGAGTAAAAAATCTACAGCGGATTGCTGTGGTAGATCAGGTACAGACTCTTCCAACCCCTTCAGAAATTGTGAAAGAGAAGGTAGGGAAATGAACTTATAAGCTTTTTGTAGATTTTTTTCTCTTAACACTCAGAAGTCCCATATGGGACTGGATCCAGTGAAGGCCACCAAGACAGTCAATGGGCTGGAGCACATCATGTATGAGAAGGTGCTGAGAGAACTGTGTTTGTTCAGTCTCAAGATGAAAAGACTTTGGACAGATATTACTGCTGTCTAGAACTGCCTCATGGGAGAATGTAAGGAAGATGTAGCCAGCTTCTCCCAGAAGATGCACAGTAATAGTACAGGAGGAAGCAGACAGGCTGGAACATGGAGAATTCCTCTTGTATATGAGGGTAGATTTTGCATCTTTTTCACCACAATTGTGGCTATAAATTTTGGCAAGGTGTCCAGGAAGGTGGAATTGCTATCACTGTAAACATTAACAACTCAGCTAGAAAAGGCCATGAGCAAACTGATCTGATTGAACTTGCTTCAAACACAGGATTCAGTTGGGTGTCCTTCAGAACTCCTTCTCAGACCAAATTATTCCTTGGTTTTGGGGCTGGTCTGTGGGGAAGATTGGTCAGACACAAACTGAGATTCCAGTGAAGGACTGGCTGATATGCAGGATTGACCAGGAACAAAGAAAGATGGTACGACAGGGTTGCTGGGCTACATAAGTCTACAGAACTGCAGCTCTGAGTGGAGTATTTCACAGTGCAGTTCTATCTCTGGTAGCAAGTCCTTCACACTCATAAAAAAGGTCACTAAATGCAGGCAGCAATAGCACCTTGTCACTACAGTACCAAACACTTGCATATGAATTTTTTATTTGAATCATGCAACGCCTGATCCAAAGGCAGTCCTTGAACTGCAAACTCCCAGTGAGAGGACATTGCCAGTGATTTAACCTGACAGTGTGCTAAGATGAAAATCACTAGATCTACGAGCACTCATAATCAGGCCTTAAGCACAATGCTGGAAAAGAACAAAAGAACTGGAAATGTAAGAGACTCAGGGCCACCACTGTAACTTTGAACTGAACACTGTAGCAGAACGTAGCTCTTTTTCCTTTGAATGCAGCACCTTGGGCTGATACTGAGAACAGTAAAGAAAAGAGTATGATGAAGTTGGACTGACTGCTGATGGACTAGGAGAAGACAACAGGGAAGAAGTCAAGCTATCTCAGAAGCAGAGAGTTGCTCTGGGAACAGCTGCATGGTATGTGACCTGCAACAAAGCTTGAAAGCTAGGGAAGGCAAGAAAGAGAAGCTTTAAGAAAACCAATATGAAATCAATATATTAAATACTATGTGTGCAACCTCTAGCCCAGTAATAGAAAACAAATAGAGCATCAGGCATTATCACTTTTGTTAAGCAGATTAAAGGCAAATATTAAGCATAGCTAGATTAGATCCAAGATTATATATTTTTTTCTCCATTCTCTTAGTGCTGTTACATGAATCTCTCTCCTTTAAACTTGAACAAGGTTATGTTGCAAAGTACCTGTGCTGTTCCTCTGAAATTAACACAGATGTTTGTCTATGTCACAATAAAAATGGCAATCCTAATGGTAAAAGTCTGATTCACATACATGTTTTTGAAACTGCTTCAGACAGTCCTGATAGTAGAGAGGAAAATCCTCATTGCTGTAGTATATGTTGCTTTTAACTCCTTTGGTTGACTTTCCTTCTGCCTTCAAGTCACGTTTAATGACTTTGACCCTGCTAAGATAGGAGTGAAGAGGACTGCCTGTTTGGTTTAGAGCTGGACAAAGCATTTTGAGGAAAAAGAGGAAAGGATATACAGGAAGGTTCAAGAGTCATTGCAGCAGTGCAGAACTTGTTTCTCAAGTGTTTGATGGACCAGCACCAGTAAATAAGATAAAGAACTCTTTAACCCTTCTCATAGACTTTGATTCCTTTTTGTCCACTTTGTTTGCCTTGCCAACTAACATCACACATAAAGCAGTAAGAGCATTGCTATCTAGGAACATCCCAGAGCATTACCTGTGCTGGGCTGATGGGCACTGCTTTTTAAGCATTTTATTCTCCAAAAACCCCCAACTTTTAAAGTAGGCTATATGATTTGGTAGAGATTTATGATTAAATGTTCCTAGGATATCAACTCAACTCGCAGTTCTGCCATTATCCAAAGAATGGCCAGACTTCGTAAACAGTGTCTGCAAAGTAATAAATTATTCTCTTCAAAAGAAGTGAAACTTTCCTCTCTGTAAACCCTGTCTCCTGGGCAGAGGCAGTACAAGTTCATGGGAGATTTTCAGCCATCTTAGACTACTGGACCATATAATGTCAGCATTGACCAGTGCAAAGGACCTATCTAAAGATAGTGCATGGAGTTCAAAAAGGATCATGATATAATATCTTCCTGTACTGTAATACATTTGTCTCCTCAGCTTCATGCTCAATGCTTAAGGCATTCTTGTGCATTCTGTTTGTGTATGAGTTCCACTTTGGGAATTTATTAGAACTAGCTGGCCATTTGGTGCTAAAACCATGTAGGAACAGCAGCACTCCTCCACTTTACGGTGCTGTTTATTCTGAGGTTGCTACTTGTAGCAGGAATACATGCTGAATGGTGTAATGAGTAAAAGCAGCTTGAGCTCAGCCTATTTCAGTGAGCCGTGGTAGTGTCTGCCCATGTTAATGGGGAAGTTTCAGATAGGGTTTGGAGAAGTCCAGGAGAGTGCTACTACAAACACAACATGCATTTTGTATATGAACAGACCAACATTATTCTGATAAATATTTCCTCTGGCCCAGATGCACTGAACCATTGAAAAGACATAGTGTCAGCCGGTGGTTTCAGAAAAAACCCCTGTCCTCATCACAGTCAGGTTTTTTTTTTTGTTTGTTTGGTTGGGTGGCTGTTTTTTCATTGTGTTCTTTTTACAAGTGGAAAAAAGTGGCAACCTTGATTTTCCTAGACTTACAGTGCTGCAGAAGCTAGTGCAGTATCATATCATATTAAGATAGATGATAATTTTTCATTTCTCTGGCTCTTCTGACCGTTCTGATGCTTTAGTTGTTTATTCCTTTTGACCCCAAATATACAGACCCACTTCACAGAATCACAGAATAACAGAATATGCTGAATTGGAAGGGACCCACAAGGATCGAGTCCAACCCTCAGCCCCACACAGGTCCGGCCCCAAGAGTCACACCATGTGCCCGAGAGTATCATCCAAATGCTTCTTGAGCTCTGTCACGCTTGATGCTGTGACCACTTCCCTGGGGAGCCTGTTCCAGTGCCCAACCACCCTCTGGATGAAGAACCTTTTCCAACATCTAACCTAAACCTCCCCTGACACAACTTCAGACCATTCCTTCAGGTTCCATCACTGGTCAGCACAGAGAAGAGAGCAGTGCCTGTCCCTCCTCTTCCCCTCATGAGGAAGTTGTAACTACAATGAGGTCTCCCCTCAGTCTTCTCTTCTCCAGACTGAACAGACCAAGCGACCTCAGACACTCCTCATGTGGCTTCCCCTCAAGGCCCTAAACCATCTTCATTGCCCTCCTTTGGATACTCTCTAACAGCTTAATATCTTTCTTATATTGTGGCTCCCAAAACTGCAAACAGTATTCAAAGTGAGGTTGCACCAGGTCAGAGCAGAGCAGGACAATCACCTCCCTTGACCAGCTGGTGATGCTTTGCCTGATGCCCCCTCCCCCTGGGACACAGTTGGCCCTCCTGGCTTCCATGGCACTGCTGACTCACATTCAACTTGCCATCGACCAGGACCCCCAGGTCCCTTTCCATGGCACTACTTTCCAGCACCTCATTCCCTAGTATATTGTGGGTTGCCCATTCCAGGTGCGGAATCTGGCACTTTCCCTTGTTGAACTTTATATGGTTGTTGATTGCTCAGTCCTCTGATTTGTCAAGGTCTCTCTGCAGGGCCTCTCTGTCTTCGAGGGAGTCAACAGCACCTCCCAATTTTGTGTGATCTGCAAACATGTTTAGTGTCCCTTCCAGTCCCGTGTCCAAGTCCTTTACTAATATATTGAAGAGCACAGGGCCTAAGATGGAGCCCTGTGGAACCCCACTAGTGACAGGTTGCCAGTCTGATGTTACCCAATTCACTATTACTGTCTGTGCTTGACCTGTGAGCCAATTGCTCACCAACTGCATGATGTGTTTATCCAGCTGTGTGCTGGAAATTTTGTCCAGAAGGGTCCCATGAGAGACAATATTGAAATTTCACTGAAATCCAAAAAGATTACATTAACTGGCTTCCCTTGATCATCTAGGTGGGTTACCTTGTCATAAAAGGAAATTAGATTTGATAAACAGGACTTTCCTCTCATGAAGCTGTGCTGGCTATGACTGATGATAGTGCTGTATTTTAGGTGTTTTGCAATAATTCCCAGGATAAGCTTCTCTGTAACTTTACCAGGTACTGAATTGAGATTGACAGGCCTGTGGTTTCTGAGGTCCTCCTTCTTGCCCTTCTTGAAAACTGGGAAGCATTCACAAGCTTCCAGTCATCCGGGACCTTTGTGGATTCCCAAGACCACTCAACAATCATTGAAGAGGTTTTGTGATGATATCAGCCAGCTCTTTGAGGATTCTGGGAGGAATCCCATGAAGCACCATAAATTTGTAGGGATCCAGCTGGAGCAGCAGATCCCACACAATTTCAGGGTCAACAAGGAGTTGATCATTCTCATAGTCACAGTCCTCCAGCTCAGGGCACTGAGACGCCCTTGATCTGTCATCTGTATTCAAAGCAGAGGCAAAGACAGCGCTAAACACCTCTGTCTTGTATCTGTCCCTTGTTTGTGAAGTGACCATGACTTCCTGCTCCCAAAACCTCCAGACCCGCCATGAAGACCCTTGCACTCCCAATATTGAACCTTACAATCCCAAATGTTTAACCTTTTAGATTTCCCATGTGTGATATCCTAGAGCCTCCATCAACACTTGGGCCAATTCATATGAATCATGGAAGAAGGAAGGAGTATACTGTGCCTGTAAGAGCTTTTCACAGTTACTCAAGAGGTCTCTTGAAGGCAGGGTCTCTTGAAGTACAATAGATGGGTAGGACAGAGTGAGAGTCTGTATAGTGGCTGTAGTAATTCTTTTCTTTTTTTTTAAGTAATCAGTGATATTTTTATAAACCTGTGATTATTTAAAAGACCACATGAGCTGAGAAGTTATTTAATATATACATGACCTGTCTTGATAGTTAATTTCCAGATACACATTTCATAGATTTCAACTGAATTTTTTTCTTCATTGTATGTAAGTTTGCTTAAGATAATTAAATTTTGGGCAGAGTAGGACAATGTTCTGATAGAAGAGGATTTTTTTTTCCACCTACAATTTTGAATCTAGTAAGGTAAGCATTAGATATTTTTCTTTTGTACAGCATAAATTCTTTCTGCAGCAGGGCTGGGAGAAGAGACTGAATACAGATTAACAGCAATTCCTCAATTCTAAGTAGGCACCATAGGACAACTTTTTAAAACAGGGATCAAATAGGCAATTTTTGTCTTTTTCTTTAACTGTTATGCCATATGATTAAAAAGGGGGCAGAAGAGATAGGTCTCATAGTTTCCAATCACAGGAGAAGCCTAATTTTGACCTTTTTAATGACATTTATGGAAGGAAAATATTAAAACTATTTGTGACCTAGGATAACGTTCTCCCAGGTCTACATGGTAGTTAGCAGTCATGTCATGAAGCTGACTAATTTCTGGCAGCACAAAACACCTAGCACATGTGAACCTAACACCAAAATCTGTATTTTTCTGGTTTTAGTGTCTGTAGAATAGAAAGAGGCAGCAAATCTTCATTGATATGACCTCGATTCTTTTCTTCCTGTAGCTTTAACCAACGAAGAAAACTGGACCTCGTATGATTGCACCTTGTCTCACAGCCTCTGAGGAAAGAGGGGCCACTGATTATGCTTGCATGGGAAGGTACAGTGGGACACTGGGGCACAGTAAACTAGGAAAACCTGGGTGGTTTTTCATATCTGAAGAAGATAAGGTTAACCCATTTGCCTAATATTCATTTGGGGATTTTTTTTTTTGGACGATATGAAGAATAACACAACCTTCTACAGTATTTTGAATCTGGCCTGATGGCACTGATTAACATCTAAAGATGCTGGTTCATCTCACATGTTTGGCTGTATGTCTTATCCGGAGTTGTTCCTCCATACCTTGAAAAAACATTTTTGAAAACTCCTGGAAACATCAACTTTCATCCTCAGATAGGTCATTCTTGACTTTTTTAAATTCTTGTCATCTGCAAAGACAAGAGCAGCTGTCAATATGCTCTTTGAAGCAGTAAAACTTCTTCAAAGCCTTGCAAGTCAGTTCAAGAAAGCCTAGAAAATGACAATATTCCGATAATTATTTTCCCAGATCTGAAGATAATGGTCAAGACAGGCACAGAAGTGAATTTCTGCCTGGAAAATGTTGTTTGCCCACCTTTGTTCCCTTTTCCTAATGTCCTCAGATGACAGCAAGACAGGTATTGATGAAACAATCAGGGTCAGCACCAATAACAACAGGGCACTGTATTAAAGAATTCATAATAAAATTTTGGGTCTACATCTGTCTAAATACCAGGGATGAGCTTATTGTGCTCTTCCTCTTAAATCACAGATTTTTGTGATAAAGTTAATCAGTATCTAAATTTTGTGGGTTTTGTCACTTGGGCAAGCCATCCCTTGCCTGAAGTGGTGTGCTGTTTGAATCAAAAACTGAATGCAGATAACAAGGTTTGGTCCTTTGCTATTAAGGCAGCATTTAACAAAGCATAGGGTTCCCAAAAGCTGGCATAAAATACATATGAGGCAGTATTAAAAATAGACAGAAATGTAGGAGTGGTAACTATGAAATTAGCAAAAGAAAAAATAACTGCAAATAAAAATGTGCAATGTTACTTTTTTGGGGACTCTGCTGAACAAAGTGGGGAGGTTGAAGAAGCTGTATGTAGCTGTGAGTCAGGAGAAACAGCTGAATCCTGTAGCCAGGCTGCAGCCCCCACCCCCCTTTCCTGATATCCCACCTGTACCCACCACCAGCACAGCTCCTACTTTGACAAAGTGGGAAAATAGGTTTTACTGTCCCCAAACTACTCTGCTCGCCAATTGCCACCCAATTTTGAGGATCCTGGTTGCCTGGGAAACATAACAGGGTGTTGCTGTGGAAACTCAGCTTCACTGACCACTGGGTTTCCCTGCTGCCAGGCAAGGAGATGGGACTCTCCACATTTGTCTGTGCTAGCAAGTGGCAGGAGATAGCTTTGCCACCGGCGCTATCAATAAAGTTGCAAAACAGTGATAATAGGTTCTACTTTCACTTATTTAAGCCTACTCTGCTGTTGACTTTGGGAGGGAAAGAAAGATGAGGATAATCCATTTAGGTAATAGATTAGAGGAACAAGTCAGAGTAGGAGGAGGCATTTGTATATTTATTTGCGTCAGAAAAGTTTCTAAGACTTTTTGTGCACAAATTGCTTGGAAAAAATGAACTTGAAAGCCTCACAAAATGTACTATTTCACATTGCCTTAATGTAAGCTTTCTGAAGTTTATATAGCCCATCCTTTGCTATTAATGTTCCTGTGTAGTCAGTTGGCTTAAACTGTTCATCTCACAATGAACATATGCTGTCAGTAAAAGCAATAGTTGCTGCAGTGTGCATTAGTTCCTTGTTTCCAAGACTCCTGACAAGTAGAAATGGCATTGACCGTGTTTAACCCTGGTTCTGTATTTTGGGGCAAAAGGGGTTAAGAAATATCTGAAATAGAATGCTGTAGATTCCTCAATGGCCCCTGCTGGCTTTGAAAACAGAGCAATGGCTAATTTTTCTTTCTCTTTTAAGTAACAAATTGGAAAAAAAAGACTATTACAGCTCACATTGACATCAAGGAAATAATAATAATAATACTTTGCACTTATATGACAGCTTTTATCCCAAGGTTTCAAAGGATTTTTCAAACATTAATGGTGTACCACATTATTCTCTGTTGGCAATGAGGTCACATGGTGGTGTGGGAGCTGAGGAGACATAAGGCAATTTATAGGGTAGTGGGACACTAATGCAGAATTTAGGAAGCGATGCAACCTACTGACAACAGCTCTATGGCTAAATCTTGTTTAAGATAAAATAGCCTGTCTAATCTGTCACTGCCACAGTTTGCTACAGAAAGGGAGGAAATCTCCTCTGTAGCCCACTGACTCTACTGCAGATGCTACAGCAAAGGAAGCTGAGTTTAGGTTGGTTTAGCGGTATCTTGATCTATTTACTTCAGCAAATTCTCTTCTTGTTTGGTTTTTTTCCTGTTCTACAATACTAAAAAATACACGTAAAAATCTGTAGTTGTGTTATATCTACCTATGTTCATGGAAGAAAATAATAGATTAGAAATGCGGAATAACTTGAGTAATTGTCCTGCTCTTTTTACATTTTTGGAGCTCGAAAATGTTCTGTACTTAGACTTGCTCAAAGGGAGAAATTTTGGCAAGTCAGGGAAAATATCTCTCTTCTGCTCTTTTTTTTTTTTTTAATTACATACTGTTTTCTCACTGCAATAAATAATCACAAATTTGATATTTAAGTGAGGAAAGGAAAAAAAGGGTGATTGTTTTTCCACTGTAAAGGGGACATATGAGTAGCCCCCTTTTAAAAATACACCCGCATCCAATTTATAAACAGTCAGTGCTCTGGAGGCGTCTCTTAAGTGACCTTATGGATGTAGGGAATACTGTGTTATCCGAGGCTCACAGGAACCCTGCCTTATCTGTAACTAATATAAATCAGAGAAGCTCTGATGAAATCTATGGAGCTACATCAGTTTACACGGGCTGAAAATCGTGCTCAACTCTTCCCAGTCAAACAAAGGCACGCAATTCCCCATTTGCCTCAACAAAGGCAGATGCTCTACCTCCTTACCTGCTCCATTTACTTTAATGAGGTGTTCACAGCAAAGCGTAAATGGTACCATTTAGACGTCAACATTAAGCATGGTGATGTTTTAAGAGTAGCACTTAAGGAAATTAAATGCGTAATCTGAGCTAATGTGAATGGTGTATGACTGTTGTTAAATAAAGCTAAAATGGACAAACTAAAATTCTCTCAAGTGCCTCTAACGAAGGAATGTTGTTGGCTGTGTGAGTTACATACATGAAGCACAATCTTGGAATGCTGGAAATTTATCCATTCAGATTTTTAACTAGAAAATAGCTGATTAAGATGACTACATCTGTTCCATGGCACCGGCATCGTCTGTTACAACACTAGTATTTTATATGCAAAACGCTAAAGGTGGAGAAATACCCTATGTTAGGAAATCCAACCTTTGTGGGGGGACTGTGGCTGTTATGTATATACGAGGAGACAGGGAGCTGCTCTGTTTTGTCTCTGTCCACACATTACAAATATAAGTAGCAGAGGCATGATTCCATAGATTTACACCAGTGATGTAGGTGGCCTCATTGGTTGTGCTGGAATTATTCTAGATTTACTTTTGTGTGAAACCAGAATTGGGAATAGCTAATTTAGTTTAGCGTACTGAGATGAAATAGAAAGTGAAAATGTCATTCATTTATGTTTCTTCTTGTACCAAAAAAACGCTGGAGGCCTTGTAGGAATGGAAATATTAGTACAAACAATTGCTTGTATATATATATATATATATATATATAATGTTCACTATATTTGTTTTAAATCTGTTTTTAGGAACATGTTAAGCCTATGTTAAGGCATATAATTGATCACTGGCCTAATCATGTTTATGATATCCAGCTTCTGATTTTTCCTGTGTCTGTATATTAACCTGAAGACAAAGTAATAACCTTTACTAGACTCAACAGAGCCCTGTATTCATGGGGAAAGTATTATCACAGATAAAAAAGTATCGGATTTAAAATCATTTTTGGACCTTTCTACTGCCGTTAGGTTAAAAAAAAAGGAAAAGAAAAAGCAATGAATAAATTAATCCACATCTTAGTTCCAACAACCTAATTTCAATAGTATTGTAATAAAAGGACAAAGGTCATAGATTAAAGTATTGTAATGGAAATGCAAAATCTATATCTGCTCATAGGTAGTGAACTGTATTTTTAAAGATAGTACTACTTGTAATGATTTTAATTTGAGCCTAGTGTCACTAATAAGAAAATAGTATTTTTCATTCTGAATCAAGAACCAATGTTTACAAGTTTGGGTGTATATAAAGATAAATAAACAGTTAACAACTGCATCACGAATATCTGCATTGAGTTTTGGGTCAGCTGTAGTACAATTTATCTAATGCTCTTATCAAGAGATCCATTACAATTTAAACTTTTTTTACCTTCTCTTAGTAGGGGGCAAGTAATAGACTCAAGATGTGGCCAGAAAAGGAAAACAGGAATATTATTTTCCTCGTTTCTGTGAATATGTTAAAATGCATAAAATCTATAATTCATAAAATGTCAAAACTATCAACAGTGATTTGACTAAAATCTCAGAGAGTAATGAAGCTCAGACCCACCAAAGTCTGCTACTCAGAATCCCGTATCCTAAATAAACAATCCTATTACACATGATGAGAGAACCCAAAGTGGCTTCTAGATCAGCAAGTTCAGAAACTTAATCTCTCTCTCCACAGAGAGCAGATAGAATAATTTCCTACAACTTGAATGTGAACCGTTCTCTTCCTTATTCCTACTCTCCTTCAGAGGCAAAAATGCATGGAGGAGGCTGTCACGAATGCCAGATGTACTAAACTTTTGTCTGCTGTTTTTTACATGCAGTTATTTAAAGGGAGATAAATAATAGTGGCTTCCTATGGTATCCTGCATTCCCTTCCCCAGCCCCCCCCCTCCCAGCTTAAAACTACTTCACATATGGTTGAGGATCCACGTAAAAATAACTGACATTCCCTCTACCTAACGTGATAGTACATAATCTGGAAAAAAAATTCATTTAACATCTGTCATTTCCTAACAAAATGCTTAACAAGCAGTTTGTGATGCCAAGACAATGCCATAGGACTCTCTCTCACCAGATCAGAACAGCAATAAAGAAGCACCTGAAGGATGCCGGAGCTTTGTGTTCAGGGGATCTGTTCTGTATGGTGCATCAGGCAACAGACCTGGGGAACATGAGAACGTGCTTAGGTGGGAGGATACTTTTTGTCCTCACGAGAGCATGCAAATGTTTGCAAACCTGCTCTATCAACTGTCAGCTGGAGGACAGCGGGGACTAGAGCAGCCTTCAGCCTTCCAGGTCGTTTTCATCCATAGGAGTAGAGCCCTGACTCCTGTAGAGTTGTGTTGTGTTGTGGTCAGTCTTAGTTCTATGTCCCAAGCCTCCCTCACTGAGGTAATGAGTTCAAGAGCACAGATATACAAAGTATGATGTCTGGGTACCACTAGTGGCATATGGACTGCTTTAAAGCCATAAGCCTGTACTGTCTGTAGAGAAACTTGGTGCTACTGAGCATGCATTGGACATGGGAGTTGCTTCTGGCAGTGTCTCCCAAAGTAGCTCAGCTTAGAAACACCTTATTGGAGGCATAGTGGAGGTGCAGAACACATTTAGGTCTTTGTCCACCTTCATTCTTGTACTCTTAAGTCTTCTCTGTCACTAGCAGGACTGATCCCTGACTCTGAAGTTCTGCCTTTGCAAAGCAACTTCCCACTTGTCCTGGTGTGTTTGGAGAGGAAAGGTGAGCAGAGCGGCTCCAGCCTCTTGCTCCTGGAGACCAAGGTGTAAGGATGGCTCTAAACATGGCCCAGGAGGGTGAGAGGGAGAAAGGAGCTCTTTATTTTGCTATCTAGAAGACTGTTTTGCCTGTGTAGCACTTAATTGCTAGTGGCAAGAAAGGAGCCTTTACTTGGAGATTAAAGGTGGAAACTACAAACCAGTCTTATGCAACTTCTTCCTGGGAACACAGGTGAAGGAGTAAGAGGCTACTGTAAATGGATGCATGATAGTGGTGGGATGTGAGGTGAGGCTTGGGCTGTGCTGATGTCCATGCAATGTTTGTTTTAATCCGTGTCTTTACCAACTGCTTTGGAGTCAATCAAACAACTTAATGAGCCACAGCTATAATTTGGCCTCCTCTGCCCTTCAAAATATTCTTCGGGATAAATACATTCTGGAGATTTTGTTTTACAGGAAAGCTGGATTTTTCCATAGAAACTCCTATAGCAAGCCAGTGCAGTGCTCTGTGTTTGGCTTGGCCTCATGCTCATGTGCAATTGCAGAATGAAGAGATGGAAAACAACTTGCACATAATTTGTGTTTCTTTTCCAGTGGTGTTCTCTTCTTTACTGTGAACTGCTCAGGTTTTCCAATCTGTTTTTAAATAGCTTGTGGTTATGGCTTCTCCTTCTTCCCTTGGGATACTATTCCACAATCTAATGGTTCTCAAAATTAGAATTTTTCCTCCATCCTCGATGTAAGACTTTGCTCATAAAGCAGTGAATTCATGTAGTAATGTGCATGGTGCAGATGTTTCACATGGGGACATTTATGTGAAGTGCTTCCATTGAAAAATGGGGTTAAAATCAAAAAACCTTATTAAGTGAATTTACAATATATGATATGTAAACATACTTTTATTTTGCAATTTCACTACAAAATTAGCGACACATACAACTGTAATATCATATTGCCGCATAAAAATTAATTACCAAGAATTCTATTTTTCCAAAGCGTAGGATCACAGCAAATTAATTAAAATTCTCCATATAAAAGAAGGAATTTCATAATAAGTTTTGCAAAATATATGTATAATACATTTCAACCTTTTAAAATTTGTGACTGTAACATGGGCTTTTTTCTGCATTTTTAATAGGGCAGCAATTGAGATCTATCACATCCATAGCGTGTATCACTGTTTTTATTCAAGAATTCTTGTGAAAATAAAGCACTTCTTTTATTCACAAAAACCATAATTGCAATATACATAAAACCTGTCAAAGCTCCAATTTCCAATATTCTAATGAATATCAAAAGAGTCCAGCATTTGTGACTTTGACAAATTGCAAATGAGGTTTTATTCATTAAGAGGGCTGCTAATGTTTATTTAAATGCAATTTACTGTTGCATTATTGATTAGCTACTGCAAAATTATCTTACAAGGAGCACGTGTAGCAAGAAGATTTCAGGTTGAGAAAGGATTTATCTAGGGAAGGCCTTTAGGCTTGATTTAGGCCCCAGGATATGAGAGTTTTAATTTATCTGGAAAGAAAGGCCTGGTGGAAGGTTTGCTTTGTTTGCATTTAGACAGCAGATGAAAGGGGTTTTGATGTTGAGCTGGGAGAAAATGGCTGCCACTCTTGTTATTCACAGAGAGAACTGAGCAAAAGGAAAAATCTATTATAGGGGGCAAGATAAAAAAAGTGTCCGTTCTCCTCTGCCCCCCCTCCAGTCATATTCAGCATTAGACTATATGTGGCCTGTTATTCTCTGAAGGAGAAATAATAAAGAAACTGTTGCTTGTTATCTAAAATCTCTTAAAAAACCCGCAATGTATTGAATTTATTACTGAACCCCTGCTTCTTTCAGTGCCACAAAACTTGAGTGAGATTGCCACAGCTGACGAGAGAGTACAAATTAAATCTGGGCCTATATATTTTAATGAAACCCAAATGTATAATGTTTTCACTGTTTCCCAACATAAGCAAACACTTTCTGGCAACGTTTCATGGAACTGATTGATAGCGGCTCAAAGAGCTAGAGAGTGATACAGAGCCTCTTTGGCTTCCACCTTAAGAAGGGAGGTGTCTGCATTACTTGTTCTAACACTGGTTTTGTCTACAAGAATCAATCAGTCATGTAAACCACTGGCATGAATCCTATCCTTCCTGAGGGGTTCTTCTGCAAGATTAAAAAGGACTCAAGCAAATACATAGCAGTGATAGAGATTTAAGAAACTAAGGATAGTCATCCCATCGATCGAACAGACAGAAGCCTGTGAACCTAAACAGTGACACTGGATCAGGTGGAATCTGGTGAACAGGAAGCTTGTATTCCTGGAATAAACTATTTTAAATTCCCAACTTGGAAAAAAATGTCTTAAACAGAACAATGTGCTGCTTCAAAAGTCATAGATCAAGTACACAGTATCAGGACCCAAATGTCCTTTTCTGGATTCTTTACAACCTGACAGGGCTTTTCATTTCAAATGACAGTCAGGAAAACTTGGAAAGCTCTCAGCCAATTGCAAGGAGGAAGAATGATCCAACTAAAATTAAATCTGAAACTCAAATATTACACCAAGACCTTTCAACTTGCTCATTATTTCATTAAACCAACTGTAAAGGCACTATTCTTCATCTGAAATGAGTTTAGAAAAACTTTCTCTGTGTGACTTGGTCCACAGATGAGAGTGACAGGAGCAGAATGATATTTTCCTTCGGGGCTTATACCTTTAGTGACTCTGATGATGATGACTAACTATCAGTTCTGACAAGCTGAAGGTTAATTACTTACTCTGTCTTTCAGGTCTGTCAGGGCAGAATATCAGCATTGATTCATTTACCAAAAGTCAGGAGTATTTGATATTTACTTTGGACATAGAGGACTGTTGTTCTAAAGATTCATTGTCTTCTGCTAACCTGCAAATGTTTCTCTGCTTTCTGTTGTGGTCTCATTGAAATTTTTCTCCTTTCCTCAACTTCCAAGGATCTCTTGGTGTTTTTCCTCTTTACTTTCAGTCCTTGGCAAACCGTAAAATACATCACATCATATCAGCGAAGATCATGAGCAATTAGAAGGTTGAGATAGAAAGCAAAGTAGATGGTGTATCTTTGAGATGGATAAATGCATAGCAGTGGTCCATTAGAAAATACAGAAAACCTTAAATCACATTGTTAATAAAAAGGTCTTCTTAAAAAATCAGGTAGGAGACAAAAGTTTTTCTCTGTGAATGTGACATATTTTGATTATTAACTTCAAATGGTGAGGAAAACAGATTAGGTGGTGCTGCTGTTGCAAAAAGGAAAGGGATGTCTTAAATGCTGCAAGTGAAGCATTGTTTGGTAAACTAGATCTGACTTTTAACCTTTTCTAATTTCTATCTTTTAATTATTTTTTTGTTTTGATTTGGGTTTTTTTTCAGTCTAAAATTAAAATGGAAACAAAAAGTTATGGGAAAAGGGATCTACTTATATCACATACCTTTGCAGGCCTCTGGAGTCTTCCTTAGTAGCATTGCTCTCACTTTTTTTCTGACCCTGTCCTCCATGTGTCCCCATATCCATCTACTTTGTTTTGCCAAAACTCATGTTCTTTCTCACTCTTTTGTGGTTCTTCTTCTTACTTTTCTCAAAGAACCTCTTCCTCCTTGATACCTGTGTTTTATTTGTATTTACTTCGGTGCAGTTAATTAAATCTGGACTTCACCTGGGTCCCATTGTAAACAGACATCAGAATTTCACTAGCATTGTATGACTAGAGCCACTTAAATATAGACGCAGTGTCCTATTTCTTTTTTGTAGTCTTTAGTATCCTGTTTTTGTTTGTTTACTTAGACTATATATAGAGTTTTGCTCTTTTGTTTCCAGAAAAAAAAATTCCTTTGCATGCATTATCTATCCATAAATCCATTTCTTTGCTGTGTAGAAGCCTACAGCTACAGTTAGAGTCAAGATATGCTGAGATCCCTGATCAAAACGTGCACACTTCAATAGAAACATCACTCATTGGGAATACGCTCTGACATTGCCTGTGACATACATTTAGAAACTGTTTTCTTTTTTGTATGTCTGACTTTAATTTAGAACCCAAGTTCTGGTTAGTTACTTGTATATTTAATCCATTAGTAATAATAATGAAAAATACCTTATATGCAACACCAAGCCATAAAACTTTTATCCTTTCCTTTGACATTCTCAGTAGCCCCAAACTTTAATAGAAATGTTCTTCCATTTCTTCAGAAGACTGATGGCTATCCCAGTAGCTACTCAAGTCAAGGGCTTGAAAACAAATAATTTCTTAACTTTCCCCCCAGTATTTTTGTTCCAAAGACAAAGGAGACCTTCTCTAATGTCATCCTCTGAGCCAAAAGGAGTGTCAGACAAAACAATATGCTGTGTAAAATAAAATCATGAAGAAACTTGACATTCATATGAGACCTTGCGAAAAAATGCTACTTGTATATGTTGGGTCTCAGTGCTTTGCTTTACTTTGGGTAACATATGTTGAGAATTTGACATAATATGCATATAAAATCTTGGTAGAAGTAATATAAGAAGAAAAACTGTACAGTACAAGGGTACAGAAATGTAGAAAAAACAACTGTACTGGTGGAGCATTGGTCCTGTGCATAAAGGATGGCTTAGAGTCAGATCAGGTGAGTCAAGCAACTACTGTCATCTAATGCAGGATATCAATGCTATGCCTACAGAGGAAAAGTATACCATTAAGACTATAGCTGTGGTGTGTTGACCCTGACTGGATGCCAGGTGCCCACCAAAGCCACTCTATCACTCCCCTCCTCAGCTGTACAGGGAAAGAAAATATAATAGAAAGCTTGTGGGTCAAGATAATAACAGGGAGAGATCACTCACCAATTACCATCACAGGCAAAACAGACATGACTCGAGGAAAACTAATTTATTACCAATGAAAGCAGAGTAGGATTACGAAAAAACCCCAAACCTAAATCTTCAAACACCTTCACCCCACACCTCCCTTCTTCCTAGGCTTAACTTCACTCACCATTTTCTCTGTCTCCTCACCTCCACTGACCCTGGGAGGCAGGGAATAGGGGCCATGGCCAGGTCTTCACAAGTTGGATGTACCCCTCCTTCTTCCTCAGAGGGAGGACTCCTCACATTCTTCCCCTACTCCTCCCCTGCTCCCTCCCACTGCAGGCAGTCCTCTACAAACTTCTCCAAGGTCGATCCTTCCCGTGGGCTGCAGGTCTTCAAAAACTGCTCCAGGGTGGGTTTCTTTCCACGAGGTGCAGTCCTTCAGGAACAGACTGCTCCAGCACGGATCCCCCATGGACTCACAAGTCCTACTAGCAAACCTGCTCCATCAGGGGTTCCTCTCCCCACAGGGCCACAGGTCTTGCCAGCAGCCTGCTCCAGCATGGGCTTGCCATGGGGTCGCAGTCTGCTTCAGGCACCCATCTGCTCCTTTGTAGAGTCCTCCAAGGGCTGCAGGTGGATATCTGCTCAGCTGTGGACCTTCATAAGCTGCAGAGGCACAGCCTGACTCTCCATGGTCTTTATCACAGCCTGCAGAGGAATCTCTGCCCTGGTGCCTGGAGCATCTCCTTTCCCTCCTACTTTACTGACCTGAGTGTCTGCAGAGTTGTTTCTCTCACATATTCTCTTTTCTCTCTCTGGCTGCAGTTGTAGTTTTTCTCCCTCATCTACCACCATCGATGGTGGGCTTGGCTTTGGCCAACAGCAAGTCCATCTTGGAGCTGGTTGGCATTGATTCCATTGAATAGGGGGAAGCTTCTAGCAGCTTCTCAGAGAAGCAATCCCTATGGCCCTTTGCTACCAAAACCTCGTCAAGAAACCCAAGACACTATCAAGTTCCTGTTCTGGATTTACTCTCAAGCGTGAAAGGGACCAATGAGGCTCTGAGGGTAGAGACATAAACTTTGGTATAGAATATTTTCAAAAGGAGGGATTATGTAGAAATGCAAAACTTACTAAAAAGAAATTGAAGAGGGATTCAAATGGTAAAATAATGTCAAAATGCTTGTGAATAGAAAAGCAACAGGTTAAAGATACTGCCATGGATTCAGCAAATGAATGCTAACTATCACAAGAGTCTCTGGGAAAACAATTCCTTTCCTCTCAAACTGGTATGTTTTAGGCAGTAGAAAATAAACAATGAGATGAAGGACATTATTAAGTGTAAGAATTTTGACTTCCAAATCGAAGTTCTCTTCAAGTTAGGAAAACAGAAAAAAAAAAAGAAGAAAAAGGAGAAAAGCTTTGGCAAGTAGGTGTTAAACACAATAAGGCAAGCCAAAAAGGGTTTTGAAGA
This sequence comes from Manacus vitellinus, assembly GCF_001715985.3. Classification (NCBI taxonomy): domain Eukaryota; kingdom Metazoa; phylum Chordata; class Aves; order Passeriformes; family Pipridae; genus Manacus; species Manacus vitellinus. Next base: position 35,017,044 of record NW_021939396.1, read on the forward strand.
GCAGGTTGTTAAAGGCATAAGAACTAAAAATGAATTCTCTTCAAACACATCAGAGGCAGGAGTTGTGAGATAGTCTGTAGGGCCAATAGATGATGGATATAGTAAAGGAAAGCTCAAAGGAAACAAAGACATGTAGAGAAGTAAAATTAATTCTGTGCTTCTTTGTTCACTGGGAAGGGGGGAGGGAGGAAAGGTAAACCAAAATCTTTGTTTACGGGAGAAATACCAGACAAGAAACAGCATTGACTTTTAAAGAACAGAGTTCTCTCTTTCAAATCTGTTCCAGTTTCTCAAAGGAGTCACTGGATCTGATGGAAATAGTCTGCATAGATTTCTCCAAGTGCTTCATCAAAGGCTCCTAAAAACTCGGCCTATCATACTTTAATGGCCAGATAATCATACATGAAAGTTCAAAAGTAGGCACCTACTCTGTAATGAGGCACATGAATAAATTATTTGTCTTTTATTTATTTATTTATTTTTATTTGTGCATGTCTTGCAGCTCATTTCATTGACAATTGAATGTGGTTTTGGCTCTGTAGAAAGTATGGATTTCTTTTTTTAGGAGTCCAACGTTAGGCATACAAACTGGCACATTTGCCATTTGATGTCCATACAGGTACATACCTTGACACATTTTACTATAGCCAGCACCATTAATAGCAGAAAATAAAATATCCCTTTTGCCATATATGTATAGAGACGGAAAATGAACTCCTTAGTTCTATACTTACACTTCACCTGGCTGGATGGGTGGAAAAGCAGATTACCACTGAATTAAAATATTATCAGTATTAATTTGAGACAAGAAATCTCAACTTCATTGTACTATCCACTCTATAAAAACTCAGAGTAAAGACACAAACAATATAGATGTAGGAACAGATACAGAGAAATTAATAGTATACAGGTACAAAGATTGGGTGAAATAATCATGAGATCTAAGAAAAGAATACTGTTCTCTGCTATTAACAGTAGCAGCACTTAGAACAGTGACAACATCAACAAATCCTAGCTGGCCACTCTGCCAGATTCCCCCACGGTTCACACCTCAGGTATTCTTCCACATTACTGCTGTTATTGAGAAGATTTTACTATTCTGAGGCAAGAGAAAGCAAATTTCATTGTACGATCTTATTTCTCAGTTTCATTTTCCACATTTCCCCTGAAAAATGCTAGTCTCTATCACAATAGCAAATCAACTACCGAAGATGCTAGGTTGGCCTGAAAGCTTTCTCATTTGATACCGCTGCTGTCATTTTGGAAATAGTCTTAACAGAAAACATTTGAAGTTATGCCTCTTTATTAACAGAATCTAGAAACTGCAGAGCCTGTATATTTTTGAGTTGTATAGAAAGCCGTTCTATAAAATCATTCACAGAACCACTTTATGGGTTGAAAAGCACTCTACATGAAAACATTGACTTCAATGTCAAGACCAGGAATAGCAAAGCTTTGCTACATTCTCTGTTTCAAATCCAAATTTAATCCAAATCCTGGATTAAATTTGGTGACTTCATTGAAATTATACTCTGCCAGGCTCTCCTAGGCAGCAGGTACTCTCTAAATGTAATGTTATAGCAAACCAAATTCTATACCAGAGATAGCATCTTCTCAGCAATGTGTGTAGCTCCTCTAAGATTTGTCTGAGCCTGCTAATAAAAGTAGTGGGTTATTTGTATGTGGGGTTTTTGTTTGTTTTGTGGTTTATTTTTTTAATTATTATTTATTTAAAATTAAGGCCCATACACAATCCCAATAGCTTGTTGCAACTGTGATTGGAAAGTGGGAGGTGTGCTTTGGTGTGCTTTCAGTAAGCAGGTACAGACACGGGCAGGTTAACAAATGCAGTGAAGATCACCGGCCCTGCAGGAGCTTCTAAATACTTGTCTGAAAGATGCTGAGGGTAAAATAAAGAAATTGTAGACTGTAGCTGTAAAACTATTTCATTGGTGATTATTTTCTATTCTTCCATTTTTTCCTTTTAAATTTCAAGTTGTTAATTTTACATGTCCTGTGTATCTTCTACAGAAACACGGGGATTCTTGCCAGAAAGCTGAATGGTTGGTATTTTGCCAGAAAGACCTCTTCCTGCCCCCAGGATTGACACTCTGTCCCTCCTGTCTTTGCAGAACTAATTACTTGGAGGAATTAAATTACAGTAACAAATTGGCACCTCATCATGACCGGAATGTGTTTGAAGTAGGCCTTTTTGTGGTTCATTGTATTTTATAATTCCTTTTAAAATAACCCATTGAGGGGATCTCAGTAAGATTCATGGTGATGGGACAGTCTGTGGAACACTGCCATTTTATTTTAAATTACTCTGAAGAATGGTTGCTCTATTTTGAAAAGAGATTCTAAAAACAGCTCAGAAGGGCTCAGTTTTTATTGATTTAGTCTTGTCATCCCGCTCAAGTTTAAAGATGACTTTTCTACTTGCAAGCCTTGCAGGCTCCCCCAAGCATCTGAAAGTCAACCTGGCTTCTTCCTTTTGCCAAGACTCTTAAAAAGCCTAGCCCAATTTTGCCTCTGATAGAAGTGTAGGATTGCAAGGTAACTGCTCCCATGACCCTGCCTTCTTGTCTATCCCTTTGCCTCTAGGAGATTCAAAGACAGTTTTTCATAGACAGAGCAAAGTTCTCAGGTGCTATTAAAAAAAAACCCACCACCAACAGTTATTCCATTGGAAAAGGCTATTGATCAAACCCCAAACTTCTCAGAGCAGTATGAGAGTTCTGATTCTGCTTTTCATCACAGAAAGTTTCCCAGATTCAAGATGAAACCTGATCAGAACATGGAAAATAATCTGACTCTACATTTCACTGTTAATAGTATTTGTGTTAGACAAGCAAAGAGAACTGAATCAGTGTGTCAGAACATTGCACTTTCTACAGCTCTATAAGAAAAAGGAGAAATTACAGATCCAAACCCCCCATTGTTTAACCTAACACAGAGTTAGTGTTTCCAGTATTAAATGATTCTATCTGCATCAAGGATCTGTTATTTTGGTAGCGGTTCATCTAAGATCAAATCAAGGGATACCTCATCCTTGGCAAAATAAACATCTCACCTTCCATATGAAAAGATGAAAGAGAGACAATACAAAGTTGTATTGCATGAGGTAATACAAAGCTCATCTGCCTCTGAGATATTGGTCTCACAGCTTGCTATGCAGTTATGCATTATTACTATCACTTTACCTACTTCAGAAAGCACCTGTCAGACTGAGGACCTTGATAAAATGACTAAATTCTTGTACTCTTACACATTGTCATTTGTTTCCTAAATCATTTCTCTGGACAGACTACTCCCAGATCATGGAGATAATTCCTGGTTAACAAAGGTAACCATAATGAAGATATTAAATACAAAATAAGAGTGCAAAAACAGTTCCTCTAAAACCTTACCATGGATTTATGGCTTACCACGTAAAGGGAGCATGATAGAGACAGTGCAGTCTTGCTTTAGCAGTCAACAGAGAAATTTCCTAGGAAAGCTGGAGGAGCTCCAGTTCTGAAGACGATGTTCGGAAACAGGGCAATCCAAAGGACTGGTCAGAGCCCTGTGGCATGATCAGATTTCTGGTTGAGATCTTCATGTTAGTATTAACACTACATGTTCTTTCATAAATTGTTTACCTTCCATGTGACTTAGTTCAGGCTCCATCCAAAACGCACAGGAGCCAGGTAGTCTGGGTTCCTCATGAATCTCTCATTGGATGCTACAGCCTCGAAATATATAATTTTTCAGAAGTGAGCTAAACCTGAATTGTCTCTGAAATAGTTTCACACGATAGGTTCTAGAGTTGTTGATGCAGAAGATGGGCTGACATTAATGTTTATTCTCATTTACTTTACTGCCTTTGTGCAACAGATGAGTGGGAAACCGCACATACACACTCTTTATAGCAGAACCTAAGTTTGGAATTGTAAAGAGAAAGAAATAACAAGGCAAAATGTGTGGCTGAATTTAGGAACACAAGCAAGAAATAGCACATTGACATAAAATTAGGAAATCTGTGAGTTCAATAGCTGAAGAAGACAGTCCATTAAATAAGAAGAGAGGACCTGGAAAGCTGGAAAGAACCTGGAAAATAAGAGTAGATAGGACATTTGCCATAAAAGAAAAATAAAAATTTTTAGTTTCTGAAGTAAATAATTTCCAGGGAATTCAAATAAAAAAAAAATGTAGATTTGTTATGTAGAAACAGAATTCCAAATCAGGAAAAGCAAAGAAAGAAACCCACTGCCATGGCTTCCACATTGCCTGGGAGGCCAAGTATAGGGGAAACATGTCAGGATTGCACCCAGGGGAGCAGAAGCTGCCACACTGCGCAGGAATCAGCCCAGATGGTTTGGCGGGGCTCTGCAGTGGCCAAGGTGGTGGTACCACTGAAAAGGTCTTACTGCCCAAAAAATTGCTATTTTTGCTTCCATGGAGGTCAGATCTCTCGGCTCCCGGTCTGTTTCCCTTATTTTGAAGTCCAAGCACCTCAGGTAAGAGGTCTCCCACCAGGCTATAAAGGTACTCTATCCTGAATTTAGCAAGTAGCCATAGATATGTGTCCTATCTTACCCAATGCTAAACTTTGACTTCAACTGACCATAATGAGAAACACTTCTAGAATAAATTGAAATAGATTGAGCAGAGCAGTAAAGGCAGCTTTACTAGAAGATGAGATCTCAGTGACCTTTCTGGTTTTTTTCCCCATCTACCACTAGTAATAAAAAGCAGAGGTACAGTGAACATTGCATTCTGCAAAAAGAAAGTATTAATTACTCCTCTTTTCTTACAAAGGTAGCAAAATGTTATTGATGACTGGTTTGCAAATTCCATAAAATATTCTTTCATCCAAATTTACTATCAAAAAGAGTAAAATCATCATATGTTTTAAATTATATGTCTTTCAGATCACTCTGGTTTTTTCTCACACTGTTCTTAGCTCAGTGTGACTGAAAACAACAACGAATAATAGGTGGTTTTATCATGCCATTGATTATGGAGATAAGAGAAATTAGTTTATTGCTATACAGGTATTTTTATAGTTAAGTACAAGTAATTGTCATCTAATGTACTTGATGGCAAACTGGAAACTTCAGTTTACAAAAAAATTATTAAATAACAATTACTAAATAAGTAAGAGAGACATTTTGGAATCAAGTGGGAATTAAAAAACCCCCACAACATAAATTTTGTAACTCTCTGCTTTTCTACTTGGAAGAATCACAGAAGAAGACAAGTGAAAAGAATGAATGAAATAATATATATTATACTGCAAAACGGTATTCATTCCTACATCAATTTTTTCAGACTTGTTTTGTAAACCAAAACCCACTAAATGTATCTGCAATGTAAGAGATTTGTAGAAAAGCTTAGGGAAGATTTTGAAGTAGTAGTAAAGCAAAGTGAACTGGTAGTGCTTTCATACTATTTTCATACTAGATTAACAAATCCATTGTTTAGCACCTCAGAGATATGACATGCTGTGAGGTGCCTATGCTTATGCAGTAATGATTAGCTAGTTGGCTAACTTCCAGCCAGTAGGGTTATTAACACTACATTGTAAAGCTTCAGTGTAAGGTTGATTTCCTTGTACTGTTTATTGCATGCAGAAAACTTGTATTAATCAATATTAATTATTCCCCAAACAATAAGACATGGTGGGAGTAAGAAGGAAAGGCTGGAGATGAGGTGTTAGTGCAAAAAGAAAGCAAAAGAATAAAGAAGGTTGCATGTTCTGCCTCTAATGAATGTTGAAAGAAAGTATTTGAAAGGCAGAAATCTGGTGGCTAAAGAAGAAGACTGACAAACTAATGGCCTGTGCTTTGTTAAGACGCAGGATTGCAATGTAACCTGAGGTTTATCAAATTTTTTTCATTATGCTTCAAGTTTTACCTGTACAATAAGGATGCCATGTCCCTCCTATTAAAAAATTGTTAACACATTAGGTGATTGACTGAGAAAGCTTTATATTGGGCAATATAAAACCTTCATATTGGACAACAGGAAAATTGCAGAATTTAAGATATGATATTGAAATAATGTAAACATGTACAGATGAAGTCCAGAGTATAGATATCTTACTGATATTGTGCCTACCTTAGTTGTTTTTTATCCCTTAATTTCCAACTAATATCTTCAGGCATGTACATCCTGGACTGCTCACCATGCCATAATACTCAGTACTAAGTAGTGTCAATGCAGTATCTGAGACTATTAACTAGGTCAGGAATTGAATAAGAGCATGTAGAATTCAGATGGATTATTAATGCTTATAACCTTTGAATCAGCAAAAAAATTGTGTGTTTGAACTGATGGCTTTCCTATGGTGGAATATTGGAAATCGAAAAGACTATTCAGTTTGACAGTTTAAGTCAGAAGAACTGTGAACAGCTACTGACTTCATGTTCACCTTTATGGACTATCAGATATTGATTTCTGGCCTCAGACAGCATACTCATAAGCTGGATGTGATGTTTACCTCACAGGTGTGTTGTGGGTCAGATGTTTTCAGAGTGTTAGTTGTGCTATACAAATCACTAACTTGAATAGACAGACACAGAACCACTGACAAAAGAGTTCCTGGCCTGATTGGAAGACTCCTCAATACGTTTTGCTTTTGGTTTGTGTTTATTTATGTACAACCATGAACTCTAAAGTACTTCTGCTAATGCTTAGCACTGAGAAGGTAAATTGAGATCACAGTGCTTACTGATAATGCAGCTTGGGTTGGGTTATGTGTTAGTGCCAGTTGAGGAAACCATTTCCATACGTGCTTAGCAGTAAGCATATGAATGGAATGATTGACACCTATGTGTCTATATAAAGATTTTTAAATGTTTAAATAAAACAGGTACTAATGAGGAGACTTAAGCTTCACTAAGAAGTTTGCACACACTGCAACCTTAAACAGAACAATAATTCTATCCTTGTTGAACAAAATATTTCAATATATGCTTAACTTTAAGCTGGACACATAGACCTATGCGATCGATGGGACCTCTCATGTTCTTATGCCTGAAGCTTAGAATATACTGAATGGATTGCTGAAGTTGGGCCTGACAATAAACAAGTCTGCTGGTATCCTCAAGGTCCATCTCTTTCCCTCATACCTAAACCTCGATGGAAGTGGTTTAAACTGAGATTTTACTTCTCAGTTGGAGTGGACTGAGGTGACACAACATGGCCAGCTATAGCCAGCGCTACCATCTGCTTGGGTTTTCCTAGATGTACTCTCTTCTATTGTGTGTGTTTTGGTCTAGATAGAAGATACATAATTTTTGTAAATGCTAGGCAGAAATATGGTAGCTCTAGGGTCAATAGCACAGTTAAGAAGACATTTAAACATAACAGCAGATACAAACTTACAGTTTCTTCACACCAAGTCATGACTATTAAAAATAGATCTAAACTATATAAGAGACACGTAAAGGTGTCTTTGCAGAAATGCAGTCTCTTTCACTCTGTAGAGCCTTATTGGATCAAAGTAAACTTTTCTGTAGACCATGTTTTTTACGAAGTGTTGCTGTACTTGTGTTTTGTTTCCAGTTTCCAATATTAAGGATATGAACACTATGAAATACTTATATTTAAGCAAAAAGAGAGCAACCTTAGAAAGGTGTAACCCTCCCCCCAAATATAGAGGAACAGCAGCAGTCAGAAAACAGTCCTTGAAAAGTATAATTAACTCTGCTGAGCAAATAGCAAAGGCTTTGTTACTGTGCCACACAGCACATCCAGTAAATGTTTTACACATCCCTAAAGCTGAATTACTAGTGAAGAGAATATCTTTGAAAATACAGAGGTTATTATGGTTTGCTTCTTTACACTTTCCATTTAATGTAGATAGCATGAAGCTGCTGTAAGAGGATGGATATAAGTGAAATAGTTTCCATGAATCTACATTTACTTTGTCATATGCATATGCAATGAAATATCAGATATGAAATGGGAAGGAACAAAAAGAAATATAATTGAGGGAATGAACAGAGAAGAAAAGCGGATTTACATCTAGAGAAATGTAGAGAACAGAGATTTGAGAAAAGAAAATGGAATGATTAAAAACTAACCACAAAATAGTTATTAGAAATACATAAGATGAAGTCAAAGCCTAGCATAAGGAGTAAGTAAGCACAATTTCTAAAATGTGACAGATAAAAAGAGAAAAAAACTAACAGAAAACCCAAAGGAAATTAAAAATAGACATATGGTAAGAATCTGAACGAAAAGTTTAAAAATTTGTACTTAGCTATTAGCAACCATTTAAAATTTTTATCAGTTTAAAGGATTATCAACAGAAGTTGTAAATTTTGATGGAATATTCTGCCTTGTTTGATACTACAGTAATGAAGGGCATATATTTAAGGTGATTATGTCTCTAATTAAATGGGATTATTCCTGAGTTAAACTTCAGTTTGTCTTGGTTAGTCCTGTGATACCCTACTTGATTTATTCTACCCATAATAGATAAAAAAGGAAAGGTCAATAAAAATAAATGGAAACATGTAGAATTAGTGAACACTGCAAAAGTATCAATTACTAGATGTTGAAAACAGTCAACTAACAGAAAAATTTACCATGGGGGCTAGCACATTCCCCAATAATGTGAAATGTTGAGATTTAATGGATGCCTTTCTCAAATGCATAGTTTATTTCCAAGATATGTGTCTGATGAAGAAATTGTTAGGACGTTTTCTCCATGGTAATATTGGCAACCACAACTATTGTGAAGTGAAATATTCTGTTGCTGCTTTTATATGATAACTCACTGCATTGACACACTCTTGCAATCATTTGCATGTCAGGATAGAGTGACTGTAGGCAGGAGCTCCTGCAAAATAGCCAAGTCCCCAGAGGCTATGTCGGCATGTTTCTATTGCTAGGAAAAGCCTGGATAGGACATCCCACATTTAATGTGGTGGCGAACAGCATCAGTGGTTCCTATGTCCAATAGCATGAGGAGAAACACCTCAATTATCTCCAATCGTATTTTTTATCAGTTTTATCGACTTGGAAATTGTTCAGATACTGAGAGATGAACACAAACTTTTCCTGCCTCTGAAATGCCTAATTTGCAGATTGCTAACGTGAGGATGGGAACATATAACTACGTGTTATGTTCTTCATACTTTTCCCATGTGATTGTTACAGAACACTGATGAATCTTTTATCTGGACTAGCAGAGTAACTCTTACACCCTTTGCTCTTAGTTGCCATGGTGTAGCTATGCCTAGCAGAGCTAGTGTTACTAGTGCTTACTGCCTGCCTGATAGTCTATTGATCAGTTTTGTTTCAGGTGCATATTACATCCAATATCCAACTCCTCCATGATTCAGATACACTGAATAACATCTGGAAGTTCATTGAATCTAAGTAAAAATGAATTTAAAATGGTAATGAGATCCTGTTATCCTTGTCTGTACTCCTCTCTCAAGAGGTTGTGGAAGTGACAACTGAAGGCCTATCCTGTGTATTAAAATCTCTCCACATATCAAAATATTCATTTAAACAGGTGGTTTTACTAATGACCTAATTATATTTTTTTTCCCGCTTCTGATATACGACTTATCTGGTTTTCTGCCATGTTGAGAAGAATGGTCCACCTTAAAGATTAGGTATTCTTGGCATTAATCATAAAAGTAAAATTAAAAATTTTAAGTTTTTCTCCCTCCTCCTTCCCCAAATACCCCAGCAACATTGAACCCTGTATAAAGAAAAACCACAGAACTCTGTTTGGCCACTCCTGTGCTCTTGGACATGAACAGGCCTTGGTCTGTACAGCACAGATTGCTCCTCCACTTGCCTTTCTAAGGGAAGGACACAGACCCTTCTACTTGTGTTGTCAGTACATAAAGAAATATTACAAATATTTATATCGTACATCATTAGACCCTTTGTAGAACAAATACATTTGTACAAGTGAAGAGAAATCAGGGACAGAAAAGAAAAGATGTATCCGTATGGTGTCTCCTGAAATATGATTGATTCAATCCCATCTCAGAAGGGTTGCTTTATCTATATTTTGTTGAATGTTTTATTTATAAATTAGGTCTTTTGACCTTAGTTTATGCAAGAGAAAATATCTGCAAATTAAGTGACTATAATTAAGTCCCTTTGCACTAGTGAGCTAAGGACTTAAAGATGTCTCGATCCCTTATTCATTTTCTGCTCTCCTAGTTCCTGTCTGATTTATAAATGGAAATATTTACGTACCTTCATCACCAGATGCTGCTTTGAGATATCTACTTTCTATTGTGAGTCCAGTGAGTCTTGAGGTGTGCTTTTATTTTGGTTGAAAACTTGACTGGAGCTCTTTGATGGGTTCCAACTCTTGTCCTTTTTCAGTGATGGCAGGCTCTTTGTTGGTGAGAGAGCTGAAACATTTTCCCTTGGTCTGAAAACATTTAGGAACAGATCAGAAGTGCCAAACACAGAATAAAGAAGCAATAGAGTTGAAGAAAATAACACTGAGGTCCATGTGACCATCCAGAGGGACTACAGAAAGAAGCAGAGAAAAGGAAATCAGCTGCTTGCTGCAGTGAATCATACAACCAGAAGTCTTACAGGAGGTTATGAATAGTAGTTTGGAAATCAGTGTTTATGAGAAAAAATCATGGAAGTCCAAGGGAACAGAGGAAGCAGATACACCCTCTCATCTATTTTTTTTCCTGTAATAAAGTGTTGATGATATTTATAAGTCATAACAATCACTGTGCCCTTGGTGGAAGAGAATCAGGTCACCAAATACTTCAGCAAAACAAACAAATATAAATCCATGGGCCCCAGTGGGATATACCCATGAATATTGAGGGAGCTGGCTAATGTCATTGCTAGGTCAGTCTTGTTTATCTTCAAACTTCATGGAAAAGTGCCTGAGGACTTGAGGTAGGCAAATGTCACTCCTGTCTTCAAGAAGGGCAAGAGGGAGGACCCAGGGAATTACAAGCCTATTGCAGTCCCCGGGGAGATGACAGAACAAATTCTGGAAGCCATCTCCAGGCACATAAAGGACAGGGTAGGCATTAGGAATTAGTAGTCAGCATCGACTGACCAAGGGAATGTCACACTTGACCCACCTGATAACTTTTCACAATGGAAAAACTGGCTCGGTAGTTGAGGCGAGGAGAGTGAATATTATCTAGCTTCAGTAAGGCTTTTGACATTGTCTCCCATAAGATCATCATGATTAGACTGAGCACCTCTCCTATGAGGAAAGGCTGAGAGAACTGGGATTGTTAAACCTGGAGAAGAAAAGGCTCCAGGGGGATGTTGGGACCTTTCAGGACCTTGAAGAGGACTACAGGAGAGCTGGAGAGGGACTTTGTACAAGGCCATGTAGTTATAGAATAATGAGAAATGGCCTTAAACTGAAGGAAAGTGGGTTTAGCTTGGATATGAGGAAGAAATTAGGGTGCTGAAACACTGGAACAGGTTGGCCAGAGTAGTTTTGGATGCCCCATACCTGGAAGTGTTCAAGGTCAAGCTGGGCACTTTGAGCAACCTGGTCTAGTGAAAGGTGTCCCTGTCCACAACAGAGAGGTGGGAACTAGATGATCATTCCAACCTGAACCACTCTATTATTCTATGATCAGAGATAAACTGATGAATTATAGGATGGGTGAGCAATGATGTGGACTGAAAACTTGCTGAACATCTGGATCCAGAGGACTTAATCAGTAGGATGAAGTTTATTGGAGGCCAGTAACCAGTGGTGTACCCTAGATGTCAATACTGGGTCAAATCCTGTTCAATACCTTCATTAATGATCTGGGTGATGGGACTGAGTGGGTCCACTTTTAGCAAGCTCACTGATGGCACAAAAGTTGAAAAAGTAGCTGACATACAAGACGGTCATGTTGTCATCCAGAGGGACCTCAACAGGCTGGAAAAGTGGAACGACATAAATATCACACAATTCAAATGAAAACTTCAAAGTCCTGCACCTGGGGAGGAACAATTCCAGATACCAGCACATGCTAGAGCCCACTGATTTGGAAAAGAGTTTTGCAGAAAAGACCATGGAGGTCCTGGTGGATACCAAGTTGAACGTGAACCAGTCATGTAACCATGCAGAAAAATATGCAGCAAACATGGCTAATGGTGTCCTGGGCTACATTAGGAGATGTGTTGTCAGGGGATATGATTCCTCTGTGAAATCATCTTCATGAGGATTAAAACAGCAACAGAGATGTTTTGTTGTTGACTCAGTTTTGAGGAATTTGTTTTGATTGTGCATGTGACACCACTGAAGGTTTTTCAGCAAACTGAAGGAGGCAAAGGGAACACGAGGAGTTTTAACTACTGCAGCAGTATTACACAGAAGCTTAAGTAGGAACCCCACATATCCCTAGTTTCTGTTAATTTTAGGGTTTTGTTTTGTGTTGGATTCCAGCTCTCATGTTTCTGGCTTGTGAAGTTAACAGGTCCGGATCCTTTTCAGTCTACTCCTCTGCTTGTCAGATGCTGCACTTGAACACCTTTGCCCTGCAGGATCAACCTGCCCTGAGAGGAGGGTGATGATACCTGTAGGCCTCCCCAGGTAAGGGATATGCATCCCCTCTACACTAGAGACTAACCCTCTCTCCTCTTCCCGTGGGCTATCTTGCCTGGCAACTTCAGATTATCACCCTGTAATTCCTCTCACTTCTTGCAGATGGTGAGCATCTCTCCTTCCCCTTTCCAATCATCATTTGGCCATGCCACAGCACACATTGTTAGTTCTCTTTAATCTTTCCCTATAATTAAATGAAAAACCAATTTAAAAGGAGCTGTAATAAAATCTCTTCTCCTGAAATTAAATATAAAAATAGTTGCTTCTTTTTATGTATTGTAAGCGATTAATAGGGAATGGGGCCGTTTCAGTAAGGACTTCAAACAAATGTTCCTTCATGCAGTGAGTGGTGCCGTTGCTGCTGGGGAGGAAGGGATATGTTGTGCCTGCTGACACTGGGTTTTCTCTTTCATGGCCATTTTTCATACCTGCAAAGCAGTTTGTGGACTCTTTAAGCAGAGAAGTGGGGGGAGGAGGGAGAGAGGGTTGATAGGTCTACATTAGCTCATTAAAAACTAAAAAACCATTTCTATTTTACATAATTTAACATGGCAAACTATTAAAAAAAAATAAGGTGAAAACTGCAACCCCTAGGCATGCGTTTAAAACATCCTCATTTAGATGCTAATTTTGATTCCTAGTGTATGGCTGGTTAAAAAAAAAAAAGCCATTAACAAAGGGGCAGATTACTTAAAAGGCATTATTAGGCAAATATGTATGAGTTTTCTGATACCAAGTGGCCCTTTTATGACTGAATACAGCTGCTAAGTAGAGTGACATGGAGATATTTGTTTTAAAAGGAGAGAAAAAACGACTGTATTTAAAAAAATACAAACCAAAAAACAATAATTATATAGAGTGTAAATCACACAGGTAAAAAATATGCTTTAAAAGGCATGTAATACTTTCTCCATTAAATATTTAGCAAATGTGTGGCTCTGCAGGTGATGTATGTTGCCAACTGAATTCTAGGATGTACCTAACATTTATGTAATAGTGAAACAAATGTTAAAATGTTGCTATTTAATTCTAATCATATATCCTGTTTTGTGTGTTAGTAAAATAGCATTGACAGAAGACTGAAATGAGGAAAATAGCAGGCAACAGAGGAGGAAAGTGCATGCTTTCCAGCTGAGACTGAACTCATGACTGGCAAAAATCAGGTTATAATGACATTAAAATGAAAACTGTTCAGACAGAAAAGATATAAGTAAATGTACTGTGCTGTATAAATTAAATGAGTAATAGAGGATGGGCAGATGGTTACTTAACTGCATCACAGTAAAAGAACAGTGAATAGGTCTTCACTGAGAATAGGTCTTTTTCTGAACCTGAATAAAATTTTCCTTAACAGAAGAAAGGCTAAGGGAATTTCTAACCCTGAGAAGAAGAAATGAACTTGAAAAGCAGACCTAATTTTGACTCTCTCTTGGTTGTCAGGATATTTGAATAATTTCTGTGTTCTCTGTAAATTATCCAGTTAAGAATCAGGAGCCTGAGCCAGAAAGACCTGATCATTCAGATCTTTGCAGCCCCCTGCAGCCCCAGAAAAGGCGTTTCTGCTCTAGAGAGTCCGTGGTGTTCACAAGCCCTTCTTTTGGCAAACAGAGGGCAGTTTCGATTTGTTTGATTAACATGTTTAGACTAGATAATAAAACATGGATTAGAAATGAAAGCAGCTCTGTCCCTTCCTCTCTCTCTCAAATCTTTCCTTTTACATGCAACATTAAAACTTGCTAAATCAGATTCTCCTTACACCACAGTTCAAGGAGTTAGACCACTGTAAAACTGGTGTAGAGAACTCAACTCACCAGCACACCTTGTTAGCTGAAGCAAGAGAGAGAGAAAATTAATTGTTTGTTATTATAATGGGATATTACATGAACATATAAGAAGAACAGGATATCTGTCTTCGTGTGTTAGTTGAACTTTTATATTTCCCTGCATTAATAAAAATGTTGGAAGAAAAATATGAGGATTTAGCGACTCATGTTGCAGTTCCTTAAAATGCACCAAGGCGATCAATATCAGTACAGCTACACACATCATCCTATCTAAATTGCTTTATTGTTGTCCAAGATCCTAAGTAAACAGTTAAATGGAGACTGACCATGGAAGTCTTATCTGAACTGAGTCCCAAAATATCTATATGACTCTAAACAACCATTTTATTGTTTTGTACTTGATATTTTTAGAGCTTAGCACCATTGCGTATCTCTGAATTATTACATGTGCTTACTTCTCTGTTCATTTCATTATTTTACAATAAAACAAAATAAATTGATATTTCAAGAAAAGCAAAAGTAGACTGACCTAAACAAAGGATAATTCATAATTATCCATCCCAATAATGCTGCTTTGAGTATTTGCTAAATGACATTGAAAAAAGGGTTAACAGCAAATGTAAAGCATTTTCCAAACACAACTGTAATGTGGAAGTGGAAATTATTTGGCAATATCCCATGCAGCTGAATCCTGGCATGAGGTGGAGTTGAGGTGAGGATGGAAGAGCTTATGCCACTGTTTTTGGTGCAGGTGTATATTAGTTTTCTGTTGCCAGTCAATTAATTGTCAGGTAGCTTGTTTTTTTGGCTATATTGTAAGTGATGGTGATTGGTTCCCAGAGAAGTTTATAGAAGAAATGTCTATTCTACCTTTCATAGGTGCTAATTATTCCAAGGTCATCAATTATAGTGCAGAGGAATCCTTATGAAACTAGGGATGTTCTGCTTCAGGTATTTATTAAACCCGAAAGAGCTATTTGAAGTGTACTATTATGGAAGTAGAAAGACAGTGTGTTTTGTCTACCAAAATGAGTGAATGAATAGCCTCTATGCACTACTCCAGGCAAATGCAGGATGTGAGACTTGAAAAGTAAAAGATGGTAAGTGAATATAACCTGTGGAATAGAGAACAAAAGTGAAAACCACAGTTTACTGAGGAAGAATTGGTGAAGTGTGTAATAGGGGAACAAACAAGATAACAAGAACTAAGCTGGGTGTGTGAAAAGAAGAGAGATTTAACTTTAAATGGAGGAAATTCTGACTTTGTTTTCCATTGTGATGCCTAAAGAGAAATGAGTAAGGGACTGTAACTCTTTCTTGTATTTCTGTGAAGCTACTTCTGACGACCCACTGTTTGGGAATGGGTAATCACTGTTTCAGACAGTCACACAATCACAATGTTGAGTGCAGATGAGGTTTTGATACTGCAATTCAAAGAAGGATGGCCATTTGGTAATTAAATATTCCATGCAAATTTCTTCAAGTCTTTGGTTTTAGAGCACTCTTCAGATAGGGACAGACTAAAATAAAATTAGGTAAGTTTGTGTTTGGTGTGAATCTTTAAAGAAAATCCTGAATTCATGACTGCTGCAGATGGGCGGCTTATTTGGCCTCTACATTTTACCTGAGAGCTAGAGAAAAACATCACACATCAAATGAAAGATGCTAAGTATATGCTGTTTTAAGAATTCTGTGAAGGAGTCACAGTAGCATGTATTTGCCATCCTAGCCACCACCACTCATAATATTAGTTAAAATAGTTAAAATGGTAGATTGAAAAGGCATTGTTCTCTCTTTTTATTCCCCTTACCCCCCCCCCCCCCCCCATTGCTCTTTGTTTTCACTGCCGCAGGACAATGGGAGGGTTCTGGGAAAAGCCAAGCATCAAGCTTATCTCTTACAGGTCCTTCTTTCCTAACAAGTGAATTGGATGTGGTTGTTGTGATTTCATGACCTGCAGCATGTAGTTTAGAAGGTGAGATGGGTATTTGGGGCTCGTTCTTTTGTTTATCTTTATCTTTTGTTTTGGAGTGCTTTTTAAATAGATATTATTTCACTATACATTTTATTCAACTAGGATCTCTTTTATTTCCTGGTTGATGTGACATTACCAAACAAAACCCAGTCCTCTAGAGCATGGGGAAAAAAAGTATATTTTCTATGCTTGAGGTTTGAGTGATGAGGGTGAAAGAAGCAACAACTTGGCTGAGACACCACTAGATAAAGCTGAATTAAACAAGAAGAGTGAAAACTGAATTTTATCAAAGCTGCCATTTCTGGCATGTGTTTACTTCACCAGTTTACAATTAAATATTTAAAAATTCTGCTTCCTTTCAGACTGCAATTTTTATTTTAACTCTGAAACAAGGGGCAAGTCCTGGACAGGAGGTCATTAATTTTCCCGTTCAGTCACCACCTCCTTAGAGCCACTAGAGTTAATAGGGCTGCATATTAATCAGGGCCTTGAGTCCTCTTTGTAGGAGAAAGGCAGGAAGGAGGGGGTCTCTGAATTTACTCCATTAACTTTAGGTGACAAATAAAGGCTGTTCTTCCTGCTGGGCTGTCACTTAGGATGCCTGGTTACAGCTGCACAGCTGATATGTTGTATTTTTATGTGATGGTAAAGATGAGCAGGGTTAAGGCAGGAGGCACTCCTCACAGTGCAGAGCTGAACACAATGAATATGTTCCTCACCTGAAACCAGTTTGAAAATGTCATTTATCTGTGTTGTGCAATAAACTACTCTCACATAGGCATCTCAGAAGCACCTCTGTTCTTGAAACAGAGGATGTTTTTCAAGTGTGGATGATTTAGATTTCCAAATCCCTATAACAGTCACAGACATCCATCCACTGTCCTCCAAAGGTCAAAACAGCATTTAAAACTAAAGGATGAAAGTAAACTGTGCCACAGAGGCCTGTGACAGGACTGTGAGGGTCCTTGGAGATGTCCCTTGAGAGGCTGTTGCCATCACTTCCCCTGCCATGATGCACCAGTCCTATGTGGCTGCACAGTGAGCAGGAGCAAAGCAATAGTTTTTCCTTGGTTTGGTCCTTTTGCATTTGACTGACTCACCCACTGTCCTGATAAAGGCACATGTGCAAGTAGAAATTACAGGTGAAAGGCAAGGTTTGGGAAATCATGCCTGACTGCTACCTCCCCACACTTTCCTTGCTTCAGAGATGGAAATATTAAACTGGCTATTGAAGTGGTGTCTTTCGTTTCTCACGTCAAAGGGTCTCACGTTTTTTTCATTCTGGAGAGAATGAAAGCAATGGCACATAGCTGAGCTGGGGAATGTGCATTGTACTCCACCACTACTTTAAGAAAGCAGATAGTTAGTAACTACCCAGCATAAGGCTGCTGGCATAGATAGTCATAACACAAACAGCCTGACTGAAAAAGCTAATGATATTTTTAATTTTAAATACATGTATAATGCCACCTGCTTCAGTCCCAACTGTAGTGATTGGTGCTCCTTGTGCTGAGGTTAGGTAAAACTTAATTGGGACTACCCTTATATGAGAGACAAACCCTTAATTAGGAAAAAGACAGACATTTTCATAGTGTCCTTACTTAAGTGCAAGACAAAATCCTTTTACATTACTGATTTATTTACATTTAATTCTTTTTCCTCAATAGTTAAGGAAGGGAAAGTTAAAATACTCTCACTTTGGAAACCAAAAGTCACATTGTTAATATATTAATAAAAGTATGATTTACAGTGCTACTAACAATAACATAATAATAAGAGCATTTCCCTGTTTTCTATTTTGCAGCTTCTCAGAAATTTCTAAGATTTTCATTTTTTTAATGAAGATATAATTTTCAAATCAATTTTATGCAGAGTTAGGTACCTCTAATCTTTCCTACTGCTCCCTAAAATTGAAGAGAAAAGCATGTCAGCTTTCAGAGATGTAGTGGGATAAAAAGATACCATCTTCATCTTCTTTAATAACTTTTCAAGATTGGCTGGCATGTTTTGACTGAACTGGAATGGGACAACTTTTCTTTGTGCTGTGAAATCTCATTAAATGGATTTCATTGTGATTGTTACATAGAATAAGTCTTCATATTTCTAATGATTTATTTGCCTGTGATACATTTCAAGTAGAAAACGAATGTTTCATATCAACAGAGGTTGAGGTTGTATTGCTTGAAAAATCCTGTGTTGTTCTTAGATCCTCATGAGAATTTATCTATGTGCATTTTCATCCGTGTGCATTTGATTTGTTCTAATGTAACTAGGTAAACCTATATATCTAAAACATTGGTGGTTCCTAAATCCAAGCTCCCTAAGGTAACTTGAAATCCAGTTGACTCAAAAGATGAAGCAAGAGATATTTATTTAAGTACAATGAAACCGCTTTCACTTGTGTATTAGTTTACACTTTGCATTAGAGACTGTTTAAAATATATTTAACTGGAGTGTTCTTTCAATAAAGTTCACACTTCTTGTATTTGTGAGAATCAACCTTTTATTCCACCAAAAAAATATGTCCATTTTTTTTTTAATTTCTGCTTTCGATTTATTTCCTGGGAATTTGCAACAATTTGTTTTTTTTTTTTTTATAAAGGCAATGAAATGAGGTTCTTACTGGCATTGTTTCTTTCTCATCCCTGGATGATAAATTCAAGCAGGTAGAGGATGCTAACCTGTTAATAATACCTCTGGTTATTGCTACATAGATAGGCTGCTGGATGAAAAGGATTTGCAAATGGTGAGAGTTGAGCCAAAACTGAGACTGCCACTTGTCATGCTGACTGTTTCCATATGCTCTCCCACTTCTCTGCCTTTATCTAGTTGTTGTCTGCTGGCTTACTCTGCAAGATTTTTTGGACAGAGATGTTTTTACTGTTGAAATGGGAAGGATCTGGTTTTGTGGGAGCCTAGGCACCGCCTCAGTCCAAATGTATGGCAATAATGAAAAGAGTATAAAGCTTTGACTAGGTTTTTTAGCATCAAAACAATGGAAAATGTGAATATTAATAATTCTAATTCAATAATTTTTATATTTGGGCAGTTTCAAAATCTGCTTTTACTGAATAGTTTTAGTTTTGCTCAGATACATGCTCCCAATTAAAGAGAAGGTCTCCTGCTGTTGGTAAAGCTTTGAAGCTTTTTTTAAAGTTAAATCTGTTACTTCTTTTTGAAATGATTTCTCATAATTAAGGCTGTGAGTGACCATAATGTATCAGGACAACAGCTAATTCTGTTGTGCTTTAGAAAAGAGGGTGTCTGAATTATCAATATTTTCTGGTTTTTTTCTTCTTTTCTCTTAAATTTCCTATCTCCTTTCATTGGGAGTCCTCAATGAGAAAAAATCAGTACTTTGAGCTGGTGGAGAGTTAACAGCCAGCAGGATTGTTTGAATGGCTCTATATTTAGTTGCAGATGGGTTTTGAATGTATTTCAGAGCTGGGGTTCAAGTGAATCCTTTTCCCATGATCTCCTATAGCTCCATGGCCTGAACTCTGCCACTTAATTCCTTTTCCACTGCTTTCAACGTTTTAATTTTGTTAAAACAGTCTGATATGTTAGCTGGACCCGATGGCAACATGCAGTCTGACCTAACAGGCATGAAACCATCAGGACCAGTTGTTGAGTATCTGTAAGTATAGATCAGATGAATTTCCAGAAACAGAAGTGGGTAGTAGATCCTGATGGGAACTGTATCTGGGTAGTCAGACTTTCAGTTCTGAGACATGATAAAAACGTGATTTAAATAAGCTGCATTACCACCCACAGTTGATGTATAAGGGGTGGAAAGGGACGTACATAAGAAGTTGGAAATGAACATGCATCAGAAGTTTGCAATAGAAAGGTACTTCAGCAGTCAGGAGATGAAGTAGTTCAAGTGTCTTCCTGAGACATGTGAATCCCCTAAGGCAAATGTTTCTTTGACCTGAAAACTTGCTTTCTGTGGCTGACTGACATGCCATGGAGTGAGCATTTCTCCAACTCACAAGGCAGAGTCACTGATAGAACAGGGAAAGAAAATATGGTGAGATATGGAAGTGATCAGGAATTAGAAAGGATATATGTAGAATTTTAAGTATTTTTTCGTCTTAGTGAAAGGAAAAATTGGTACATGGTGGAGTGGGGCCAGTGAAGTCACAGGAGAGAAATAGCAGTAAACTTTCTAAGCTCTTACCTCCATTTTATGCAAGTAAGGTATCACTTTGATTCCTTGTTCATTTTTTTGGACAAAAAGTTATGAAAACTGACTTGACTACAGTGAACAAAATCCCAATACCTTGGAGGAAGAAGTTCTTTCAAATACTAGGATCCCATGACATCAAGGGAAAGTAGCACGAGCACAAAGGGGAGGGTTTGAGGCAGGTGCAATTGCTTCTCTGGGTATAGGTGTGTGGGAGTACCAGTGACATGGCTACAGCCTCCTTAATCCCCTCTTCTCCTTGAATCTACACCCTAAAGGGTTAATAGCATCTTGTCTTTAGTTTATAATGGTGAAAGAAAGAGAGTAAGAGGATGAGGGAAATGTGCTTTAGTAGCTGACCAGTGTTTGCTCTTCAATTCCACCATTCAGTGGCAAACTTCACTGGAGAACCGCAGGAAAAAAGCTAAAGGGAGAGAGCAAAAGAGGGGAGGAAGAGACTTAAAGAAGAAAGAGAAATGATGGAAGAGGAGGAGGAGAAAAGCAAGTGGAAACAAGTCAGTAAGGAGTGGTCAGAGGGGCTATTATGGTGTCTGTCCCAGCAGCAATGGGTCTGGGGCAAAAAGAGCATGGTATTCTGTTAGGGCTTGACTCTGTTACAGACAGCACTTCACGAACAGCCTTTCAGCTTGGCTATATGAATGCCTAAAGCACTACTTTAACTTTACAGATCCACAAAATGTATAAATCCCAATCCAACAAAACATTTGCTCATATGTTTAGTTCTAATGGCATAAGTACTCCCAGCTGCTGTGACTAATCACATTCTAAGTGTCTGAGTTATCCCAAAAATGTGGAAAATGATTTGATATTTATCAATGATATTTGTGTCATAAATGTATCATTTTTTTATTGAACATTTTTGTGATTTAAAAATATATATGAATGGACTTTTGTAACACAATTTTTTTTTAATTGGGTAAACTAAAAGATTTTTCAAAAAATTATTTTGGAACAAAGTTTTCAACATTTTTTCTGGTTCTTGCCCAGTTCTTTCTCCTTACTTTCCCACACTACTTATCCTATAGCAGCCTGGTGACTCTGGTATAAATTCATGAAACACTTTCAACCTCAGTAACTTTTTTTTAGAAAAGGCTATAACGTTTTTTAAAAAATGAGTTTATTCAGTTATTATCTGAATAAATGTTTAAGAATTGAATTTAAGGCAAAAAAGAGTATCTAATGGTGTGGAATAAAGTCAGCACAGGGAGATCAACAGAGATGTGGCAGTTTATCTTCAGTGGATGCTAATAAAATGCTTCTGCTGCCCTGTACCAGTGGACAGACAGCATGCGGGACAAATAATTCATAGATATTGTAATTTAAAATGTTCTGGAGAGTTCTAAAATTCTTTTCAGTTCCCTCTTCTACATTCCTGTGCCTTGTAAGGTCAGTATTTTTTAATTGTGTATTAGAAGTCTATCTTTGGAGGGTTAGGAGGGAATGAAAGCAGCAGCTGAGACATATTAAAGACCTTTAGAAGTACCTATTTTACAAGCATCAAATAGGTGCCAGTTTTAGGGCCTGAGATCATGGATAATAACCTTGGGCTAGAAATGGAGAGTCTTGTAGCAGTGGAAAATGTAAGTCTCTCTGTTTTAACTTCAAGGATTCTTATGGTTCATAAGAAAACATACTCTTAAACCCTTTACAGACTTCAAGTTATTTGTGCTGAGCTTTGGGACAGTGTGATTCCTGTGATGAAACTCCTTGTTTGGAAAAGAGTACCATTTTTAATCGTGCCTGTTCAATTCTCCCTAAAGGTTTGGATGGGACTGAGTAGTCCTGGACATAGATGGATTAGCAGGCAGAGTGAAGTAGAGACATGATTAATGCAGCTGCATTAAAAGATGCATGATAAATGCAATTTATCACATCACATATGTGCTCTATAATTTAATATTAAATAATAGAAGGAGTGTTGTTGCCAAACAATAGGAGCAGGATTAGGGAGAGGGTGATTGAGGGGTTAGAGTTAGGAGTGATATATTCATTGATAAGAGTGTAAAGGATTATAATTGTAAAGGGGCTACTGGGTAATGCAGAGTAATCAAATATTGCTTCTTGTATTAAAGTGATTTATTGCTCTTTCCTGAAATTAAAGCTGCTAAAGGCATTTTATGCTTAGGAAACAATTTTTGGAAAGTACTTATCCAGTTTTAAGGAGTAAAACCATGTAGGGATGAATAACCCTACTCTACATATTTGTTCATACTCCTATTATGTCCCCAAATTTCACATGGGAAAGTAATAAAATAACAAGAGAATTACATTATAGTGCCTAAACCTTTCCTCTACTTAAGTAATAAAATACTGGGACATGGATTTGTGGGATGTTACTGAAAATAGGTAGCAACTTCAAAGCTATCATTTTTTGACCAGACAGTTACCTATCAGATATAAGAGAGCTGTATTTAATTGTCTCTTATGTAACTAGATGCAACTGTTTTACCTTGTTAGAAGAATAATTCAAACTCTGCTTTGGTGTTCTTTTGTTCATATTGTTAGACTTTCTAGTGAAAGTCAGGGCATATATTCCTGTTTTGATTAAGAGGTGAATGCTTTATTTAATTCAGAGTACAGCCTCCTGCCACTGTGTTGGGATCTTGAAAGCATAACATAATGATCTTTAGTAGCATTATAAAAGAATGATAATATGCCCTATTGCACCTTCTTTTTTATTGAGAAAACTTTCTTCTGCAGGGCAAACACCAAGTAGATGGAATCCCGCAGACTTCCTGGGCAAGGTCGGGTGGTTATTCTCCTCCCTTTAGGGCAGGGCATGGAGTCACCAGCTCTCAGACCACTAGTTCTGAAAAGCATCTCTCAGGGAGTTGTGTGCCAGCCCCTCTCCCTGTCACAGCCTGGGAGAGTAGCTTCTGTGATAGTCAGGATGCAGAAGTGTGGTGGCACAGGGCAGAGCAGGGCTGAGAGGGGGATGGGTTTTCTGAAAGAGAAATGCTGTCCAAAGACAGCTGCTGGACACCTCTGGTGTGAGGAGTCCAGTGCAGGAGGAAGAGAGTTTGGTAGAGTCTCATGTCAGGGATTTTTCTCCTTCATGTGTTTTCTGTGTGGAAAACCTCAATGAAAATATAACACAGGTTGGGGCTTGTCTTGGAAGTAAAGGCAAAGACTTCACTCTGCAGCTTTTCAAAATATGATTCCCTTTTCTCTTACAGTTAATCTCCTTTTTCCACTGGAAAGCAGAGACTAGATGTTACACCAGATGTATTTTTTTGTTGTTTTATCACTTCGAGACAATAATTTACTCTGAGATTTTTGTTGCTTTCTGAGATATGCAAACACCAGTAGGATGAGATTTTCATTTGGATACACAGGGAAAGATTCATTTGATGCAAGAAGTGAGAGTTGCTTTGATTTTCACTGTTCACAGTGAATGATACAATATCTCAGGAAAGGAAATTTCCACTGTATGCTTTTGACATTTGCATAGGAATCCACAGGGTATTTTAGAATCCAGGCACTCAAAACTCCAAATGTGGCAGTTACAACCAAATTGGTAACAGGGAGACCAGTAACAACCAAACACTGCAGAAAAATGTGGACTGTGCCTGAACCTGTACTTAGACTCTGATTTAGCCATAGCTGAGAGTCTTGGATATGCTCCTGCTCCTTGGGCTGGCTCTTTATTGAGAAAAGTAAGTATTGAGAAAATTTTAACCATGTAGGTTCCTATAGAAGGAGCCTAGTAAGGAATGCAAGTAAGTAAAAAAATCCCTTTGCAACACACTTCACAAGGTTTAAAGTGATGAAGAAAAGCCTTGGTAGCCTGGTTTTATCAGATTCAATGTTAGACTTCTCCAAGTTCTGCACCTTCTTTCATTTCCAGGGCTCTTATTCAGGATTTGGGTGCATGCCATCAGTTCTGGAGGGAGAAGAAACCTGGTCAGTCCCACAAAGTACTGTGATGATCTTCTCCTAGGGAGCTGTCCTTATGCTCCCCTTTCTCTGAGCTGCTCTCTCAGCCTTGAGGCAAGATCTGGTCCCATCTGTCCTTCCTGATGGATGTATCTACTTCTTCAACCATGCCTTGGTAATCGCTCCTTTCGCCTTCTGTAAGAAAATCCATGCTTACAAAATGTTTATGGATGTAGGGAGACAGCTTGCAATGTATGTTTGGTCTTTTCGTTACTTATTGGTCAGAAATATTTATAGAATATTGTGGTATGACCAAGTTTGGTTTAACATGAACCTGAGTCTTATTACTATCTTATTTTAAAAATGATATGTGTAGAATTGCCATTGTACCAACCACAATACTCAAGTGGTACTGGACAAGCACAAGCAAGCACAGGCACAGTGCATAAATGTAATGAACCTTAACAGGAACATCTTCAAAACCAGTATATCAGAATCCAGCTATTTTCTTAGGAATGTTTTTGCATGATATTAACCTTTAATACACATCATCCTTTCTATAGGTTACAGGCAAGGAAAATTCCACAGCAGTGAAGAGGCAATGTTACTCCCTAGCACAGGTAATGCTCGTGCTTAAAGATTACTTAGAAATATATATTCAGTGCTTAGAAATAAGATCATTCTAACATTAGTATCTGAAATTATGGCTCCATCTATTAAAATGCCTTTCAGGAGGTATGCCACCATTTCATATGACAATGCAGGAAATAAATATTGCTACTTGATTTCAGGAAATGTTTAAAAAGACAATCAGAAATAATAAAAACCCCCACCATTTCTTTTGGTAATGCAGTATGATATAAAAGTTACAAATATCAGCTTATTTCATTGAGCATTTCAGGAAGATATAGCTCAGCTGATAGTCTGGGGTGGAAAATAAATACGAAATATTAATTTAGAAAACCAGTCCATTTCAAAGAAATGGAAAATTATATAACTGTTATTTAATGGTATACTGAAACATTAGAATCTTCTTATTCACTGTTTACCTGGAAAAATTCTCCATTTCAGCTCTTGCTACAAATAAATGAAAAGAAGTTACCATTTGTCCCGTCTACAGAACAATAAATATATTTGACAAATAAAGAATCGGTCTTTATTTGGATCAAATATGAGACAACAGAATTTGGAAGGCTTGGGAATGAAATTAAAATATATCATTTAAATAGCTTAATTGACTGAAAGTGTGAATAACAGATTGTAAGTATTTTCATAAATTCAGCAAATTCGCCATAAGTGGAATTTATCATTCAGTGAACTGATTTTCAAAAATCCTACAGAATTTGTTGTTTTCATTTTTTCTCTGAAAAAAACCCCAACAATTGAGTACCTGGGTACTCAATGCATATGTATACTGTGTTCTTTGGGGAACACAATATTTGTACAGTTATATACTTTATCAGAATGGAGCCTTTGAAGGTCCATCTACGTATCCAAGCGTGTCTTTATGTCTCTGCAGCTGCAGTCATCCACATATCGAACACAGTGAGGATCAAACTCTGCATGTCTGTCTTCAACTGGCGATCCTCTCAGGTTTGACTGGTGGATTCAGAGAGTGGGATTCGGCCCCTGGTCAAAATATTGATTTGGCAATGACAACCCAGCCTTATTCCCAGGGTAAAGCTTCCTCTTCTGTTGGAGGCAGGGCTGAGCACTACATTTTCACTTCTGACTGCTAGTCATGAAGTCATGCATAACGTCACTAGAGGTTCTAGTTCAGATGCAAAGGTTAAATGGAAGGTCTATCCTTGCTTAAACCACAAAAGAAAATTGTTAGTCCTTGCTGAGTACTTAAGAAAGAGTGGCTTGTCATAAACACTCAAATCTCTTTAGCCACAAGATTCCTAGGATTGTTGTGAAAGGCTGTGATGCAATGAAATAGTGGTAGCAAGTGACCAGTGAATAAAGGAACTGCTTTTACAGTGTTTTCTTATTGCTTCTGACAATTATATGTGTTTCAATCATTAAATATATTCCATATTTCTTCAACCTCTTATATTGTACTTTTCCCATTAGCATTCCTGGTTGTATTATTGGCTATAGATTGTATTTTATGCTTATGAAACACCTCACTGTTATTTTTTTCTTTTGATGATGAAAAAAGTAACATTTTAAAAAATTATATTGTTCAGATACCTTTATTTGAAATTTATTTTCATTTTTATAAAAAACTTTCCATTGAGACCTTTTAGATTTTTACTATCTTTATAGATTTGATATAGATACTATTGTATGAGCTTTCTCATGAAGTGAAGGTATGTTCTTCTTTACCAGACAGGTCTAATGTCAGTTAAAAAAATATTTCACTCAACAGCTTAAAAAAAATATCTTTCTTACAGAAATAGTCTTTCTTACAGAAATAATTCACCAGACAAAATTTTAATTAGCAACACAAATTGTAATGAATTCCAAATTACAGAAGTCTGTTAAGTTGCAGAAAGATGTGGCTACAATATTAACAAGACAATGAAAACTGTCAAGTGTCTTGTAATAGGACTGTTTGTGTTTATGTGTGAGGCAGAGGGAAATTCAGCCCTCTACTTACGTGCAAATAGTAAGCTAAATCAATCCTGTTATTTTTATTTTAAAGCATGGAAATCACAGCTTCAGATGTCAGAAGTGTTAACATGATATGCTAATCCAGCACTTGCAGCCCTAGAAAGATACTTTTTGCAGTTGTTAATCTCAATTTTGATATATCAGAACATTGTTATCTAATGCTTTTTCAGAGTCGTCCACAGTTAAATACAACATGCAATTAATTGGAAGCTTAGCTTAGCTGTGTTTAAGGAAACATGCATTTCTTAGCTTCTGTACTATGGTCACATTTTCATTTAGAAACTCAAATTGGAAGGAATTTAAATGTTATGCTTAGGTATCATAAATAGAAAACTTCTTCAAGGCATGGTCATACAGATACTGAATCTGTGAACAAGAGAGAAGACAATAAGAAGAAACATTTAATATATTGTACATTACTTCTTTTTAAAGTTTTTATTCCAAGTAAAATTTACTTTTGAAGTGCTCTCTTTACTTTGGCTTCAAAGGTGCTTGTCATATTCTGGCTGTGCTCTCAGAAATGCTTTTTAAAGTTTTTCTAATAAAATGTAAAGGAAAAACTTCTTGGGACAAATGCAGCCCTGGGAAAAAAGAAACTATTAAATCAAACAACAGATTTCTGCACACTGAAAAGGT
Source organism: Manacus vitellinus (assembly GCF_001715985.3). Lineage (NCBI taxonomy): Eukaryota > Metazoa > Chordata > Aves > Passeriformes > Pipridae > Manacus > Manacus vitellinus. Next base: position 35,044,694 of record NW_021939396.1, read on the forward strand.
ATTGACACACCTACTAAATTATGCCTTGCTATTTTTTCATAAATTTCTGTTTTTTGGAGATCAAGCTTTGTATGATATGTGCATGGTTTTCAGGTACTCTTTTCTTTCCATACCTGTTTTCTAAATTCTAGATATCTGCCCAAGACAGAATGGGCCCCTGCTCTTCTCTTCCCTGGAGGATAAAATTTTTTGGTGTTTGGGTCATTACCAGAGGCCCAAAGGGAGAGATGAGGCCTTCTGCAGGGAGTTGTCCTGAGCAGTGTGTGCCAAGAATGACAAACACCTTGAGGGTAGGCTAAGAGAACTCCAGGCAGGGTTGCAGTATATACCTTTGACCAACCCTTATAAAGAGGACCAAGGGGTCTGAATAGTATTAGAAGCAAGTGTAGCTTTTGCCAGCTATGTTTTGGCAAAACCTCAGCACTTCTCTCTGAATTAACATCACTGAGCTTTTGTCGCTGAGGTGGACTACTGGCAAACCCTGTATCACAAATAACCGGGCTTCCACCTACCCTGGAGTTCCCAGAGTTTGTCACAGAGGTTACCGGTTAGTTCTGTAGCAGTTCCTGAATTACTTCTGCTATGTCTTTTCACAGAAATGCACCAAGAAATAGAATCCTTTACTCGTCAGGTTTATCGTCTGAAACCGCCCCCAAATATTTACCATAGTGCTGTAGTATCCAAACACTTTAAATAATTTAGTTATAGCTTGGATGGAATACATAAAGTTGTATTTATAGCTCAAAAACGTCTAAAGATGACTTGTGCATGATTAATATTATGCAGGAAAAGATGCTTGGAAACTTCTGAGCCAGATGTGTGTCACACATCTGTGCTTGAAAGGGGTCATCTAGAACACAGCAAAGCTGTTGAGAGGAATTTTCATTTGAATACAGACAACTTCTTTTAGTTGTTCTCTTCTGCATGTCATGCTGCTTTGAAAAGTCAAACATATATAAAAGACATGATTGTGTCTTCAACAAGCAGAAGCGCTAATTTCGTACTGCAGGGGGAACCCAGTGAGGGTTTTCAGCATCTGTAGCATCACCTTACCTCTAAACTCTGTGGAAATTCTCTCTGCAACTCTGGCTTTCAGGGAATTTGGTTTTTGTACATCTCAACAATTTTGTCTGAGAGAGGAGGGAATTATATCAGAAGAAATTTTTTTTGTATTTTTAGATCCTAAGCCCAGGAGAAAGCAGGAACTCAGGAATACAGATCACCAGGGTTTTGTGTTTAGTCTATCTAGCCCATGGTTTTACAGATCCTATTTTCTGTATGGAAATTTGATTTAAATGGTAATCCCTTCAGAACCTAATGCAACAATAGAACAATGATAGGCTGTTTGTTTATGGGCAACCATGCTCAGTGAAATACAGAACTAGGAGGGGAGCTAAGAGTAATCCCTCCCATACTTAAATGACTCCATGTTCCTGATATATTGTGCAAGATGCAGATGGGAGAGAAGGAGTGGACCTCAAGGGATTTATTTATCCTTCAGAATTTGGTGTGATTCCCTTTAGCATCAGTGGAGCCTGTTTTTGCAGAGGAAAGAGTTGACTTCATTTGTAATTAAAAGGACTGGTTTATTACTAAAATATAAAATACAAGGTTGGACTGAAAAATAAATTATAAAAGAAATAAGTCTAGGTATGTACAATGCATTATCTGAAGGCTTGCCTGTGTCTTAAATATAGACTTGCTTCTATAGATGCAAATATTGTATGAGCTGAAGATGAAATAAAACCTAGAGGATCCTGTTAGGATCCTGTTATACTAACAGAAGGGATGTCCCCGTCATATAGTCATTCATTCTTCCCTTCATCTATTCACTCATTTCTAACAACGGCTGTTTCTGAAAATTTTGTTAGCTGTTGGACTTTGAGGCAGACAGAGCCTTGGGATGAATGTTCTATCAGACTTTTATTTTCCAGTCATTGAGGTAGATAACTGACAGGATAAAAATATTTTCTGGCAGTTTATTTTTCCAACTTTTTTCTTAAATCCTTTAAGCAATGCTGTAAGTGTGTCAGCTACAAACCCGATAGGCTGGAGGGGCATCTATTGTACGAGGAAATGGTATTTGCAAGTCTTAAGTGGTGCTTGACACCATGGTAAGAACAGTTTATCTTTGACTTCTGCTATGAAAAATGGTCCTTGTTACATGAGTGACTATACAAACAGGCTAATATGGTTTTGTCAAGCTGCAGAAAGGTGCTATTTTTTTTTTTTTGCAGATGCTGTCTGCTTTTAAATTAGCCATTTAATGAAAGACTGTTAGCAACAAACCTTGACGGTGTATTAAGCATTCACAACCACCTAGATTTACAGTTCAAATGAAGTGACTATGTCACTCACAAAAAGACCCTTAGTTTAGAAGAGCAGGTTTTTCACTGTCTTTCATAAAACACGGTGCTGTTAATAAAATGCCTTCAGTCTGCAACGTAGGTCTTTAGGCATAATAGTAACAGAGAGACAGTTCTCTAAATTTATTTTCTAGATGGATGGATGATTTCTCTTTTAAAGGCAGCATTGAAATGGTCACCGTGTAAGGAAAAAAGAAGTAGCAAAACACAGCCCCCCTTTCTGAAGGATTATCTGCCCAGGTCAAAACACAAACAATGCAAAAGTGCAAGGGCTTTGTTATGCATGAGGCCTATTGGCCATTTCAGACCAGCCCTCTGTGTCACCGAACCGAGTTGATGACAGATGGTTAGAGTGTCCTTGCGAATTTTTCACCTTAACGTGACAGGCTATATGGAAATGTCCCGTGATCACAGGGGATCCTCCAAATGTCCCTTGGTAATCAACACAAAAGGGAATAATTTTTAATTTGAAGCCTGAAGCAGTTTTAAAGATTTGTCTTTATGTAGAAAGTCTTTATACTATTTTGCAAGAACTATAAACAATGGATGAATACAATAGATTTCACATTGTATTTATAATAATTAACCTTTATTTGCTTAGTGAAGAAAGACAGTTTATAAGATAATTCCACAATGGAAGTAAAACTCTTAAAAAACTTCAAGAAAAGAAAGCAAGTGATCAAAAGGAAACCTGGAACACTTTGTAATCTGTATTCAGGGAATATATCCTAGTCCCATTTGCAACCTCAACAATTTTTGATCAAGCATTTTTATATTGTTACCTGTATTCAAAAGATAGAATTCTTCAATGTTGCACTACTTTTCTTTTCAAAAGGAAAACATCGTCTGTGAATCCAGGGACAAACAGGGTCAGCTTAATTTATGCTCAACATTAGTGGGAATACTTGACAGATGAGTTTCAGTCCTTTATCAACTTTACAGCTGCTCAGGGCTAGAGCAACCATACCTAGCAGAGACTGAAACAGAGACTCAGCCTCTACCAAGGGAATCAAAATAATCAGGCAACCTCTCCATGCACAAGCAAAATCTCTGGATCTCCAACCAGATCCTGTTTTGTGTGCTATTAGCCTTGTTCTTCCTCTACTCTCATCCCTTATCCTTACAAATCCAATATTTTGAATAAGTGCAAGTGTTTGGTGGGAGCTGTGATGGGACCCTGAGGAAGGCTGAGTACCACCATCTCACCAGAAACTCAGATTTGGAAAAAGAGCAGCTAGTCTCTGTGGTAAACTGGACTAAAGAGGGTGAAACTGGGCCATGGTAAGGGCTGGGCTGAGGGGTTAGTTACTGGATACCATTATCTCTATCCTCAGAGCTTTGCCTAAAGCAGGAATGGGTATCAGAGGCTCTGATGGCCCTCAGCATTTCCCTTTTGGCTGGTGGAATAGGCATTGAGACACTATGCTGATAAGAATCAGAATACAAATACAGGTATTTCATACCCTGCTTTGACCTCAGGCTTGGACTCCAACTTAGCCACTTTTGGAGACTGATGCAGTGTGTTCTTTTTTTAACTTGCAGCTACTTCAGGGAGCCCCTAGTTATGTTTGGACAAAGGTCTTGAAGATTTTTTTGAAAAAAAGCTTCTATTTCTAAGTGGAAAGTGTCATAATGATTGTATTGTGTAATCCAGTTTAAATTTTAGGCTTTGTAGAGTACCCTGAGCTCAAGTTTCCATTTTGCTTTACTTTGTACTTAAACTACCCTAATTATTGATATAAAGGTGGTCTAAGAAAAGACTAGAACTTTTCTGGGTGAACTGGGAAGTTTTGGTGCTGTGTTGGTGGCTGAACTGAATGGACCTCATACACTCAAGTTATTCTTCCTGATTTTTGGGGTTGCAGTATGTTTCAACTTTGAAATTAATGAGAACTTGTAGTCCTCAGTGACTTTGTCATCTGTGCCTGTAGGTGCTCAACTGCTTTATGTGCTACTTGGTTTTGACAGTTTTAGCCTCCAAAATGGTTTTAGGCATTTATATAACTCTCTAAGACCTTATAGCTATGCATAGATAAATATGGCTTTATAGTCTACAGATGCAGGTGGTTTAGATTCAGTAGCAAATCAATTCTGGGAATTTCAGGTAACATATTTTATCAGGTTTTATATACAGAAATGGTATCTGTTCAGAAATATAGTGTATGAAGGAATGGTGCTTATTTATTTATTTATTTATTTAGTGGGGAAAAGTTAGTTTTGACATTTTTTCCAACCTAGATTTTAATGAGAAAAAGTTTGCTGTCATTTCTTCATTGTCAGCATCAGGTACTGTAATTCGCTCATGTAATAGATTGTGGCCCAAAGGTATATTGCCAACCTACAGAGTGATTTCATAACAAAAGAATCAATAGCTCATTATTTTTGGACTCAGATAGTTTGCATGTTACTTTAGAGATTTCATGACATTTAGGAGATTATTTGCAAATTAAAACAATCTTTGGATCAATCCATTAAATTGTCAGTTAATCTTCTTAAATTACACTTTTTTTAAGCTCCATGTAAAAAGAACATTAATTTTCTTCCCTCCCACCCCCCTAAAAACATGAGGTGGAAGTTTGAACTGGTTATCTGACTGGATGATGTTAGCTTCTGAGTAGTTGTTCTATTACGTCTCTCTGTGGAGTACCAACAGCATAACAGTGGTAGGTATTAAAACTCATCTTCTGAATTTATTGGTCTGATTATTCAAACACACAATGCTGCAAGTGGACACAAAGAACTGAGCTTGAATTAGCTTCTTCCTCCAAATTCTTTTTCAGAGATATCCAATGCAGAAAAACAAGTTCATAAGGCATCGAAAGAAAAGCTGTGACTTTTGAGTTAAACTATACAAAACTAAATTTTTAAACATAGTTTTTTTGTATTTAGTTATTTCTAAACAAAGGCTACCTTCTCCAGCTCATCCCTCCTCCTCCCACTGTGCTCTGTGGGCTGCCTGGCTTGAAGGTTAGGGATTCAAATTTATGATGGGCCTCCAGTTAGGTAGTGACTAAAGCTTCTCTGTGTGCGAGGAGTTTTCTGTGCTTGTGCCAACCTCCCCTGAAGCCACTTTTCCATGATAAGGTCATCTCTTCTTCTCAAATATACCTGTAGCTATACTCCCAGGATGTTTGCTTCCTGGGTAGGCTTGTCTCCGTAGGGAGCCAAATAGCAGCAAAAGAACTGCATCTATTTTTCTGGTTGCTGTATTGCCCCTTAATTTGTCAGCAAAGGAATTGTTCTGTGTACTTGGTCCTCACCGCTGCTGTCCCAATCCCTTTACATCTCCATCTGAGTCCCTGCTCTGACAGCTGGATGCTGTAGCAGCCTCCTGTGATGCCCAGAGATCTTCCCCAGCCCTCTTGGCAACACAGTTCCAGACCTCTGCCCTTCCAGTGAAGAGAGTAGGGAGATTTTCTCCTGATGAGGTTACTTGGTTTATTAGTCTGCAGATTTTGTGGCAACATATAAACCAGGGGAATACAGACAGCTTTATTTGCTCATATTTCTGTTATTCCAACATCTTTGGGCAATAGCTGGGGAAATAAGCTGAAGAACGAGTGCTGGAAGGATTTCAACCCAGATATCCCTCTTGTTTTAGATCTCCACCACTATAAGTTTCACTGGTCTGAATTTCCATGGAAATCAAATTTAGAACCAGTAAGTGAACTTTTTTTCCAGCAGAAACCAGTTTCGGAATGTGCATATGGTTATATTCCTGCTGCAGGTTTTCTGCCTGATTGAACTGGAAAACAGGCAGTGCATCCTGGTTAGACTAACTGCAGCCATCCAGTGCTCACCTGACTAGAAATTACAGAATGCTTTTAGCTGGTACGGGATTGATCCACTGAGAAAAAAATAATGTCCCACATGTGCCGATGAATAATGACAAAAATAAACCGGAAAATATCCCAATAATACATGAATTCTTTGAACAGAATAAAAAGCTACAGTTTCTTAATATCGTTGTAAGACTGTTTTGTCTTGGCTCCACATGCTTTGCCATTTATTTATGAATCTATTTTGCTAGAAACAGTCATCTAATCATGAGAGACCAGAGATGAAATCATGTTTATGTGTATGTGTATGGCAAAAGATTTCGTCTTTCTTGACCAACATGCTCAATCAGTTTGATCCCTCAGAAAGTTTTTCACACACTTGCTGAATTTTCTATCAGTATACTAAAGCTTGCTCTCTTCAAGCACTGAAACTGCTCAAATGCACTGTTATGTCCTAGATAACTTCTGACCACCTATTTTAGAAATGCAAATCAGATTTAGTTCACGAGGATGCTCAATCCCACAAAAACACTATAAAGACAATCTTCTATCTCTTGATAATGCCCTAATGCAAATAATTATGACACACAATAACACAAGCAAGATTTCTGGACAAAAGCTAACATTTTGTCCTCCTAAATCTGAGTGACTTGAAAAGGCATCATCGTGCTACTCTTTGAATGTACCTTATTGAATTGGTGCACTGGGGTCTGTGTTTATTCTATGTTTATTCCACTAAATTTCCAGTATTTGAAACTATCACATTCTTTTAAGAAGACTTTCTGTTTGAAATAATTTCTAATGTATTCAGAGTTGAGAGAGTTGGAAACATCTTAAAATGGGTTTGTGATATGCACACGAGGGAATACAAATATGAGTTCTCCTGTTAATGTTATTTATTATTTGTAGTGCGGCAGCACTGGTGATTCACTGATGTGCTAGCAGGTGTATAAACACAGTAATGAAGCATACTGAAGAATCTGTAATTCTTGTTCCTCCCTTGTTGATCCCAGTATTACTTGCTGGAATGACAGTTTGCTAGATGGAATCAATAACTGAAAGGTTACTTTTTTAAAATTGAAGGCCTGTAGCTTTTCTGAAGGTACTAAATATCTTAATTTCTGTTTCAACTCTTGATCTGTCAACTTTAAAGGGAGAGGGGGAATGGGTCTCAAAATTAGATTTTTAAAGCATGAGATTTGATGGTCCTGAATATTAATATAGAGGGACTAATCCTCTGAACTGTCCTATGCTTGGGACCTCTCTGAAGCTACTCTCTTATGTGACAGACATGAATTTGTCTGACATCAACTGGACAACAGAAGAGCTAAAAGCATGAGCCCTTCAGCATGGGATGAAGTTTGGGAGCAAAGCTTTTAGGAAGCTTCAGTCTCTTATGGCCTGGGATCAACACAACAGTTGTAAGACTTTAAGTGGAGGCTTATTCTGGTGCCTGCTCAGGTAATTTTTTCCTTGTTTCTACTTGCTGCTTCCTCTGTGCTGCTCTGGAGGTGAAGGCAGAAAAGGAACCAGTCTGACAATGGCTCTAACAGCATCCACTTGTCACCATCTCTTCTAACTTTAGACGTGGAAAAACCTGTTTTTTAACTCAAAGATGATGTGATTTTCATCCTTGCATGCAGACTGAATGGCAATGCAGAAAAAGGAAGAGGGTTCTTTGTCATAGAATCATAGAATGGTTTGGGTTGGAAAGGATCCCTAAAGATCATCTAGTCCAACTTCCTGCCATGTGCATCCACAACTTCTCTGGGCAACCTCATTATCATGTGTCTCAACATTATCACGATAAAAAATTCTTCCTTATGTCCAGTGTATCTTTCACTTTAAAACTGTTGCCCATTGTCCTGTCAGGTCTTGGCAAAAGGTCTCCCTCCGTAATAGGACCCTTTATTTATTGAAAGGTCGCAGTAAGGTCTCTTCAGAGCCTTTTCTTCTCCAAGCTGAACAACCCAAACTCTCTCAGCCTCGCTTCATGGGAAAGAGGTTTCATCCCTCTGACCACACCTGTGGACCTCCTCTGGACCTGCTACAACAGGTCCATGTCTTCTTCATACTATTTTTCTCAGAGCTGGACACAGCACTCCAGGTAGGGTGTCATCAGAGTGGAATAGAGGAGCAGAATCACCTGCCTTGACCTGCTGGCCATGCTGCTTTTGATGCAGCCCAGAATATGGTTGGCTTTCTGGGCTGCAAGTGCCCTTTTCCAGCTCATGTCTAGTTTGTAATCCACCAGGATCCCCAAGTCCTCAGCAGTGCTTTCAATAATTTCAACCTGTAGACTGTATTGGTGCTAAGGATTGCCCCAACCTAGGTGCAGGACCTTGCACTTGGATTTGTTATACTTCATGAGGTTTATATCAGGAAAATCCAGCTGTCAGTGAGCTGTGATTGTTTGGCAATATAGCTGATGAACCAAGTTCATTATAGCCTGCCAGGATTTCTGCTATTCCTTTTTTTCACTTATTATTTCTCAGTAAAATTTCTCTTACCAAAGCCCAGGTGATCTCAGTGGCAGAGTGGCTGTGGAAGCAAATTTGTGCCTGATGCTCAAAGGATGTAAACAGAAAAGTATTGCATGTATATTCTTCCACAGGGAGCACAGAAGAAGAGTCTGCCCAGGCTGAACTCTCACTCACAACTAGCAACTTGTATTTGTATTTTAAATTGAAATGAAGGATGTTTATTCCTAGACCTTTTACCGGAGAAAATAGCAGAGTAATGTAATCTTTTGGAGAGAGAGGTGGGAAAATTGCCAGGATGCCTACCTCAACAGTAGACCTTGATGCTTTGATAATCCTCAGATGAAAGTATTTCCTTTTCTCCTGCTACTCCTTTGCTGCTTGCTGCTGATACATCCATGTAATAGGATGTGGGATACCATGGTATCCTGAAAGAAGTGTGGGCTTCCAAAAGCTACCTTGCTTTGAATGCAGCATTGTGTCCCTTCTTTCTTCACCCACTGGATGTTTGTGATAAATTGGGTGCATCTTATCTGTGACTTGCTTACATAATGACGTTGGTCTTTACTATCACATTGCTGCTCTCTCTAGAAAGAGAAAGGCTGAGCTTAGGTTTTAGATCTTTTGTAATTACAAAAAAACATACAACTATGTTCTTCTCACAAGATTCTCAAAGATTCTCCATTAGATCCTTCTCACTATTTTAAGAAGAAAGTGTTTGGAAATGTCTATGCTTTTTTATTTTATCTTTTTTATCACTCTGATACTTTAGGAATGCATATTGTGCAATTGTGTTGGATGCATGATTGATGTCATCCTAACCTGCCTAGAAAGATAATGATCTTAGTGAGTATTTTCTCCAAGTGATGCATGGAATTCCCATTAATGTTAATGTGAGTTGGACAGACCCACCCAGTGAGTGAAGACAAGGCTGAAGATGTGATGGTTGTGCCAGGGCTTATTTCTTTCATGGCAGGCAGGCAGATGTCTAAGTGGCAGGCAGGTTTATTTGAATTTAACAGAAAGCTATGCTAAAAAATTCCAGCTCTGTATGATATGCAGATATATTGCCATAAAATGTTATGCCCAAATCTTACAGCTGTAGCTGACTGTACTATAGAAATAGGCTTTTATTAAATACATTCCACTAAATAGTTTCCATAAGTCCAGCATGATGGCTGTAACTCAACAAAGGATTTTGAAAATTGGCATAAGCTGAAAATGAGGAAAGATGAAATTCAAAACATATCCCAAAATTATTCTTTCTGAAGGAAGCAGTGAGGATGAATTGAACACCAAAGGCAACATTGAGAAGGCCCTGAATATACATTCCTTCTGTATTTTCTTCTGCCAGCAAGAATCTAGTATGAACATGTGTGCAGCTTGGTGTGTGCAGCTGAGGTCTAATGTTTGCACTTTCAATATCTGGCATAAATTTTCTACAAGTGAAGGGGCAGGTTTTGTCATTCTGACGTCTACTGTCCATGAGCTTTGTTACCAATAAGATGATTGTTTACGTTGATCAGACAAAGGAGAACACACAGATTTGAGCAATTCTGGAGAATCTCACAGTTTATGACATTAAAATGGGCATACCATTTTATGGTTATCTATTTTGCTGATATGTTGTTGAACTCTTGGTCAGCATTCTGTCATGAATGGATGAAAGACTTGACAGGTTCTGTAAGTTATTTTTAAAAGCCAGCCATGCCATCTTTTATATTAAGATATTTTGTTGCATTTTGAAATCTTAAAAAATGCTTTGATTTTGATTAGTTTTACACTAATCATAGAATCACAAAATATTTTGGGTTAAAAGTGATTTTTAAAGGTAATCTAGTCTAATCCTCCTGCAATGAGATGCCCTTCAATTTAGAAAAGCGAAAATTATCTGCTAAAATGGTCTTTTAAAATTGTTCTGGTAAAGAGGACAGAAACTCTGGTGCCTTGAATATATTCTCACACAAGATCACATTATGGAAAATCCTTCCAGGACCATGGCAGGTTAGATCAGCATTTAGGAGAAACATCTGCCAACTGAGAAATATTTTGTCATCACCATTCTTATACGTGGTGCATGTTGAATTCTGCTGGTCAAAGCTGTTGGAGAATTAAGATTTTTTAATACAGAGCTCCAGGCCCTGAAATTGGATGCAATTGTGCTTTTGCAGACCTTGCAGTGAGGGCTGAAGGAGTTCACTGAAGTTGACAGGATTCTGCAGCTATTCTTTCCTCAGTAGACAGAGAGGAGCCAGGGTGGGGGCTTGGGTGCCAGACCATGAATGTCCACAGTATTTGGTTAGTAGCACTTGTCCTTGGCACAATTCAGGCTTGTGCCAAATAGCATTTTTTGAGACAAAATGTTGGCATGTTCTGGAGAATAACACCAGTGAGGGGTTGCTCTCAATAGGCAGGTTGGATTAGACCACATTGTTTTGGGGAGGAAGAAAGAGAATCTAGCCAGATGGCTGTGAGCCATTATGACATTTGCCTTTAGGGTTCCCTAGTCTGTTTTATTTATCAGGGTAGACATCACCTATAAAGCCTCATATGTTTGTAGCAGTGGGATGCCTGTTAGTAACTAAGACAAAAATATCCTTATTCCTTTGAAGCTTTTACATGCATTGACCCAAATCACTCAATTTTTCAAGGACTTTGTAAAAAACATCCAACATATGAATTAAATCAATTTGATATCTCATCTCTCAAGTGTTCAACTGAGAGTCTGTCTGCTAATCCTGGTTACTCTCTTTCCCAGGGCACCTTGGAGACGCACAGGAGCTTGCTCCAGGCTAAACTAATTATTCTAGTGATGGTGGCAGCTGCATGATCCCAGCTGTCTTCTTTTCTGGCCACATGATAGCGGTAGGGCTCCAAGAAAACGGGCCACAGGCTCCATGTATTAATTGAGTAGTGAGGACCCACTCCTGACTGCACTTGTTCTGTGAGTCAACCCCTGAACACACGGAGTATGGTGCATGGGAGGTCCAAGCATAAGTTCCAGAAAGCATCGAGTCTACTGCATTTGTGATTAGGTCTGCCTGCATTATGTCTGTTGATATTTGCAGAGAAAGAGGTGGGTCATTCAGCCAGTAAAGCTGTGTGCCATTGCTGTACAATATGACCTTGAATACTGAACAAATGTCCTTTTGTTCCTTTTGAGCTTAGTAAATCAAAAACAGAAGATAGAATCATAGAATAGTTTATGTTGAAAGGGACCTTTAAAGACCATCTAGTCCAAGCCCTCTGGAGTGCTCAGGGATGTCCTTAACTAGATCGGATTACTCAGAGATCCATCCAATCTGATCTTGAATGTTTCCAGGGATGTGAGATTTACCTCCTCTCTGAACAACCCATGCCAGTGTTTTACCACCCTTATTGCAAATAATTTCTTCCTTATACCTAATCTAATCTGAATTTGCCCTCTTTTAGTTTAAAATCATTATCCTTTGTCCTCTCACAACGGGCTCTGCCAAAAGTTTTGTCCCCATCCTTCTTATGTGCCCCCTTCAGGTACTGAAAGGTCGCAGTAAGATCACCCCAGAGCTTTCTTTTCTCCAGACTGAACAACACCAACTCTCCCAGCCTTCCCCCTTAGGAGAGGTGCTCCAGCCCTTTGATCATCTTTATGGACCTTCTCTGGACTCGCTCCAGCAGGTTCATATCTTTCCAGCACTGAGGACCCCAGAGCTGGATGCAGCACTCCAGATGAGGTCTTGTCAGAGTGGAGTAGAGGGGCAAAATCACCTCCCTCAGTCTGCTGGCCACACTTTTGATGCAGCCCAGGGTAGGATTGGCCTTCTGGGCTGTGAGTGCACATCACTAGCTCATGCCTTTCATCTACCAGCACCCCCAAGTCCCTCTCCACAGGACTGCTCACAATCTTTTCATCCCTCTGCTTGTATTGATATCAGGGGCTTGCCCTGACCAAGGTGCTGGACCTTGCACTTGGCCTTGTTGAACTTCATGAGGTTCCCTTGGGCCCAGTTCTCAAGCTAGTCCAAATCCCTCTGGATGTCATCCTGTCCTTCAGGTATGTCAACATCACAACTCAGCCAGGTGTGGTATGCAAACTTCCTGAGGGTGCCCTTGATCCCTGTGTGTGTGTCATTGACAATGACATTAAATAGCACTGGTCCCAGTATGGTCCCCAGAGGGGCACCACTTGTCAGCTGGACTTTGAGTCATTGACTGCTGTGGGTGCAGTCATCCAACCAATTTCTCAAACTCTTGACCCATGAAATTCATGTCTCTCCAATTTAGAGAGAAGAACAGTGTGGGGAACTTAGAGCCAAGTCCAGATAAATCGCATCTATAGCCCTTCCCTTGTCTGCTGCTGTAATCACTCCATCATAGAAGGCCACTACGTTGGTCAGGCAGAACTTGAACTTTGTGAAGTTGAGCTGGCTGTCTCAAACAACCTCCCTGTTCTCCATGTGCCTTAGCATAACTTCTAGGAGGATCTGTTCCATGACCTTCCCAGGCACAGAGGTGATGCTGAAAGGTCCTCCTTTCCACCCTTTTTAAAAATGGTTGCAATGTTTCCCTTCTTCCAGTCAAATGTTTGACTATAGGGTGTCTGGGTCCTTCAGTTTTTCCTGTGTGATCTGTCATTTGGACCAGAGATATGAAGATTTGGTCCTGAAAGAGTTAATTCACAGAACTTCCTAATTTAATAGATGTCTAAGAACCTCATTCCAATGACTCTTAGCTATTGCCTAACCCTGTTGATGCCCTGGGCACCTTGGCATGAGACAGCAGTCAGAGAATTCCTAGTGACCTTCATTTCTGTTGCTTGGCATGATACCTGTCAAGCAGGGCACCTGAAAACACCAAACTAACTGATCAGTGCCAAAACCACAGCAAGATTCACAAACCATGGGTGTGTTTTTCTGATTTTCTTGGCAAGCCCTGATTTAATAAAATATTTCATAATGTCTTTATCAGCTTCGGTCACAAACAAAACCCAGTGACCCATCTCAAATGCTCAACAGCCCAGTGCATGAAACACTCATGCGTAATATACAGGCTCATTTTCTTCTCCTGATTACTTTAGTACGCAGATTTGAAACTATATCTTACCCTCCCAACAGAAAATCTTCTACCAGATCAAGAATTCACTAGCTATCACACAGTAGCATGCTCTAAGATTAATCCCTCATCCCTTCTTGGTGAAGCTAATCTACTTAATATAAAATACTTAAAATATTCATAGTAAATATTCAGACTCTATAACTTAATGGCTATTACTGTTGTCTGGAAGACTGTGTTTCTAGTCACTGCCCTAATGAATAAACATCTGAGATTTACAGATAGTGGACAATGCCAAAGAGAAAGTACTCCTTTCATGCTAGGGTGCATCTGCGTTTATTTAGCTAAGTAATTATTACAGGGGCAAATTTTGACTGGAGAGACCCCTATGTTTGGGAAGAAATTATACTTGCAGTGCAGAGTTACCATAATGATAGCATTCTATACAAAAATAAAAAAGAGCCTAAGACATTCTTTAACCCAGTCTCAGTATTGTTGTAGCCTACAGGAAAGATCTTGAACCGAAATTACAAAGTTAGACTGACAGTGGAGCTTTTGGATGATTGCTCCTATTCATCAGACTTCCAGGCCTTAGTGAAATCAGGATGAAGAGCATTACATTGTTTTTTTCTGTAGTGTAGGCTTAGAAAAAAAATGTTGTCCTATTCATTTATTATCAAATCTGAACAATTTGCTTTTGAAATGTTAAGAGTTACCCCAGATGAACTTTCTTTTTAGGCAGTAACTGTTTCAGACTGCCTTTTATGGGACTCTAAAAGCAATACAGAGAATGAGAGATAGATGGGAAAATATTCATTAATCCATTAATTTAAACTTCATCTTCAAGTCATTATGCTAAAAAAACCCCAAGATTCTGGTACATTGGACTTTTTTCTTTACTCAGGATTCTGGTACATTGGACTTTTTTCTTTTCTCCTACGACCCACTTAGAAATCCAGAAGTCATAAAGTTTTGCCTTGTCACAAGCTATAAGTTATGGTGGCACAGCAAGATTTTTTACTGTCCAGATAAAAAAGGAAATTACTAACTCCATCCTTGCCTGGTGATGCAGTTAGCTGCCTGAGGTCTCAGTGGTTTCACTTCATTTAACATGAGGAAGTATAAAACTGACATATAAAAATTCCCTTGAGCAATCATTCATAATTGTAAAAAAAAAAACCTTTTTGTAAGGTTTTCTGATCTATCCATACTTTGATTTTTATGCAGAGAGCATCTCTTTTTTTATAAACAAAAAGTTCTTTCATATTTGTTACATAGTTTTCCATCTTAGTACTCCTCATCATCTATGCCCATTCCTTGTAGCCTCTGAGATGGGTATATGTTGAGATTTTGAGAATCATCTGCCTTCTTCAGGTATTGCTGGTGTTTCTAACATTGGTAATGATGCTTTCTTGATTTTTTTCAATAAAATCATTCAGATATTTCAGCAAAGCTACTTTTGCTGTTGTTTTATTAATCTAGTCTCCCAAATTCAATGAGAGAGAAGATTATGGGGCTCTTGAAAACGAATTCTTGTGAATAGACCACATGGATTTCCAGTGTGTTATTAGGCAGCTTACAAAACAAATGCATTTTGAATATTTAAATTCTCCAAATAGGTTATATTTACAGGAAATGTTGGTCACATCATGGTGGTTAGACTTCATGTGTATAAGGCATTTGGAGTGATTGAAAACATATTAAGGTAAATGTGCAAATACTAATGTTTTGCAGGAAGTGCTGAAGCCAGGATCAGTATTTTCCGTGTAATCCTGAATGTGTAAGATCTGCGTGACATCAGTGCCATGAAGGAGAATGGGGGCATTCTTGTTGAAAAGAAAACTCTTCTTTCTTCTAACTAGCTGCCAGGGAGTTTATATTATTGTTACCAATCATTTAGTCAAGGTAAAATGGTGATGAGAGTGACCAAATATCAAAGAAAATTGAAACGTACAAGTGTGCTCGCACATGCATTAGATGGGGAAATCAGTTAGGAAGATTTGGGTTTCAAGATTTTGTGAGGAAGCTATAAATAAAGACATGTTCTAAATAGAGCTCATTAAAAAAACCCACACCCTGAGAATGATCTGTTACTTGTTTATAATGAGGAATTAGAACAACCAACACATAGCCTTCTCAGAAAAACTGTGTATGCATTTTGAAAGTTTATGTCATTGCAGCAATATGAAATCACCAAAATCTCTGCTTTTAAGTAGGAAAAAAATTTTCTCCCTTCATGGTTGTAAAGAACAAGCTGGAAAATGGGATCCCAGAAGGCTTAAGATAGAAAAGTGAGTCATGAGGCATAAAAAAGTTAAAAATGTAGCTCTATTGATTTTTATAGCAACCTCAGCTCTTTGATGTCTGCCTGAAAATCTATGAAGAGTTGTCACAGAGAGACCTTGCTGATGGCATCCAGTGCCTCTGAGCTCCTAAATCTGGCGGGAAGAGTCTCTGAATTCAGTGTCACAGTAGCAGGTTGGTTCGTCTCATCCTTTTCTCTCTCCATGGAAGAAAAGGACCTGAGTGACTGAACATAGCATATGCCACTGTTAACATTTAGGATATGATAGACTGTATGTCTTTTTAATTTTCTAGAAGTTAAATGTTGGTTACTCAGGCAATCAGTGGAAGACAAAGGAAATCTGCCAAAGATAATTCCAGTCATCTGCCCCAGACACCTGATTTAGACTGGGATGAATTACTCTTGAAAATTGGCCACCCTTCCTCACTGACTGTTACTGGAACTGGAACAACTAGGTCAGGCAAGCTGTATCTCTTTTAGGTGCTTCACATCAGGTGAGAGCCCTTATTACAGGCCATTAAGGTTTATCCACCAGCAATCACTGTATAAGGAAATTCCTCATGTGAACTCTGTGAAGCTATTGAAGCACAGTGTCATCACTTTACTATCTAAGGGCAAATCCCTGTGCTGGCATATCGGACATTGAGGGTATCAAAGTTTTGCTCCACAAGAACAAAACTGTATCCTTTTCCCTGTTCAGAAACAAAATATGATTTTCAGTTTAAGTCTTCCAATAAATCCTAGGTTGTCAGGCTGAAGTAGGTATCAACTAGGAAGCTGCCAGCCCACAAGGTGAAAGGGATCACACTACAAGTAAATGAAAGCAAAATCTTGCAATGAGAGGTGCCAGGCAATCCTGGGGTGGGATGCTTGTCAGCTCTACCCACAGATAACAAATACAAAAAGCACACAAAAGACTTACTAACATTGATTATCTGGTTTGGGTATTTGAATGGGTAGCTTGCAAATTTTATGTAAGTTATAGGAACCACAATGTGTATAAAATCTCTACATACATTGTTGCAAGAATGATATGATATCCAGAGATAATATTTATTGAAGTACCATATATTTTCTCAGGAGGCTCTTTTGTCTCAGAGGATGATAAAATACTCAGGGTCTTACAGATGGTTCCCATTGAGAGAAGCAATTGATAATTGAGTGCATTTATTTTTTGAGGACAATCAAAGCTATGTTTTCCTGAATTGGTAGGCACCAAGGAGAAAGAGAAAATCTTTTTGCTTATACCTCTAAGCCGCATTCACACTGGGTTTGCTTTTTCCTTAAGCTTTGTTTCAAGTGCTGGTTCTAACTGTAACCTTGGCATTTCTAACCCAGTCATGAGAGTGCTGGGGGTGTGTGACAGCTTGTGACTCCTGCTGCTATTTCTGTAGCAGTAATCAGACCTCTCTGTGTTATGGATGTAGGAAATATCTTTTATACCTGTGAATCCTTAGTGCTTGCAGTGACCACAAAGATGGGAACTGGATGGGTTCCACATCTACTGGCACTGACATTCATGCAAATATTTTCAGGTCTGTGATTTCACTGTCCTTATACACATATATACACACACTTTGCATTTGCCTGAATTGAAATATTTGAGAAAATGCCTCTCTAAAGTTTTTCCATATGCCTATATGCTTTCCCCATGGTAAAGACTAAGAATTCACTCCTGTTGTATAAAATGAAAAAGTTTTCACTAAGTAAACTGTATTTTAAAATTGGATTAAAGATAAAATGATCAGTGGTGGAACATAGCTGCCAGATTCTTCCTGTCAGCTAGAGATTATATGGTATAGACTGATGGGCACTGGGCCCTAGGAGTCTGGGTCCTGCCTGTTTCATTAAGCTGGCTGTCAGCTATTAGCATGCAGAATATTAGAAGCACCATACCTGTCAAAGAGAAAAAAAGAACCTCCATACAGCTATATCACTGTAATCCATTCATCAGTTTATTGAACTGAAGCTTAATAGGGGGTTTCTCAAATGCATGTGATGCCCCATGCTGTTAAGAGTTTTGTATTTTGATCTCAGATTATGCTGAAAGCTTTGTGCTAGCTCCTTTCTGGTTATGTATCTGAAGTTGTTCAAAGGTAAGTTATTTCTTCTGGAGTGGAGTGCAATTTGTACTTACCATGTTTCCCCAGAGACAACTATTTCATGCTTTGGGGAGCGGCAGGTGGATAGAAATTCGTCCTTCCATTTTGTTGAGTGTACCAGCAGAGGTGCTCCCTGCCCTCCTGTGGTTCTCCTGCTGTTGGCTTTCAAATCTGAGCCTTGGCCACTTTGTGTCTGGCCACAGTGCAGTGAAATCTGGCTACAGCAAAGCTGAGGAATGAGGCCAAGATGCGGATTAGGCAGGTTCCGCTTGATGACAGGCTGGTGTACACACTTAACAGAGATGAGATGGTTTATGATAAGAAAGGTTTAAATCTGAGAATTAAATGAAATGTGCAAGGACAAAGATATACTTGCTATCTTTCTGTAAGCTTCAGTGCCATTCAACTACCAAACACCCCTCTCCAGCCCCACTCCATCTCTGTCCTTTGTGAGCTGTTGGCTGAAGATCCTAGAGCTCTTGAGAAATCTTGGCAGAGGTTAAAACTGCTTGAATGCCTGGGCAGGTTTCTGTGTGGAAATCTGGAAGATTGGCAAGGAACAGTTTTGTGGATCTTCTCTTTGTTCACTCTATTTAATGACTGAGAACACAGTAGTGCCATAAACACATAGAGGTCATACAAAACTATCTTTACGTAGCCTCAGAGTTCAAATTTCTCATCTTCTGCATCCATGGTTTACATCTGTGGTTCTCACCCTCTGTGTCTGGGTGCTTGGACAGTGCTCTGTCACTTTTGAGAGACAGTAAATGTAATCATCACCCTTGAACCGCAATACATAGTTGGCAGCTCTCGTCCAGCCCTTAGTGCATTAGAAAACATGAAATTTACTCAGAAATCTTAGAATGCATGAAGTTGGATCTTACACATTCTACCAAATAATATAGGCCTGATTTTAGTGGATGACTTTTCATGTTTTGTTCAAAAATTCTTCAGTGTCCTTTCCAATACTGACTTAAAAGTATTTTTATTTAAGATTACCTTACTAGTGAAAAAGCAAAAACTACTAATAAAACCAGAGAGCTATCATGGGAGAGGTCCTTTTAGATCATGCTAGTAAAATATAGATTAGACATTTCCTTCAGGTTCTTGACATTGAAATATTTATTTGTAAATGGTGGAACTATAAGCCCTTGGTAAGATTTTTGTCAGTCTAAAAGCTTGAGCCTTATTTTGTGCTATAAATTGCAAGTTTGCTAGGATACAAATCTTGACTTTTGTGTTACTAGTCTACATTCTATACATTTTATTGACTATGTCAACAAGTTTTTCAATCATAACTTATTTTTCTCATGTAGTTTTATTCCCAATAATTTCGAGATATGTATATTTAAGGATATACAGAGTTTATATACACATGGTTCTACAGCCAGGAAGCTGGATTTTCTGCATGTTTATTAAAATCTGTCACTTTTCTTAGTAATGATTGAGAATTCTTTAACTTTCCTGCACAGAACACACAGCTTGAGCAAGAAACTGTCTGAAAACCTGGTACATGATTGGGTGAAACTTGAATCTCTCCAAAAAATGTCCTCCAAAATTTCCCCAAGATGTCTGGTTGGAACGCTCTAATGAAAATAGTCAGATTTGGCATTTGTAATATCTTACCTTTGTGAGATATCAAGGAGACACACTGAGACACAGTTTTATCAAAGCAAAGATTGCATCTACATAAAGGCTTTTTAGAAGAAAGTTTTCTTTCATCTTTATTTTGAAACTCTTTATTTTCCAGGTTATGATGTTTCATGAAAAGTATCTGAGATGCTGTGATAATATGACAACAGTAGTCCAATGTTCTGGAAAACTAGCAAAAGCAAAGGAGTAAAAATCAAAGCCCAATTGTAAAGAACATTTCCACATTTTTGTTCTACAGTATAGACACTAAGTTTTATCAAAAGGAAAAAGAATGTCCATGTTGTTAAAATATGGGTTAAATAGACCAAAGTTCTCCCACAGACCAATGTATGTGTTTGGAAACTAAGCTACTAAACTTTAAAAAACTCCTATATATTGAGCTATTTAGAGGAACAGTGCTTGCTTTACTTGTACTTGGGCGTACATGTCAGGTAATAGGAAAGAGCAAAACTAAATATTGGAGTTTGGACTGTCTGTGAGGTGACTGCATTGAGGACAATGAGTCAGCTGCTAGGGCCTTTTACTATCAGTCTTCTTCTCCTCCACATGCTTAAAGATGACATCCAGAATGAGTTGTTTCATCACGTTTCCAGGGATGGAGGTGAGGCTGACTGACCTCTAGTTTCCTGGGTCCACCTTCTTGCTGTTTGTAAAGACTGGAGTAATACTGGCTTTCCTCCAGTCCTTACGCACCTCTCCTGTTCTCCACAACCTTTCAAATATGATGGAGAGTGGCTTAACAATAGCACCTGCCAGCTCCTTCAGCACTAGTGGCTGCATCCCATTGGAGCCCATGAATTTGAGGGTGTCAAGTTTGCCTAAATGTTCTCTAACCCAATTCTCCTCAACCAAGGGAGGAGGCAAGACTTTCTCTCTTTCCTTCAGTGTCTGAGATTCCTGAGGGCTGGCCTTAGCAGTAAAGACTGAAGCAAAGAAGACATTCAGTAACTACATGTTCTCTGTATCCTTTGTCACCAGGGCACCCATCTCATTCAGCAGTGGACCCACATTTGCCTAGCCTTTTGTTACTGATGTACAAAATCAGTACTGATGTACTGATGTACTTCCTGTTACTGAAGGAGCCCTTCTTGTTGTGCTTGACATCCTTTGCCAGATTTAGTTCTAAGTGGACCTTAGCCTTCCTTGTCACATCACTGCATATTCTGACAATGTTCCTATATTCCTTCCAAATGATCTATTTTCTGTATTCTTCAAATATCCTGTAAATTTCTGTCTTCCATTTGAGTTTTGCCAGATGTTCCTTACCTATGCAGGTCTTCTGATCACTTTACTTGATTTCTTACTCATAGAGATGCACTGATCTAGGGCTTAGAGAAAGTGATACTTGAATTTTAATGATCTTTCTTGGACCCCCCCTACCTTCTGGAGCCCTAACCTGTGGGGTTCCTCCAAGTAGGTCCTTGAAGAGGACAAAGTTAGCTCTCCTGATGTTCAGAGTTGTAATCCCACTTATTGCCCTGCTTCCTCCCTGAACTCTGCCATCTAATGGTCACTGCAACCAAGGCTGTCCCCACATTCCCAACCAGTCCTTCTTTGTTTGATAGTACAAGGTCCAGCAGGATACCTCTCCTCACTGGATCCTTCACCACCTATGTCAAAAAGTTACCTGATTTAGTGCAGCTCCCTAAAAACTAACTCTGCAGGAATCTTCTAGGCTGTGTGTGCTGAGTTCTGTTTCTACTTTCCGTTAGATACCAAGGTGGTTGAAGTTCCCCATGAGAACCGGGGTCTGTGACTGGGAGATATCCACCTCATTTCTAGATTCAGAAATCACATTTAGGTTCAGCTAGACTGGAAAATTTTTAGATTTCCCCATATTTAATATAAGTATTTCTGTGTAATTTTAGGTACCTTGGCCTTCATCAACATTTTTATCTATGTACATGTGTCTCCTAAAGATTTCTCTGTTTCAAAGCAAGAAAGAGTAAATCACTGCAAGGGTATCTCTATGACAATTGCACACTAAGTCTACAAATTGAAAATGTGTTTAAGAAGAAAAGTAACCTGAACATGAGTTTCTCTGCAGAAGGATTTTTTATTACTCTTAATGTCCAAAGGCAGCACTTCACATTATGAACTAATGGCCTGTGAAATGTCATTTAAAAATAAAAGATGTGTTTGAGCCAGAGGAATAACAACATCTTTGACTGTCCTATGTTTTTTTCCCAATGTTTTGAAAGTAATTTATTTTTTCTTCTTCTTTTTTTTTTTTTATTGAAAAGTACTTGATCTCAGACTAAAGAAGAACAGACTTAATTACAGATCATAGCTTTTTTGTCTCAATTTACACAATTTTGACAACAGTGCTTTAGATGCAGGGACACTAGCACAGCTTAATTGAAATTCTGATGATGTTTTTGCACTAATTGATACCCATGTTGGCAGACTGAGCTCAGCGACCCAGGAATGAATGGACAGGAAGAATGAGACTATCAGCTTAGCCTTGCAGGTGGTCTTTCCTGATCAAGATTAAAGAACATTGGCAGGGCACTGCAGGAGAGCTAGCACTGCTGATACCCTGTGCTATTCTCATTTTGTATTTAAGCACAGGATTTCAGTGTTCAGGCTGAGATTTTCAGTCTGACTCCATTTGCAGTAGTAATAATAATAATATTGAAAAAAGACTGAGAAATTACTTGATCACACTGTGTAAGGAGGTTGGCAAGGAGAAAATGCCAGGTACAAAAGAGGCTTTTAATCTTGTAGAAAAAAGGAGAGGTGAGAACTAATGATTTAGCTTGGATTTAGCATGAATTCAGATTAATATGAGATACGGATTAATAATGGGGTAAAAGTAGGGTGTTAATAAGCTCTGGAACAAACTTCCAAGGATATGTTAGATTCCACATCCTTCAAAGTCATCAGATAGCTGTCTAGCACAGGGTCTTGGGCTCAGCACAAATAAAAGTGCCAGGATATAACACGATCTACAATATACATGAGATCAGACTAGTCAGTTCTGTCCCTTAAAGGCTACTAATCCTGTTAATTCTTACTTCTTACATAGAGTTTTCATCAAAGAATTTAAGAAAGCAGATCAGTATTAGTATTACCATTGTACAGATATGGGGACTGTATCTCAGGGGTGTTAAATCACTTGTCAGAAGACATTTAAGAAGCCAATGGCAGAAAGAGTAGTACACAGCCTGTTTGTCAAATTCTACCTTATCAACTAAACACAGTGATCTTTGCAAAAAAACCCTCACAGATACAGTTAATTTCATTTTATATTTAAAAACAATTGAGGGGAATAATATTTGGCAATTGAAAACAAAAAATGACAGAACATTAGATTAGATTAGCATAATGATCTCTCAGTGCCTCTAGGATGCACACAGGACTCTCTTAAGAGTAAGTTAGCAGGTGAAGAAGTATAGCTTAAACCTTATTTCAATTACTTCAGAAGCTTCCTTATGGAAAGCCATTTTTGAAGGTATTCTTATCCCATTTGGCAAATGTTTGCATGAGGAACTTCTATTTATTTTTTAAATTAAAGAGTATAACAATAAGTGGCCTAGGTTTAGGGCAGCGACTGCAGCAGTTTTCCTTGACAGGGAGAGGCTTTGTTGGAACTGTGGGGCTGAGAAAGCTGACAGGGCACTTAATCTGGCTTCATGATAATTGAAAATGAGATGGCCTATTGGCCTGAGATGTGCATTTGGTTTTTAGGGAGCTGCACTAAATCAGATTTTAAGGTGGAACTTATAAATGACTTTAGTACATCTGTGCCAGACTATTTCTTACTGCTTTTCATTTCATAAGGTTGACCAAGTACTAGTATAAACTTCGTCTCGAAACTCGATGAATTTCTATTGATAATGAACTATGCAAGGATGACAGGAAGCAGAAGGGGACAAGCTAATAAAAAATACATAAGCATTTTGAAATGTTACAATATTGTTTATATTAAATTCAATATCTCTATTGCACAGCCTAAACAGCTGCCAACATTTTGTGTGTGACAGGCTGTGCCGACATTTAAATTCAGATGCTCCAAATCTTGGGAGGAGAAGGAAAAAAAGGCATTTTAAATGAAGATAGTACAGTCCTTCCTCCACAACACAGTGGAATGTTCCCTGGTTACTAAATGTGATCAGCTAGCAGTTCTGAATGCCCTATCACATTCATCACTGATGTTTATTAATATTAAATTTCTAGAGCAATAAATCCAGGTTACTGTTAAAATGATATTGTTCGCATGAACTAAGGTTCATTGACCTAGAATTAGGTTTAAGAATAAGCTCTTTCCCTAGGACTGAGTGTCTTGCATACATGTAGGCTGATGTACATTTTCACAAAGGTGCATCGGTATAAATTTGAATTTAAATCTCTCTACTGTACCTGCTGATCATAGATAGCTGCATTCTTTTAAAAACAATTAAATCCCATTGTTATCAATTGTCTACAGCTTGAAGAGCTCACAGTAAGACATGGCACTTTCAAAGCTGAGCAGATACTACTTACGCTTAGTTTGCTTTTTCTGGTTGGTTGGGAATGGTCACAGTGCAAGGTTTGGTTTGTTCATGGCTCTGCACAAATCAGCAGAAGGGTAAGTTTAAGATACCATTAGAAGTCACTGGCAGAGGAAACCGGGAGCTGGAATCCTTCCCATAGGGTCTATGGGTGGCAGAATGAAATTAGAGCTTTTAGTTCTACTACAGCTTTGTTTGAAGAATCAGATCATTCATCTGAAGGGCTGGTCAGTTGGGCATTTGCCCATAATAAAAAAGAGAGGATGAGACGAAGAAGGAAGTTCTAGAGGAATATAGTCAGGGTTTGGGAAGTTTCTCATGTGTCGTGTTCTGTAGTTTGTATGCTACAGATAAGCTTATCAGGTAGCACAATAGCAATATGATTAAGTCATGTGAATATTTAATTACAATTAGAATGAATTCATCTTAGTTTTCATATAAAAAAATGATGCTGCCTTTTTTTTTAATGTGTGTGGGTTCTGTTTTTGTTTAAATTTAGAAGGTGTAAGAACATGCAAATGCAGCAGCACAATCATATCATCACTTTGATTCAAAAGTCAATGGCCCTCAGAGAACCATACAGCAGCTCATGCATCAATAGGAAGGCGAACAGGAATGTAAAGCATGCTGGTGGGATATTACACATGCTGAGCCTGATTCTCCTCTCATGTATGCTGCTAAATCACTGGAGTAACAGTGCTGAAATCAACAGTTATGCTGGTGCATGTGAAGGAAGAGTCAGGCTTTCCATGTGTCAAAATCTTTGATCATCTCTGTCTGGGAAGGAGAGCCATCTTAAATGCTTTAGAAGCTGCATTCACCTAAAATGCTCAGCTGCATCAACACATTTTAAAAATGATATATTCTTGTGTTCTTTGAAGCACTTAGTCAGCTAAATAATTTGAAATACATTATTACAGAGGCAGTCACTGTCACTGCCAGAGCAAATGTTCCTTTAGAACATCCATTATGAACCTTGTTTTGAGTATTTTACATAGTAATTCAACCATTTTAATTTACTTTGGACCGAGACACAGCAGTTTGCAGTCTTTGTAAATTCCCACTAAAAAGGTATGAAAGTCTGTTTGGCTTTGTTTGTTTCTTTTCTTTCATTCTTAAATTTAAAAAATGAGACCAATTTTTTTTCTCTTCTTATTTTGAATATTAGATAGAGGTTAAAATTATTAACAGTATAATTCTACAAATAATTAAAAAAATTGATCTGTCATATCTTAATCTACTATTTTCCGTGTCTAGAAAACTACAACACCTCGTTATCTACAAGTCACCCCCAATATTCTATTCTCAGTTTTGACTTTCAAGACAAACAGCTAAAACTTGATTTGTACCTTAAGTCAGCGTATGCAATCCTTCCTATCCTTCTGAAGACATGGTGGAATTCAACCATTCCGTTTTTACAGATTTTACAAAAGTCGAGAGGGTGTAGTTTTATAAATATGGTGACACCTAGACATGAAAAGCTTGTTCCACAGATGAGAAAACAAAGCCCCAAAAGATTATTATGAGAATGAAATAATGCCCATTGTTTGTGTGAAGGATGGAGGACTTTTTCATATATCAGTTTTTCAGTGGGGGTTTCTTGAGAAAGTTAAAGTTTTTTTAAGAGGCACAATTTATTGCATGAAGTACACAGAGGCATCAAGAAAAGACCTACTTATGATATCAGTGAAGAATGTTGTAGTTTCTTCTCACATTTTAAGTGGAATAAAAAGATTTATGTACATTGTATAGTAAGTTAGACCTTTCCTCAGATTTATATTATGATCATTTTTTAAACTCAGAAAAAGGTCTGTAGAAAGCTCCTGATTATGGAAGAGACTGAAAACTCTCACACTTTTTCTGTGTGCATTTTCTTTTTGAATCATGCTTGTGATGTATTTGCAATGTTTATTGTCTACATGCTAAAAATGGTGCTGGTTTTGCAACTCACTTTTCTGGTTCACCAGCAAACTTTCTCTCTTGTGTGGTAACACGTACAATTACCCACTCACGAGAATTGCTGCCCAGGCTGATGGGCTTCTGAGGACTTCCACATGATCCTGGCTGATGTTATTGAATAGTAGTACACTGGTTAAGGCTTCTCTTCAAAAGCTGTAGCCTCGTCTAGGGTCATGGTGATACCACCTACCCTGGTCCCCAAGTACTAGAGGGAGAGCTAAAGCTGAACAGCTGCTAGAGGTATCCCCTTGCCTTGGATGCCATTTAGCATAGATGCTGGAGTTCTTAGCTGTGGCATGGTCTTTGGTATTTTTCTTGATGTGCATATTATGATTGTTTGATATTTTGTATTAAATATACTTCATATTGTAAAAAATGTTTCAGCCTGAAAAAGTTTTGCTAGATTTTAAGTACATGGGTTGAAGTTTTCCCTAATGGGTATTTGCTTCAGCAGATTTCTTTCCTTTTATTCTGTCTTTCTCTTGAAGTTCCTTTCAAAAATGTTCTGGTTATTTTCAGTAAGCAGGTTTGAAAAGCAGCAGAAATACCCTTTTAACCCTACACAGGAAAACAAAGGAAATTTCTGTTACATTTCTCTTTGAAGAGCTCAAGCATCCCTCTGCTTTGGAGCAAGGCATTTAGTAGAAAGGAGCTTTCTGTGCTCTGTTTTGTGGTTGTGCCTCTTGCCAACCTTGTATTTGGCCTATTCTTGTTCCTTTGGAAAACTGCAGTTTACACTGCGTAGCTGGTGGAGAAAACTTGGATTTCATCAGCGATGTGGCTAATGAGGAGCCTGAGGCTCCTTTCGAGGGGTTTACTACCAGTTACAGCTTTTACTCCCGTTACACAGTGGTTTGGGTTAGGAGAAGGGATAGAGCACCTTTCTTACAAAGACAGGCTGAGAGAGTTGGGGTTTTTTATACTGGAGAAGAGAAGATTCCAGAGAGACTTTATTGTGGCCTTTTACTACATAGAGGCGATTCATAAAAAAAAGGGAGAGTGACTTTTACATGGGCAGATATTGATAGGACAAAAGGTGATGGTTTTAAGCTGAAAGAGGAGATACTTAGATTAAATGTTAGAAAGAAATTCTTTAATGTGAAGGTGGTGAGGCACCTTTAGAATTGCTTGTTTGACTAATACTCCTGTGGACAATGCTTTTGATGTATTTTTAAAAGAAATTATTTTTGCTTTGGAGCTCTGCATATGAGCATCAGTATTTAGTTATTTGTCTTCTCTGACTCATTTTTAGATCACTTTATAAGATGAAAAAAAAATATTACTTTTTACCATGCCAGGGTTTGGGCACCTTCATTATAATTGCTAATGCACTGTTGTACCATGTGACTGTTAATAAAATTTGGCTTAATGTTTACAGAAAGACCTTTACTGAATTAAGCCTATGGACTGAATCCTTACCTTAGAAACTATCTTTCCAACAAAATCCACACAACTGTCTTTTTTTTTTTTTTTAATTTTTCACCAAACAGTTTCAAATTTATCCTGAAGTGATTTCAGAGAACATAGTTTGTCTTGTTTGGAGACTAAAATATTTAGGAAAGATCATTCTATTCTGTTATGCATATTTCATCTACATGAGATACTGAGGTTCATTCAGCAGCTAAAGAGCACAGGCATAAGCTCCTCTAGTGTTCTGTTTCTTTCTACTTTAATTTCTCTGAGATTGTTCTTCAATTAGCTGTTAAAAGTAAAGAAGTATTAAGTATCAAATGTTGGGAGCCAAAGTTTTGCTATTTAGAGTTGTGTGAACCTGGTGTACTCTGCCCCAGGGTGATTCCTCTAGGTACAGACTGAATTAAGTCAGAAAAAAAAAGAGCAGTTAGGTATGTGTATTTTGTTTGTAAGTTGTGTGACTGTGTTCAGTATTTGTGTATATATATATACATACACATAAAAGAACTTTTCCATAGAATAGTCACTTACCTTTTCTTAGCTAATACTATGCATCCAAAGTATTTCTTTGATTGTGACCTTTAAAATAATTTTTTCAATTTGCTGTTTAGCAGCTGACTTTAACATATTTCAAATACAGCTATTTAATATAGCCCATTACAATTTTCCAACCTCATCATAATCTATTTTTCTAACAGGGTCACCTTTAATATATGATGAGATGAATGTATCTTATTAACATCTATTCTTTTTATAAGGATGTCTGATTGAAGGCTGCAATTTTTTTTTAGCCATAAGATTTTAAAAAAGAATCACACACAACTTTGAAAAATTCGAAAACGGGTTATTCTTAGATAAAAGTATATTCTCTTCTGCCAGTTGTCTTCTGTCTTGAATAATATTTTGTAATCTTCTACTGACAACTGACTCTAAAAGATGTCTAATCTATCCTTAGACATGGCATATAGCTGCAGTTTGGTATAATATCTGTTTCTGCTGCAAAAGGCATTTATAATACTTTCTACATAATTTAAATGTACTGTGTGGTTTCCTCATTTTGGGGGAGAAAAAAAGAAGGCAATTCAGAGCTCCACTGCTGAGGGCTGTCTTAATCTTCTTCCATTGTTTTATTTACATAGATTTATGAAATCCCAACAGAATTATATTTGTTTGTGTGTAGTGCTGCTACTTTGATATGAAGAGGAAGCAGTGGCTCTGCCCCTCATATACAAATTTGTCAAAATGTTTATTCAATTTCAGGCTCATTTGTTTAATCTTTTAGACAACAATAGCAATACAGAAAGCTGATCAACAGGACTTTTGTTTAGATCAAACTCTAAAAGTATGGATTTTTATTTTTTTTAATCTGGAAGAAGGTTTATTTCTGGTCTGCTCTGACAGAAGGGTGATAGGTTTCTATCTCTTAGTCTAATTAATACCTTTAATCTTTTTTAATGGTTAAACAGTCTCCCTTTAGTTTCAAGGCAGAGAAGAGATAAAGGCACATAAGGCTGAAGGTTAATCCCTGTATTTTATTTCTTAATTTCTGCTATAGGGATTCCCTTCCCATCATTTCTGTTTACTTTTAAGCACTCTTCAGTTGCTGCAAGAAAGAGACAACACAAAGTTTGATTAGGGCTATCACTCAAGATTAGGCAGACATTAAACTTTTTGGAATTTAAAAAGAAATAATTGTTAGCTGAAGAAATAGGCTAATCTGGTTCTACATCCACTATTTTATTATAATATCTGGGAAGGAAACAAAATATAATACTTTCATGTGGAGCATTTTGTTCAGCTGGTGCTCTCTGCCTTGCATTGTGCCAGAATAGATTGTATAGGAAACTCAGTAGCACAAATAATTATGGATAAAAAATGTTAGGTGGTTGGCTTAGGAAAATTCTGTATGCATTTTCCTTGGTTTCTACCAGTCTTAGGTCACTTCTTCATGGACAAAACCTAATGCCAATGTTATGTTAACTTAAGTATGAAATTAAAAAGGCATGGAACTTTATTGCATTTTATTTAATGTGCTCTCACCCTATAAGTATGAGGTGAGATTTTGTTTGAGTAAGTTCTGAGGTGGTTTAAAGGACATTCTGAGAAAAAAAAATCTCATGTGAGTCGAATTGGGGTAATTAAGTGGTGTGGGTCCGGTTTTTGTCTCCTTATTTCTGAAGAAAAAAAAAAGCCAAGCTATTTTCTCTTGATAGCCTACACAATGTAGGAAATTGTTCTTTAAAGGTTGTAAGTACTATTTCAGAAAAGTTTGATGATAAAAATTACCTTTTCTTGACTTTTCCATTTAGATTTTTAATGTATTTAAGTGAACAGTAGATGTGGGAGTATTCTGCAAATAAGATTAGAAGCTCTGATGTAACCCTTCCAAAGAGATTATAAGATTTAGGATTTGGGCTCAGACATGTACATGTCCTCAAAAGAGACTTTGAAAAAAATTGGATTTGTTGTTTCTATTTTCCTTTGTATACAAAGAAACGCTGTCTTCTTCATTAGGTCATGCTTGCATGCTAGAGAAACTAGAATAAATGCCTTTCTATTTGTCATTGAACTCATAATGTCTGTGTTCTGAAGAGGAATTCTTTAAGTAAAAACACAAATCCGAAGACCCCCAACTTGAAATATAAAAGTTAGATAAGAACAGGTAGTGCCTGTAGTTTTTATTTTTTTTTTTACTTTGGAAAGTTACAACAACTTTATTAAGAGTCATGCTTCTTTGTACACAACATACCTGTTCAGTGCCAGCTTACAACAAAAATTGTCAATAAGTACCAATATTGCCACAATCTCTGCAATATGAGTTTTCTGCACTACAGGTGCAGCCCAGCTCAGCCACAGTCTTGCCTGTGGTGCCCATGTACTCCCCATATGCCCAACAGCCACAGGCCTGCAGCAGGAGAGCTTCCTCCTGTTCACCTCCCCCACTTCTCCCCCTGTAAAGAGCCCTTTTGGTGGCGCAATGATTCTGGTGGCGATCCTTTGGGAAGATGACATGACGTTTTTCTCGTCTAGGTGGCAACCCTGCAGAACCATTGGCAGATTAAA
Source organism: Manacus vitellinus (assembly GCF_001715985.3). Classification (NCBI taxonomy): domain Eukaryota; kingdom Metazoa; phylum Chordata; class Aves; order Passeriformes; family Pipridae; genus Manacus; species Manacus vitellinus. The sequence goes on from NW_021939396.1 coordinate 35,075,338, forward strand.
GGAGGTGTCTGGGAAAGGGGGGATTTTTGGTTCTCCTGGTGAATTGCTACATATTGCATAGATGAAGTAGGCAAACATATGTGATATTGCTGTTGTCAGTGCATAGGCAAAACAACATTTGAAAAGAAAGGAGGTGCCCTTCGGTTGACATTTTGGAAAAAATATGCATGTTTTGAGGTACATATGTTGTGTTTATAAAATACCTCCTAATGGTTTATATTATGGAGATTAACAAACTAAATACAAGATTTAAAGGTCAAAATTTTAGCTAAATGCCCTGTAACGTATGAGCTACTTTTACAAAAGGTTTATAAAGTTGCTATACTTTGGACTCTTCAGCTGCTTGAAATTTAAGTACATGCATAACTGTTTTCCTGAAATGGATGCAAATTGTTCAAATCTGGCACAAATAAGTCCCCGATTGTCAATTATTCTTGTTCATGTGATTCACTGTGAATTAAAAAATTGAAAGAATTATAATTAGTGGTGCCAAAAATTTTGCACTTCCTTTTTTTTTGTTGATAGGATTATCTGCTAGATGAAAGAAAATAGTAGGGTGACTGAAAATGATCAAGTTTTTCCTCTGTTTCATACTATTGATTTTTAGCTGTGCTCTAAATTATTCAATCTGAATAGCAATTAAGCCAATGGATATTATTTTAAAATAGAAATAGTACAATGGGTTTTCTTTCTCCTCCTTTCCAATTTATTGAAGAGGAAAGCATTTTGGCAGAAAAGAGCAATATGTCCAAACAGACCAAGGGTCTTCAGTGTTAAGGGACACTATATAGTTCTGGGTTACCCTAGATTTGTGGACTGAGGAATTCCTGAATTCCTAATTTAAAACAAATCTGGTAGTAGCTGTACTAATTTCACAGACACTGAGAGCTCTGGGACCACCATGTCTGAGAGGACCTTGCTCTGAAAGGGACTTTGGAGGCCAGGTTTTCCTGACAGACATCTCCTTGGGCCATGGAAATCAGGAGGATGAAGTTTGTATCCGTGTTAGGTCTCAGGTAGCTTTGTTGATGCTGCCAGTTGAATTGTGAACCTTTTCAAGATCTGAAATGCCATTAAAATGAAATGGGTTTTTGGGATTTTTCTAATGTGCTCTTCTGTGTAAAATTCCATAACACAGTTTGTGATGAAAAGGTCAAAAAACCCTGATTCAAGAAACTTGTTAATTTGTAAAACATTATTGTATTTGCCCCTGTGCTCGATCCACTTCCATTTACTGTCATGTCTCATACCTCAACAGTATATTTTCTATAGTGGGGAATGTTCAAATAAGGCACCTACTACAAGAAACACCCAATTTATTATTGGGATAGCTAGGTATTATAATAACACAAATAATTAGCACTAAGTGTCCTTTAAGGAGGGATTTGAAAGGGAAGAACATACTGCCTTTATAGACTGTTCATTAGCCATGAATACATACCTAAAAGTCTGTTTTAATTTAGTGCTTCATAGATAGGAGTGTCATGTCATAGAGGAAAGAGGCAATGACTCTTTTCTTATACTGGCCTCACCTCCTTATCAGGAAGATATTGGCAAATGCAGAGAGCAGAAGTAGAGTCATGCTATGTTTTCTAACCCAACTACAACCTTAGAATTGCCTTTCCATATGTGTTTCCTAAGAATGATTTTTTCATATTTCAAATACTTACCGGGTCTTTGCCTCTCTAGATGGAAACATGCTTAGGAACCCTTGATTTCTGCAACTGATCCTTTGAGTGAAAGATTTCTCATTTTTGTCTCCACAATCTAATAGAAATAAATTAAAAATTGAAAAGGGGATGGGAGAATAGTCTCTTTTATGGTGATAGGCTAGAAAACTAAAAAATGTATGATTTAAGTGCAAGATGATACTGGTCCACAGTATTCAGAGGGTCAGCCCTTCATAAGAAATTATTTAGTGCATTAGAATTAGGTGTAATGGCCTAAATATAGTCTGAATATATGTAAAGCTTCCTGACTGATAAATCTTATTAGTCTTTGGAATAGTCGCAAGAGAAGTTATAGAAGCCAATGACTTGATAATTAAATTTTACACTGAAAAATTTGTTACAGGAAATGGTTCTTCCTTGATTTGGGAATAAAACTAGGTTACCTAATAAGACTTCTAAATCTGTAGAATATCCATTCACAAGATAATTTTCTTTAACAGTAAAGGAAATATCTTTTCTCCATGAAGCTTTAGAACAACTGCTGGCTCTCTTGTGGTGATACCTCTGAGATCAAAGGCATTTCATATGTTGCCACAACATTAACATTATTATTTGTTAGTCTTTGTAAGTTAACTGTCATTTATACAAAAAGATTGAACAAATATCACCTACTATCACTTTGTTAGGGCAGTGAATTCACAAGCAATTCTGATCTTAATTTTTTAGCTAAAATTCAAATGTGTTAATTAGATATGAGGAAAAGAAGGGACAACTACAGACTTTTTTTTTATTGAACCAAACATGAAGCACCTCTATGAGAGGAAGGCAGTTAGAGCAAAATTTCCATTCATAAACATGCATCCACTATTTTGCTATCTTCTTTATCTACAGGGTATTTTAAAAATGAATTAGATACTGAAGCAATTAAGCCATAATGCAGTATTTTCTGAACTACTCATTGAGTAATCCCAGTCTTAAACAGATAATTGTCAATAACACAATAAACATTTATAGCCTGGGTATGCCCCTTATGAGAAGTGTTTTCCTGTTGCTATGCTGGCTTTCCAGGGAAAGTGCACTCTGCCCAAATCCTATTGTATAAATTGTCCTTTAGTACATATGTTTTATGTATAAAAATAAACACCCAAATTTTATCCAGAAGGCCCTTTTGATTTCAAAGAAGCGTCATTTATTATATTTTACTCATATAAACTAATTTCTCTTTTCCTTACAGGTCGGATTCTACTTGAAAGCTAGGAACATTGTGATCCTGCTTCATTTTTTAAAAGTATTTATTCTGAAAAATAACATTCTGTAAGATACCTTTGAGTGACACTGTTGTGCTCCCTCTGAGTCAAATTCTTTCAGATAAATCTGGTTCCCAATTTTGTTATTGTGAAAGACTCAAGTTTTTGACTGCATCTACTTGTTTGCTATAGAATGTGAACAACAATGCACAGGGATGAAGTTTTATTAAAGGAAAAATTTGAAGTAGACACAGTTTGATAAATGTGGATATGTACATGCTTTTTTAGGAATATTATCTCAGAAATCTTCTCGCTTTTATTTCACTTTATAGAACCAGTAAGATTTCAGAAAATAAAAGACCCTTTCTTGAAGTCACCAGGCCACACCACTGTTTTTCACCATTGTTTTCATCTCATATTCCTTTCTGAAAAAAACTTCTTTCATTGTAGTATCCACTGGTGTGTAGTAAGGAAAGTCACAGGGCCAGCTGTAGTTTTGAATCATAACAGAGGCAGAAGCTGCTATTTTTAGTCAACACCAGAAGTTTTGTCATCCATTTGTTCTTCCATCTCCCATCCAAACCATTTCTTCAATATACATGCTATACAAAATATCTTACCCAAAGAGGGTTGCATTCTTGAAAAGCTAATGCCTTATGTCTTCAGTGTCTGCATAATCTCTTAAAATGACAAATGTGTTTTTATCCAGTGTTCTGAACACAAAAGAATACCCCAGTATATAAATTCTGAATGAAAGTAGGGTTCTTACGGCTATGAATGACTCATTAACAATATTAAATAGAATTTCTGTCCCTAAAATCTTCCTTACTTTGTCCTACATACCGTACATGGAAGAGTGCTGCTGCCATAAAGGCCAAAGTGCTGGAGGTTTGACTTTTTATGAAGGTCAGGAAATACTTTGTTCTAGTTCACAGAAACTGTCTGTATGAACATTTGAGAACAAAAAAATGTGCCATGCAAATAGGCAGAACTGTCTCCCCTTACATGATCAGCCCACTCATTGCGTGGTGTAGATGACATGGACAGAGAGGTTCAATCCAGGATGGAGGTGTGATATTTCTGAGTGTCTGTCAGAACATTTCTGTGAGGGAAATGACATAATCCATATGATAGACACTAAAGCATGGCCCTGTGCAGTGAAACAAACACTGAAAGGAAAAAAAATGGCCATTATAATTGTCTAAGTATAATTGACACAACAAAGCTTATGCAAAGGCATTTGTGTCAGTGATGAGACTACCTTTGCAAAGTCTATGTTTACTAAATTATTTCTTTTGCTACTTCTTTATTAAACCATAGTGTTGAACTGAATTATATTTGCTATAAAACTTGTTCAGTAATTTATTTTCAATTATAAGGAATGCATCTCTGTTTCATGCTTTAAATGGATTAAGCCTGTTACTACAACTATAGTTAGTTAGGAATGCTGTCTAAAAGTCCTAATTTAAAATGGAACTAAATGTCCTGCAATTTCAGAAGTTTTTCTACCTTTAAAAAAATAAAAATATTTCTTTAAAATTGATAAGCTCCTTCACCCAGAGCTTTTGTGAATATACAAAACTAGAGAGAGATGAAGGCTCTGGCTGTATTTACATGGCATCTTAGTAGAAAGACAAACTCTAAATCACCGTCAATCCAGTCACAAAGTGTTGTCATTAGCTTTACCAGGGAGACAGACCTCTTCTCGTGTTGGAGGGAAATCGCATCAGAAGCAACTGGCCTCTCTCTCATACTGGAGAGGATCAGAGGCAGAGGTTTTCCCTACCAGCTAACAGCTCTACAGCTGTGGCTGTACCTGTCAAACATCTGTCTGGAACAGCCTCTTATGGCTGGGGGAACTTGTCAGCTTCATAAGGTGATGGGTCTCCTGAGATGTTCCAAAATGAAAGAAGACACTGTGATACGTTCTCTCTCTCAGCCCTACACATGCAGCATCAGCAACACTAGAGCAGATGCCTGATGTTCTGGCTATTGGAGTTCATTGTTGTATAAACACACCACAGGTAAGGATTTGGCCTTTTCCCTAATATATTCTTGATGAAGTAGCCATGATGAACACAAGCGTCTATAATTTCTTTGTTAAAAACTGGATGAGTAAGGGGGTGAATGCTTGAGTTTCATGTGTAGGGTAGAAATTGGAAGCTTAAACGATGGCAGAGGGGACTGGGCAGGACAAACTCTAGCTACCTCTGCTGACGCCACATATGCATCCAGTGGAAACATATTCCTGTGTCAAGCCAGAAGGTAACCTCTGTGTTTTTAAACCATGCTCTTGGGAAAAATAAAAACTAAAAAATAACCCCAAAGCACAACACACCAATAACAATGTATTTCCATGAAAACTTCAAGATTTTCAGATTGTGCTGTATTTACTAAGTGACTGAGAATCATTGGAGATGTTGCTTTTTTATCCACAATACATCTGAACAGATTATCAATATGTTTCCACTTTTAGCTAATAATTTCCAGTTCTAGAACAAGCCATTTTTAAAAGTTGAGCATTGTTCAGTAACGTCTTTGCAAAAAATAAAGCATTTCAAGAGCTCACAATTGCCCACTTTCCCCAGGACTGTTGATAAAGGCCTTCTTTCCCTGTGAGAAAGTATTTCTCTTTGAAAAACTTCAACCTTGTTTTTAATTCCCAGCATTGTTATTGAATTGACGTATGGCCTTGGGCAAGTTCCTGAACATTTTCTGTATCTTGGTTTATCTATTTAGCAGAATGCTTACCCAGCACAGTGCACACATTCTAACACTTCAGAAAACAGGCAACCCAGCCAGTGCCATACCTCTGTTCAAGTAAGTACTTTTAGGGAGCAGCAGAACTGCTGATTATCATCGTTTTGCTCGGAGAGAGAGAAAGAGTGAGATGTGCTTTCTGTTTCTCCTCAGTCAGTATCAGTCAGTACAATACACTCTTCAGGACTGTATTTTGGAAAAAAAAAGGGAGAGAAACAGAGGAAAATTGAGAAATGGGCCCCCTCTAATTACATACTTAATTTCCTGACGCCTTAAGTGGATGTTGCCTCTTCTTGGCACAAGTGTCCCACCTCTGGGCAGATGATCACCTTCTGGAGCCATGGTCTAATGCCTATGATTACATTCTGACAACATTATTGACTACACATCAAGGGGATTCTTGGTGAACTAAGAAAGGAGACTGGAATAGGAGACCTCAAAGATAGGCAGGAAGGCAAGAGACAGTTTTCAGAAAATGCAGTTTTGGAGGGAATTCTGATCAGAGAGAGAGAGAGCAAGCAATGTCTCCTACTCCTTGAGGTAGCAACAACAGGAAGAAGAAGTAAAGGAAAACACAACCACACAAATTGTCTAAGTCATGTGTTTGGGGCCTGGGGAGAATAGAATGAGGAAAGTGGTAACTTCGGAAAAAAATCCTGCATTGGACCCAACTCCACCCTGAATTACAGGGTGTTTGTAGCAGCTGGCTGTTTGTGACAGCATTGACCACCTGACTGTCAGCTGTGCTGTGGTCCAAGACTTCATCAATTCACAAAGCAGTGTATAATCAGTTTTGACTTGCAAGAAGTAAAAGAAGAAATCTCAATGAGATCTGCAGATCAAACAAGACACATAATTAACTTCCACCTTGCTCTTTCACATTGAACATCCCTACCATCACTTCTCTTACCTTTAGGCCAAATTGTAATATTTACCACTGTCCAAAGTAAATCTTGAGGTGGTATAGTGCAGTATTTAGAGTGTACTTGGAAAAATATCTGACCATATGTTATTTCTACACTCTCTTTCCAGTGTCCTTTGGATGGATGGTATAGGGAAAATAACATTGTTTTGGTTTAAAAAGTCCCAGATGAATAAACATTAAACAGTACTTTCATCAGTCTTCCTAAAGTCTGTGAGGGAATACACAATACTGCACATTTTTTACTATTCCTTCTCTGTTTGTAGGATAGGTTGTCATATAATTCTCTTTTAAATGGCCTGTAGTACCAATTCCTAATATCAAAATGAGCTTCTTTAGGTGGTGGTGACTCATATGCATATCAAGAAGCAAGTGCTAAGTGGGACAGGCCCACAGTGAGCACTGCTGCCTTGCTAGGAGGGCTAGGAAGGGGAGACTCAGAGGAAGAGCTTAGGGGTGATTTCTGACACAAAAGAATGTGTAACCAAAGTTCATCTTTTATTTCAAAATATAAATTCAATATTAAGACGCAGTGGCATCTGCTGTACTGTCTGGCTCTACGTGTTGAGGAGCCTTTGATGAAAACAACATGTGCTCTTTGTTGAAACTATAAACAAAAATCTGCCAACTTCTTTTAGACAGGAATGCTACACTGATTATGAATTAATTAAAAAAATTTTATTCTGATGTACTATGGGAAAATGAGTTTCTTTTGTGGCCACCGACTAGTTTCCTTGTTTTAAATAATTAAGTATGTATCTTGCTTAGTTAAAAATTTTTAATATTACTTAAAGACAAAGTTCTTCAAGGCTGAAAATAAAATGCTTCCTTTCATTTCTAATGAATTTGAAATTTGGATTTGCATTAGTGAGAAATGAGTTTGAAAAGTAGAACCCACTTTGATGTAAGAATACAGGTGTGGATAAAACCTCTGGATAGTTATGCACTTATACTTCCTTTTTCTTGGTAACCTTATGATAAGAATAAAACTAGTTTTGAAAATACAAGTGTGGCACACTGCTTTGATATACAAAGTAATCGTGTCTAATGTTAGGAAGTGATTACTTTATTTTTAAAGTGTAACTTGACATATTTCTCTTTATATACTATTCGTTTTAGCACTAGCTGTTTCCAGAATGTATTAAACTTTTAGTATGACAATACCCACAAGATATTTATATGTAAAAGATTTAGATCTAGTAATCCAAGTGCACATAAAACTGTTATTCAGAGCTGCAGCTTTCTAATTTATATACATATATGCACACCTATATATACAAACAGGCAACTGTTTTTTATATGGAGAGATAGCTCTCGACTGGGAAAACCAGTTAAATATTCCATATTATTGTTGCAAAAAAGGAATTTAAGCGTCAACTGTTCTAAGAAATAAAAGTTCTCAACTGCTAAAAGCCATATTTTTGTTAGACCTGAACTGAGTCTGCTGAAATGAAGTAGTTGGTCTGTGAGAAATTATTCTAAGCAGTGGGATAAAAATTGGAGGTATATACTCCTTTCTTTACTTCTCCAGCCTTTACAGTATCACCAAAGATGAAGATGAATAAAACAGGAAAACCTCACAAAGATTGCCCATAAAGAAAACTTGCAAGAGGATAGCTGTCTCAATCTTGCTTATTTTAAGAAGTCTTTGTCAATTATTTTAGAAGCATTTTGCCAAGGGGACTACTGCCATAGACCTCCTAACAGGAACCACACCTTTGGAGATACAGATTTATATTCAGAATGTCAAGAATCTTCAAAATGTGTCAAATTGCCTGCATGGTCCATCCCCTGTGATACACTTTTTGTTGCGCTTTGTGCCCCCAGGCCTTCTGCCCCAGCAACCCAGGAGAAGGCAGCTTCACCTGCCAACTTGTGGGGAGAAGAGCCAAGGGACAACATGTGTCTGCAGCCCCATGTCTTGCTGGTTTGGGTTAGGAAAGGATTTGTGAAACTTTGGGTAGAGAAACTGTTGTGGTCTATGAAAGCTCGTCATGCTCACTGGTGTTGTATTTAAACCAAAAGCCCTCAGAGTACTTTCCAGTTTGTGAGTCCAAATATGTGTTAGAGCAAGACCCAGGAATGAACAAGTCCTCTTGTTGTCTTCTCCTAGATCCTAGTTTCCATGGGAAGAAATACAGACATGATGACCAGAAAGAAGCCACATCATATTTCTGAGTATGGTACTCAACACAAATTAGGACCAGCCAATAGATCATACCTGTGAAGCTGTGAAGAGGAATACATCTACCTTAGGAAGTTATATCCAAAACTACAGTTGGAATATCTGTGAGCATCAATCTATTATTATCAGCCAGGGCTTATGCAACAGTTCCTAGCTTTCTTGCTCTGATAATTGATCCACCTCATTAATGTATGCTTAAAACTTTGGTTTAATACTGTTTCATTTGTATTAGTTGAAAGGGCAAAAGAAGGTTATAGAAAGGAAAAGTCATTTTTAAAAATGCAATTTAAGGGAGGGATGGGTGAGAGATATGAAAACTGAGAATCATTGTCATGATTTATGCCCAGCTGCAACTCAGGCCCATGCAGCCTCCTGCTCACAAAAGTGAGAAAACTTGTGGGCTTATACAAAGACAGTTTAACAGGTAAAGAAAAAGTTGCACACTCAATCAATTCAAAACAAGGGATGCATTCACCATTTCCCATGGGCAGGCAGGTGTTCAGCCATACCCAGAAAAGCAGGGCTTCATCACATTTAATGGTGGCTTGGAAAGACAAACGCCATCACTCTCAACATCACCCCCTTCCTTCTTCTTCGCCCAACTCTATACGGTGAGCAGGGTGCCATAAGGTGTAAGATATCCCTTTAGTCAGTTGGGGGCAGCTTTCCCAGCTGTGTCCCCTTGAAACTCCTCGTGCACCCCAAGCCCCCTCACTGTCAGTGTGGGATCAGTAGCACAAACGGCCTTGAAGCTGTGTAAACACAGCTCAGCAGTGACTAAGTCATCCCTGAGTTCTCAACACTGTTTTAAACATAAGCACAAAGCATAGCCCCATACTGGCTGCTATGAAGAAAATTAACTCTACCCCAGCCAAAACCAGCAAAGTCAAGTTGAGAATATTTCTCTGTCTAGGGTAGAATTGGTTGATATTTTACCTATTTCAGTAAGGAAAGGTAGAAGAGAAGTAGAAGAAAACAAGGTCACAACTTTCCTGAATGCTACAAACTAGTCCAAATCAACTACTCATGCAGTGGTCCTCAGGGACAATCTAGAGTTTAGTAATTTAGCAGACTAATTAAAAATGTATGTGTGCATGTGTAGTTGTGTAGAGAAATTCTTCTAAGGTCACTAAAAGACAATATGGATTGTCTTCTACCATATTTCTCACCAAGCTACTCAGTCAATGCTTTCCAATACAAGTGACAAAAGATATTTTGCAGTACTTCTTCCATCAAGAGCAGACTCTTGTCCTTACAAGGATGATCATCCATACCCATGTTTGTATTTAAGTTACAAGAAATTAAATATTAATCTCACTTGTTTAAGACATAGAACAACCCACCACCTTAATACTTCATCTGACTTATTCCTTAATGTATTGAAATGTCCAGTTCCATACAGTTGCTTTAGCAACTGTATTAACAAAGTTAAAATATCAGAAATAAAAATAGAAATTCATTCCATTTCTTATGAGAGGGAAGGTACCAAAGGTGTGCGACACACAGCATGACAAGACTTAGTTCAGACTTAGGTTATTTTATTCATTTTATATTCATCTCATGCAAAGGATATTTAAATATAATGCATGAGATGATAGTTATTTTTTTTCTCAAGTCAGAGGAAGAATCAGAGCAAAAGAAATTCAGACTCTTCTTCATATAATTAGCCCAAGGGAAGTAGTACTGTCTCCAAAAAAAGTATTTTTTAAGGTGCCTAAGCTCATCATTTAGTGCAGAGTCACAAAACTGCTGCTCAAAACCCACCTTTTTTTTTTGCTAGTAAGTCTGAGCCAAGCAATCTCCGTGCTGCCACAGAGAATAAACCACTTAGAATACTTGGTCCTAAGATCTGAGTCAGTTTCCCGAGTTAGTTTAGTCTCATTGTGCTGGGTTATGATTGAGAGGTGTGAAGGTGAAATGAAGTCTGCATCTCAGGTGCAGAAAGCCAGAAATTTTGCAGCTGTGTCCATGTACCACACCCCGAAAGACCACCACTGGGAAGGTACTTCAGGAACATAACAGATCCATATGCAAGACCTTGCTCTCAAAGAAGTACAAAAGATATCCCAAGCTCACATTTTTTTTCTGTTGAAATTTGCTCTAGCTTGCTGGGTCTTGTTCCACTGAAAGTCCTTTTCTCTCTAGCTTTTCAGCAATGGAAAAACTGGGATAAAATACTTTCGGAAGAGCATGCACTGCTACAGACTATGCGCATGGTAGAGGAATTACCCATTTGAGTAGAGGTAAGTGCCCAAGCTTCCCTCCATGAATGCCTCCTAGTTCTTGAAACCCCAAGTGAATTCTTATTGCACTAGTTTTCCCAAGGTTTTTAATTGCCCTCTGCTCTAAATGGGAACAGAAGCTCCTTCTTTGGGGCTGAAGCCTCAGGGGATCTCTGAATGTTTTGACAATCTGAGGGGTTTTTTTCCGCTGCAGATTATGGTGTCTCAGGCTGTGGGACCTTAAATAACCCAGACAATTTTAAGAATGTTACCTAATATCACTACAAGCAGCTTTGATTTGCAAACACATCTGAAGTAGGGACTGTGTGCATTTGAATTGTGTGTGATTGAATTCAACAGGACTGTTGACATGCATTGGGTTAATGTGTATGTTATGACTGATCCAGACCTAAGCAAAGACATTCTACCAAGATTTTCCCTTCTTCTTAAAAAAGCTACTGTACTACAGAACAGCATTCAGACATTTCCATTTTGCTTTTGTAGAAGTCCATTTTCCATTTTGCTTTTGTAGAAATCCATTGTTGTTTCCTCTGTTATTGTCCATGGCTCATATGTTTTTTACTGTCTTATTTTTCCCTTGATATTTATAATTTATTGTGAGGTAATAAGATTTAAAAATTAACTAGAATTAAATTGCAGTGTCGTTCTGGGATATTGCTGTAGTTGTTGACTCGGCAAAAGGATGAATTCCCCAGTGCCATTCTAGAATTTTTGTTAGGAGAGCATCTATAGCTATGTAAAGGTGTTTTTCTGGAAGTATACAAAATATGAAAACACACAAAGATATACAAAGCAATTAGAAAAATATCTGATATAAGGAGTAGTTTGTAGATCCTCGTCTTGCCATACTGTACCATCTTGCTGAGATTCTTATGATTTTGTAGTAGGAACAAGATGAAATAGCTATTTCTCATATCAGAGGGGGTTTTTTTTGATACACAGAATACAAGCTGTACAGTAGTTCGCACTACTGAAATCCAACAGTATTCTTTGCTTCTCCTGGTAATTAGAAATATCATATCTTGCTCTCTTTAAAACTATTTTTTCTAAAGAATGACCAAATTTGCTCTGTCTTATACTGCAGCATTATTTAATTTTATACGTTAGGGATGGGCACACGGGTGGTACAGTCCAAAGATAGAACTGGCCTCTGGTGACACTACAGATATAAAACTGAATATCCTCAACTTGCAGAGTAGAGTGTTTCTAATGTTTATATTTCTCAATGGGTTTATTGAAATCATAAATAAAAGAAAGGTGATCTAGAAAAGAAAGGTCTAGAGGGTCTCCCAGTTGCACTCCATCTATTATACAGATCAAAACTGCAACTATTAAGAAAAAAAGAAGGGTAGTTGTAGTTGGTGACTCCCTTCTGAGGGGAGCTGAGGGCCCTGTACTTTGGCCACAACAACCCCCTGCAACACTACATCCTGGGGACAGAGTGGTTGGAGAGAGACCAGGGAGAAAGGGACCTGAGGGTTCTAATCAACAGGAAGCTGAACATGAGCCAGCAGCATGCCCAGGTGGCCAAGAAGGCCAATGGCATCCTGGCCTATATCAGGAACAATGGGACCAACAGCTCCAGGGAAGTGATTCTACTTGGCACTAGTGTACTTGGCACTAGTGAGGCCACACCTTGAATACTGTGTCCAGTTCTGGGCTTCTCAGTTTAGGAAGGATATTGAAGTGCTGGAGCGTGTCCAAAGCAGGGCAATGAGGCTGGTGAAGGGACTAGAGCACAGGCCATATGAGGAGTGTCTGAGGGAGCTGGGGTTGTTCAGCCTGGAGAAGAGGAGCCTCATCACTCTTTACAACTACCTTGAAAGGAGGTTGTAGGGAGGTGGAGGTCAGTCTCTTCTCCCAGGCAACCCATAGTAGGTCAAGAGAGCACAGTCTTAAGCTGTGATAATGGAGGTTTAGGTTAGACATTTAGGAACAGAGAGAGTGATAAGACATTGGAATGAGCTGCCCAGGGATGTGATGGTTCACTGTCCCTGGAGGTATTTAAGAAGAGACTGTGTGTGGCACTTAGTGCTGTGGTCTACTTGACAAGGTGATGTTGGGTCGTAGGTTGGACTCAATGATCTCAGAGGTCTTTTCCAACGTACTCGATTCTGTGATTCTCTGAGTCTGTGATTCTGTGATTCTGTGAATTTCTTCAGGATGTTGTATTGGGTCTGGCTGAGCTGGAGGTCATTTCCCCACAGTAGTCCTCACAGCGCTGTGTTTTGCATTGGTAGCTAGAAGGGTGTTGATAACACACCAGTGTTTTGGCTACTACTGAACATAGCATCAGCACTGTAACATCCTTTCCTCAATCAAGGGTAAGATTCTGGGAGGGGACCCAGGTAGGCCAGCTGACCCAAACTGATCAAAGGGATATTCCATACCATATGATGTCAGCTCAGATATAAAAGCTGAGGCAAGGAGCAGGAAGGCAGGCATTCGTTTTCTCCAATGGCTGCCTGCTGAGAAACTTTCATACGCCTGAAGCCCTGCTCTTCGGGAGTGGCCGACCATGGATGCTCATGGGAAGCAGAGAATAAATCCTGCTATCTTTCGATTCTCTTCACTTTTGCGTGAGCAATCTTTGGCTTTGCTTTCACTTTAAATAAACAACCTTGTTCCAACTCACGAGTTGTTTCTCCACCTTACTCTCTCCCCTGTCTGATTGGGAAGGGAAGTGATAGAGCAGCTGGATGGGCACCTAGTGTCCAGCCAAGGTCAACCCACTACAGATGCATAGGGTGGAGTGCAGATGTTTAATTTTATGAAATGAATTAGGAAGCCGGGGTTTGTGTCTGTTTATTTCAGGTGACTGGTTAATTTCTAAAACAAGTTTCCATAAGTGGTAATGAAATAAAAAAAATATTATAATTTCCATTGGAAAGATGATGATCATGTGAAAAGGGTTCTGAGTAGCAGGGTAAAAAAATCAGTCCTAACTCTACATGGTGAAGAACATGGTTAGTTCATTGGGTTACATAGTACATAAAATTCTAGATGGAGAACTTTTTCATACTAAATGGTTTGATTCATAGATGTAATGAGGTACAATAATCAAAAGCAGGATTTAAAACACCAAAGTAAAACTTGGTTGGACACTCACAAGTGGCTGTTGTGTTTTATGCTATCTTGGTCCTTCAAACATCCTACATCAAAATCTCAAAGATCATAAGCTGACAACTAACTTAACGGGTAGACATATCTTTCATCAAGAGAAAGGTTATAAAGAAAGCAAGTTATTAAAATAAATATCTTCCTTTTTTTTCCATTGCCTCTGATTCATGCCAAAGTTAATGTTTACCTTTTGGACAGATGGAGAACAAATGATGCTTTGAGGTGACTAAAGGTGTCTGCATTACAAGATCAACCCTGACAGCTTAGTCCTGACTTCCTCTCTCAATGGCCGATGAAGCACATGACTACAGGGACCAAATCTTATGGGACTGTATAGATGAAGGTTTTGGCATAGAAGGCAGTATGCAAACATAAAATACTCATCTAAATTTTTCCCATGGTGAAGTTCATCTTGGAGTTGAGAAAATGATGCTTGTAGAGAAGCAGGCACTTGTGGCTTATGCAGTGTATATTTTTGCCATGACATAGAGCTCCTGCCTTAGCAGCAGAAAAAGCCAACCTGAGAAAACACCATGCTGAAACCTCCCAAAGGCACTGAGGGCTGAGGCAGCTGACAGAGAAATCTGATGAATAAGACATTATGCAACCTAATCATTAGAAGTCCATGAGGTACCTAAACACCCTGACAAAGAAGGTTGCCCAAGTACTTCAGCGAAATAGACAGACACAACCCAACAGTTTGAGGGGTTGAGTGAAAATTATTTCTCAATCTATGAAATTCAAGAATGTAGGGTTTTTTTGCAAATCAGGTCTGGCTCAATTTAATAAACTGATGTTAACAAGCTTCACTTTCTGCATCTTTCACTGTCTCTCAGCTGTGTGGTATTCATTAAAAAGAATATATGCAAATTTTAGCAACATAAAGAGAATTTAAAATAAGGGATAACACAAAAAACACTCAAGAAAGCTTTCTGGTTTCCCTTCAGGATAAGTTGTCTGTTTGCTATATTCTATCCTCTAGTTTGTCCTTTAAAATATTACTACTGCATCAATTATAAAGAAAAGGTCACAACCTCACCACTCCAGCAAGGGCAATGGGAAGAACTTTCCTAGTGTTATCCCATAAAACAGACCTCGTGAGTGGATCAAATCATGTCTCCACAGGCGCTTTGCCTGAAGGACAAGGCTGTCCTCTCAGAAACCAAATCTATTCTCATACATCAAGAACTCTTCATGGTAAAATAGAAGAGCGGATGCCATCCCCTTTCATGGCTTCTCCAGACAAAGTACAAACCTCAGTGCACTCAGCAGTAAATTCCTTTACACATTTACGTGAGCAAACATTGCTTCATCCATTGACCTTTGCTCAATGTGCAGCACTTAATCCAACCACAGTTAAACGTATCAGATGGGCAGCACTGGTGGAGTGCCTGTGCTGTATGCTTGAATTCAGTCTTTTTTTTTTCTTTATAATACTCTGCTTTCTCTTTCTTCCCTATTAACTTAGTCAGTTGAGTCTCATCCATTGTCTCTTCCACAGCATCTGAGAGCTGTTATGGTAACGGATGCCTTTTCTGATAAAAGATAGTTCCATTGCATTTACCTTCTTTTTTTTTTGTTGGATTTATGATTTAAGAGTTTATGTACCCATCCCAGAACAGTTAGTTATCTGTCCTAATCACAAACTGTTGCTGTCCTTGGATAGTAATAATAAAAACTGAGGGAAGTATACCTTCTATATTCCAAGCCCTAATGAATCAAGATTTGGGAAGGATTTAACAGAAAAAACAAAGCCTGTGGGAAATGACACACAGCTGTGGAGGCAGTAGTGGTCTGATGACATGACAGAAAACCATGACCAACAACCTCAAAGTACGATAACTCTGTTGGCAAGCTGCCATAAATGAACTTGTAGTCATGACCTTGAGGACCAAAGGGCCTACAGTCCTTGTATGTTTTAGGCTCTAGTCCAAATGAACTCTGACCTTTTCTTGGACAGGGGGGATCCAGCAACATTTTGCTAAGACGAAAAGTAGAATGAGTGCTTAGAAGTGCAAAATGGAATTTACCTCACCAACCGGAGGCAAGAGAGAATAGAGAAGGGAAAAGGAGCTGGATGTACCAAGTTTATAGACAGCTGAAACAATGCACTGGCCTTGCTTTTTCTCAGTTAAAAATATTGGCTATTTTAATATTTCATTTTGTTATTTATTTGGAAAAAAATTTAATTCATGAGTGCATTTCATTAAATGGTAGATTGTACATTGTTTCATTTTACTAATTGAGAATTGGAGCAAAGTAGAAACTTGAGCTTAAAACCTATTCTTCTTGTTTAGGTGTATAATTCTTTCTCCTGTTTTGCATGCCTGGAAGTAATGTGGCATTAAGTATATTCTAATTTTAAAGAATTTAATACATGCATAATCTGCTTTACAAGCAGAGATTAGATTTTTTCATATTAAAATAAATTAGGACAACTGAGAAGCATAACTTAGGGCATATTCATTTGAACAAAATAGACAAAATCTTCCATTTTTAAAATGTTCTTTTTACAGTATTGATGTACTGTACTTTAAAGAGTATTGTATGAATCTTTCATAGTGAAGGACTCCTATGTTCTGTGATTTAAAAAGAAAATTACGGCAATACAACTGAACCTATGGGTAAGCTTACATTTATGGTATCTATTGATGGTTTCAATAATTTAAAAAACAGAAACAGGTGTTTATATGCAGTTCAGAACACCTGACTTACTGCAGAATTATTTGCTAGAAGCAAGAACAAACTCTCAGGTTTGGGAGATTTTCAGAAATATGTGACAACTTAAAATGCCTTCATTTTGTATTTGGGGTTGCAGCTGTATCTGACTCTCAGTAAGGGGCAGAGTAGTTACCTCTGGAAAATTTCCCTTAGAAAATTATACCAAGTTCAACACCCAAAAAGTGGTGAGTGGAGGGAGTGGTGGTGTATCACAAGGCATTTTTAAAAGTGCTCCACAGCATCCACTGTCCCCAGCACATCCTTTTGTTGTCTCTCTCAGAAACAGAAGTCAGTATTAAGGTATATGGGCAGAAAATGCTTTTTCAGACATCAGAATTGACCTGTTCTTTTGTTGCAGGATAGATCCTTCCAGACTTCGGAGAAGTATGACATTTCGAGATTTAAATAGGAGAGTAGTGTCAGGCAGCTGGCATACACTGGGACTTCCTTCTAAACCTCACAAAATTCCAGTCAAAATAAAAACCATTTTCCTTTTTAAGAGTAATTTTAAACTATTTGTTTTGCAGTGATCCAGAGAGTCTCAGGTTGGTACTAAAGGACTTTCAGTCATCTTGGGAGCCTTTTACGCTGTGTACCATTGTGTTTGCACCATATCTCTTTTATCAAATTAACACTTAAAAAGCTGTCATAACAATTTCACATACTTTTCACCTAAGTGACCTTCTGTAGAGTAGATCTTGGCTAAAGAATAATATTACAGGCCTAATCTTGTTTACACTGATGTCCTTTACAGACTTGCAAGTAAATACCCTTGTTTCTGTCTCTCACAAGTCATAAATAAGAACCTGACCCGACTGTCCCTCACACACACACACACACACACACACGCAGGCACCTTAAGACACATCTACATACAAACTGCAAGTATTTATGCCTCAGCAAAGTCACAACCTTTCTTCCCTATGAAAAGGCTATGAAGTTCATACAGGATTTGTTATCGAAGCAGCCTTGACTGTATTTCCTTTCCTGCTGTTTGATTGCTTTGTAATACCACCTTGTTTGGATCTAATCTGGGAGAATTTCAGATGCAAAGCAGATTTCATACAACATCTTCTTATGAATCCTGATTCTACTCCTCTTTTATTCCTACCATTTCATAAAGAAAAAGCTTTTCCTTTTTGTTGCTCTATTAAAAATTCGTTGTCAGGCAGAGTGTGAGAGCTGGCTCTCTCCAGTTTGGGCCCAGCAGGATCTGCGGTGTTATGGCAAGAGGTGGTATCAGGCTGAAAGACATGGAGGCAGGTCCTGAGCCATGTGCTCAGCATTTCAGGGCCTCTGGCAGCCCTCGTCCTGCCCACTGCCCCCCGAACTGACACCCACAGGGCAACAGAGAGCACGTACCAGATGCTGTCAGTGAACTCAAAAGGCAGCAGGGGGTTCATCGCCAAGCAGCATCTCTATCCAGGGCTCCACAAGACTACTTCAGGTGGTTTTCAGTCCTACATGCTGCAGTGTGGTGTATGATACCAGATCATTGCAGGTCAACAAGATATAAAATATTTTCAAAATGACAAGGCAGTGATTCTTTGATAATGACAAACAGGGGAAGTCAGCAGCGTTGAGCAGCCTCCAGGCCATTACCCTCCAGAGCTTGCTATTCCCTCATTCCAGAAGGCAACAGAAGTGAAGTGAAAGCCAAAAGTAGGCAGAGATGGTCCTTTAGTACAAGAGTCAGGATAAATACTTGCTACACAACTCTTTTGTATTTTAGGGGGACTTAAAATCTTACAGTACATTTATTTTGCCAAATAGTCAAGGAATCACAATCACTTTTCCCTCCAACAGGACTAGTATTTCAGTGGCAAAGTATCAGTTTCCAAATATGAGTAGCTTTCTTCTGTTCATCAGCTGGCATCAAAATATCTCCCATATGATTTTCATGTCAGAAGTGCCACACGCCATGTATCAAAAATCACAATTTGAATGCATTAAAAAAATATCATGGGTGAAGCGAGGACATGCTTTTATTTTTGATCTTCCCTATACAGAACATAAACTTCAAAAAGAGGTCACCAACACAGGTTGCCCTCCAGATTTCATCTTCCAACATATACAGTAGGTGCTTGTCTATACCGCAGGAAAAGGGGGCCTGTATTGCCCATGGGTGATTTGCTTTGGTCCAGAGAGCACAGGTAATGGTGTCTACTCCCGGCAGTGTAGTTTTTGGAACATGGCTACCTCCTGGCTACATCCACTGGGCTCTGGGGTCAATATGTTTAGGAACGTGCTTATGAAGAGATATTTTTTTGAACAGAGGTGGGCGTAAACTGTGCATAAAGGAAAACAGGTGCTTAAACAAGTTTTACTGATCATAACCTTTCTAATATAGGTACTTCTCCCTAATTATACTTTTAATTATACGTAAGCAGAGAAGTACTTTCTCTCTCTTACACAAAAAAGGCTGATTGGATACAGAAGCACAGGGTGGTATGTAACTTCGATAAGACTGTTCTGTATAAATCAGGTGAGAAATTTGGAAGAAACATCAGTGGACTAGTTGCTTTATGGAAAGCTAATCTTGCTGGTATCTCAGACATACTCTTCATTCCTCCATGAAGCGGTTATCTTTAAAACAAGTCAGTCAGTGTTTATACATAAGTATAGTATCCATATTCCCATTCAATTATATAAGTCATCTCCACAGGTTAAACTGAAGATGCAGGTATTCACGTCTGTTTTCAATTCAGATCATTTGTATGTATTGGGTAATGTGATTTATAACCATACTAGCACTTTGAAATAAAAAAGGGACTCAGAAAGGAGGCACTAACACTTCTTTAAATATATTGCTTTATTGTTAATACTGAAACCACTTGACCTGTGCAATACTAGGTTCTTTACCTATACAAATAAATTTAAGGCTTAATCCTTAATAACGTATACTGCAAATATTCAAGAGTTGCTAAAGTTACCAAAGTAGTATTAGTGGGGTAAAAAGAATAACATAGCAACAACAAAAAAATAAACTACGTGCTTTAATTTAAAGTATTCTTAGGAGAGGAGACATTTTTATTAAGTAAAAAAAAAGAAATCAGGGGAAAAAAGCTATTAAAAATAAACTACTACATTACTTTGAACAATATTTATAAAATATTTAGTTGTCTGCTAGCATAGAAAAAAATAATATTTTTATTAGACATACTTACTAATCAATGTCAAAACATTTACTGGAGCTTGAGGTAAACATATTTATAGCAACACTGAACAAATAATTGTTGCTATAATTTTTTTCATTATTAGTAAAATGGCTGTTTCCTCCAAAATCTAATTTAAATCAGAAATGTATACATTTCCTAGACATATATATGCAATTATTGTTCCAAATCCAGAAAATATTCCTGTATTTGTTTTTTTACTTTTTAAAATAGATTTTTTTTCTGTCTAGAAATACTTATTTTGGGATGCAGCTTTTAAAAAAGCAGCAACATGTTAAGACTACTACGTGATTGTATGTTGACAGTCTGGCATTGCATTCTGTATTCTTTTAACTAGAATATCAGATTATTATTGTAGCTGGTTAGAGCTTAAAATAACTCTTAAAATAAAATTTAGCCATCACAGAATTTAAGGTGCTGCACAAGAAGTAAAATTACAGGAGTTTGAGTTCATGTGGGTAACTTTGGAAAAAAGCTTTAAAACTCTGTAGCCATTCTTGTGAATCCATGCATGTGTGCTTTCTGATCATGTATAGATTTTTTCATAATGAAGCATGGTAATTTCCTTTTAAATATTAAATTGTTATCCCATCACTGGAACTACTTCTTCAAAACTTAACTTTTAATTTAAATACAAAAATATTCTTAAAAGAAAGCAATATGTCCACACCTAGTAAAGATAATGGATTTTTCCAAACTGAGTCCCTTAAATAATATATTTCTATGATGTTGATACAGCACTATATATCCAAATATATGTAATGGAAATTATACACATAATTCATACCAGAGGCAAAGTATGGTTTTGAAATGCTCTGTGCATATGAGGTACTTGAATATAGGACATTACAATGTCTGAGCAATTCATTAAAGTTTTTCATACTACTACAATGGTTTGTTTGTAAATCTGAGAGACTTAACCTCTACAGTGAATTGTGCTGAAAATAAATAATAAGGCAAAACACATAAAAACTACTTATCAGCAGAAGTCCTTTTGTTGGCAAAAGCCCTCCAAATCTTTTCCTTCACTAATCTTTGTTTTACATCCCTCTTAATGAAATATTCTATTTAACAAAAACCATTGTTTGCAACCAGCAGAAATCAAAAAATTTTATATGTGATATTTTAGCTTCCAAAAAATATTTATGAAATATCACAAAGACCATGTGTTTGTTTTTGAATAAGTATAACCTATTTTGACCTGGTTATCTTTAAACTAAGTATACATTATCTCTTTTATATTAACATCCTAATCATTGCTAACCTGCATATTTACTGCACACTCTTAACACTTGCTTTACAAAATAGTTTAAATTCTAACTGTAATGAGAAAATGGTATTTTGAATATTAGGGAATGCTTAGGTAAAAAAATCCCTCTTTAGTTATAGCATTTATAAAGCTATGGATAATTATTTTGAAAACAGTGATTAATAAGTGTCCATTTTTCTGTCATCATTGGTAATAGATGCTATCTTGCTCAGGCACCCTGCCATTCTGTTTAATACAAGTGTATCCTAGTGTAAAAGGAGCTTGTCATACTTATCTCTAATGGTGAATGATTTCTTTCCCTCTTCCTGAAGACACTTTGCACCCAATATTCTCAAATCCGATCATGCTACAGGCTGACAAATAAGCTAACAACAATGCAGGTGGCAGGCTACATTTATGTGTAGGTGTATGTTCTTTAGAAGATATGAAGAAGAGGACTGGATCTTTTTTTTTTGCTTGTAAGTTGGACAAAATACACATATGAAGAAATGTGCTTATAGAAACAGATGTGAAATGTTTACATTTTAATAAAAAATTGTGATCTGAGAGAACAATATGTTTCAAAGAATCACTGCTTTTTCAGAAAGTGAGAGAAAAATTAACCCTTTTTTCCTTGTCGTTACTGCCGGAATTCTTCAAAATGTAAAAGCAGAAAGTATCTGTGATTATACCAGTGTTGCAGTGAATGCTTGTAAGTTCTGCTGGGTTTCACTTATTTCTGTACTTTCTGTGTTTAATTCTATTCTCAAGTGATTGTACTGCATGAAACAGACATCAATTTGTCCTGATTCATGGTTTAGGAGGAACAGCTGATTAATCCCATGTCACCAGTCTTGACCCTATGCAGAAAATAGAAACATTGAAGGTCTGCTTAACAATATATCAAGGGTATAGTTGCTTATGTTCTCTGCTTTATAAAATCATAAATCACATGTAAATGCAGAGTAAGTTAGGACAGTGTTGTTCAGTCATTATCACATCTATCCCTTTTATAATCTTACTCAGTAATTTTTTTTTTCTTTCAAACATTTTTGTGTAAAACAACCAGCATGTTACCATCATATTTTTCTGTATGTTGTCAGGATATAAAAAGAACCGTATGGATTTGTTCCTTGGTTTAGGCTCATCCTTTCATGAACAGTGAGACCTGTACAACATAGCAATTCCATAAAGCAAAAACACCTTGATTCTTTCCATAAAATGCTTAGATGTCACTGCTCAGTCCTGTAAGTGCTGACTCATGTGAGTAGGCTTTACTCTTCTGAGAAGACCTATTAGCTTCAATCAGACCATTTATCCTAATGAGAGCTTGTAGAATTGGGTCCTTTCAGCAAAGTACTCAAACATTATTTTTTTTTTCTTTTTTTTTTTTCTTTTTTTTTTCAGGGTGTAATGTTTGCAGGATATCCTTTTGATTGTTTAATATTTGAAAGATTTCCAATCATCTCACAAATAAAAAAAAAATAAATTCTTCCCCTGATGCTTCTGCTTAAGCATGAACATACAATATCAGGTTTATATTAGCCTGTCTAAAATTGCTGGGTAAGCTGGATGAAACAGAACATGCATAACAGTCTTTTAAAATGTGGTTGAGGCAAGACAGAAGATATGCATTTCCACTTTTAGTAGTGAAGCACAGTGACTCTCCCAAACCAGTCTGAAAATACTAACGAAATTTTAAGCTCTTCTTTTCTATATGGCAGCTTCAGAAAAGAATGTGCTCTTTATTATTGTGAAGCATACACTGCTAGATTAAAAAAAAAAAAGATGTACATAACATAACTAAATAAAGCCAAAATCAGTGGAAATCTTCTCATGTAAACTGCATAATAGCACTTCAAATGGCCCCTTTCTGTCATCCACTGTAACCATCACATTCCCATTTCTGCTGCAGTCAGGTGAACTGTCAAAGAGCTATTACGGTTGGCTGCATAGAATTCCGAGGAAAGACAAATCTGTGCAATTTTCTCCTTGGGCAATAAATGGTCCTTTTGGTGCATTTAGGTTTTCCTAAACAATTTTGGTAAAGAAAAAAAAGAATTTTTAATTTTTTTCCTTATTTTTGAATACATACGATAATGCAAAGGGTTTTATTTGGGCTGAAACCTTTACTGTGAATGTGTAGCCCTTTGATGGATGCACATTAGCATTCCAGTATGTGGGTAAGATTTATATATTTTTTCCTTTTCTGATACATAATATAACTTTGAGTAGATACTTAAAATGGTATGATGACATGTTATATTTTATTGTGGTTTTTTTAACTATTAAAGGAATGGATGCACACCACATGAAACAACGAAATATATACACAAATGCAAAAATCATACAATCTATTATTAAAAACTAATAGCAACCCTAAAATCTTAAATGCATTTAGTCTTTCATGCCTCCTTAAAATACTGTATGCTCAGAAGTGAATACATTATTTTGATATGTAATAACACATCTTCTGATAAGCCTTATCTTATAAATAAAAAAGATCTATAAATGATGTGTTTCTGAACAATTTTTCTTCAGAGGCAAATATTTTATCCATTCTGGTGGGGTATGTTGTATAAGCAAAATGAGAGTTTGATTATGTCTTCCATATAGTTAATAAACATGTGGCTGTCAGAAACTACAACGAGGTTTCTTGCTGGTTGTTTTCATCTTCTATAAAAAATTAAGGTGTTTCAGAACTGACCTTTGCTCT
This sequence comes from Manacus vitellinus, assembly GCF_001715985.3. NCBI lineage: Eukaryota > Metazoa > Chordata > Aves > Passeriformes > Pipridae > Manacus > Manacus vitellinus. The sequence continues at coordinate 35,099,347 of NW_021939396.1, forward strand.
GTTGAGTCATTTCCTTTTCAATTCCTTTCAGTTCAATTTGCTTTGCTGATCAGAAGCATAAGCCAGAATTTTTATATACTCACAGAGAGGGCAAAAGACAACTCATTCCTTTAATTTTTTTAAGTTGGATTTTTTTGTTTCTTTTATATGTGATTTTGCTAAAATTTGAGGCTGTTCAAATTTAAAAAAGCAGTCATGGATTTTAATTATAACTGTCATTTCATCAGTGAATTTCCTCAGCAATTGCCTACTTTTCTTACTCTCTAAGTAGTAATTGTTAAATAGGACATCCTTTATATTTAATTCAGAGCTATATTAAGAGTAGAAATTCAGCGGCATTCACTGGTTTTACTCTTTAAAAAAATAAGGTTTTAATTTGGTACCTTTTCTGGAAATACTTTATTTACTGTATTCCACATATATATAACACTGCACCTTCCTATACAATGTTAAGGGTGTAGTCCCACAAACAAGTTTATCATACACAGTGTTTACTGAAGTGTTTACATTTATGATAGAAACTTCCATTTTGAAGCACCGTCACAGCATTCCTGATAAATAAACCAACATAATGCAGATTAGTTAAAAAGAACCCAGTCCTTAGTCAGAGATCTTGCTTCTGCTGTTTTCAATAGCCAGTGTTACAAGGGAAGAATTTTTCTGTGTGCTAATCTGATGATTCTTCCTGCTTTTATTTCCCCCATGGAGGATCCCGCAAGGATACTCAATTTTTTTTTTTTTTTAACAGGTAGTTCAGTCTGGAAAATACTGTTTGCAAACTTATATGTTTCTGTGTTTTGTTTATAAGTAGAGTATCATTCACTTCTGCATATCTGCTAGACTGGACAAATCAAGGTGACAATCCATGGTTAACTCTGTCAGGCCCTTTGTCCTGCTGCTTCTGTGGATTGAAATACAATGGAAACGAAGTGGAATATATAACCGTCCAGCTGCCTTGTTGTGACAGCGTGGCCCCGTGTTACAGTGCCTCAGCTCCTGTTTGCCTATCGATAGCCAGCCCATGAGATGACAATGCAAATCATGCGAATACTCTCCTGCAAAATAAAAAAATTGCGTCAACAGGGGGGAAAAATAGATCAGACTTGCCTTGAAAAATAGGAACTCGTAAAAGGCTCTGGTTTTGGTACAGTTGCTACATTCAGATGTAGGGCCTCTCTTTTTAACCATGGCGTGCTTCTAAGGGATGCAGATAGGCTTGTGCATTTAAATCTATCATATGGTGTCTGCTTACAGAACTCTGCATTGATGTTACTTTTAAGGCAGTTTATATTTCATTTAAGCATGCAATTAATCATCTTTACAGTGCTGATGTGACTGGCATCAGCAGTGTTATTTAATTAAATTTGAAATTATTGTACAGTAAATACAGGCTTCCAACTAGCCAGTCCAAATTAAATGCTGAGGTCTATTTCTTACCCATGGTGTTTCCAATTTAAATGTTCATCCAAAAGGTTACACTTCACGGGTTGAAATCATTTTTATGTTCTAACTGTTGCTAAACCCAAAGATCAACTGTACGTGAGTCCTGTGCATCTATTAGCTGTAGGAATGTGTACACATTATCTATATTTCTCAAATTCCATTTCTTATTAGTGATCTTATGACTGATGCCCTTTAAGCACCATTTTTCTCCCAATGCTTTGTCTCTTCTGTCACGTCAGCCCAGAACTGCTTTTGCAAAAAAAAAAAAGGTCTTTCCAAAAAAAAAAAAAAAAAAAAAAAAGTCTTTCCTCCATTTTGTTTCAGCGTGGTAATGAAGCAATTAGCCCACAAAATGGAGGTACTCCGCTTCTCATCCTGCATCTTACTTAGGGTGGGCTTTACCTGCGCACAAGCAGCAGGCACAGCACTTTGCTGCTGAGCCTGGGAAATTGGCCCCTGAAGAGCATTCACACGATGGCCCATAAGTGGCCACTGCTTAGGGGGACTCTGGGAGGAGGGAGACCTTCCCAGTGGGATCACTGGAGAATTACGTACAGCACGTGCGCTACCTGCAAATTCTGCGCCGGCTACATGAAAAAACATGTGGCTGCTCTCCTTCTCCAGCAGTACTCACTCCCTAATTTTGTAATGACCTGAAAACATGCATTGAGTCAAACTTTAAATGGTGGGAACATTGTTGCTTTTCACTTTATATTGTCTTTCAAAGAAGAAAGAAAAGAAAAAGAAGAAACCAACTCAAACCAAACCAACAACACCATTTGTTTTATGTTACAGCTTTCCACATACAATTCACAACATGTCTAGCAGGGAATCAGACCAGAAATATTGTCTCACTCCTATCATATATATAATACAGCTTTTGAATACTGGAAAATCTGTCATCCGTTAAGTGCAGCTCAGGTCTTCTGTGTGAAAAGCACAAGCCTTTTTTTTTTTTTAATGCAGTGCTGCCGTGTCTGCACTTTTTTGAAATTGCATATTTATCAGGTTATGAATTATTTATGAGTGGGGAAGGGAGGGGGAGGGCTGGAAGGGGAAGGAACAGCAAGAAAGCATATGCTTGGGCAGAGGGAGGAATACCTTAAATGAATCCACTACCACGTCTTTTGAAGGATTACTTGTAATTATTTTTTTTCTTTTTGGTTTGTTTCTCTTATGCTTTTCTTGGTCATCTGCTATTCCTTTTGTGTTTCCTTTTATGTTTATTTGGCTTTTAGGGTGCAAGGAGGGATTGAGGCTAGTGCTTGCTATGAGTTTGAAGATTTTGCCGCGGAAATGAATTGAGCATTTCTTTGACTTCTAAAGTACGGGATGTTTAATAAATATTAATCCTTCAACTGTCAGACTGAATTATTGTCAAAAAGACTCTGACAGATTGAGGATTAATGACGTGTTTCATAAATTAGAAATGAACTATCAACAGAATGTCCAAAGTAGAGAACAAGAACGGACCAGATTTGTACCTTAGACCAGTTGAACACGCCATCTATGTCAAACCTGAGCTCAGACTTATGCACAAAACAAAACCAATCCTCCCTCTCTCCTGCAAACACACCTTCTGCTCCTCATGCACCAGGAACTGACATCCAGATCCTGTCTTCTTTAAGATCTGCAGGTACCAAAATAGCAAGGTTGTCTCAGACATCAAATAATTTTATTAGAGTCAGATCTGCATCCTTTTTTTACAGTTTTGTTAAAGGAAAATTGGGGGAGGTGCAGTAATTTCTGTTCAAACATCTCAATGTTTTATTTTCCCACTATGAAAAATGCAACATCACAGAAAGCTGAAGTCCTGGCATTATAATGGAAAATTGTAAAAATGGTATCTATCTCTTCAAAAACACACAGAATTTTCAATATAAATTATGTATTAAAGGAAATATGTTTGCATAAAACAAGTAGCAGTAACTTAATATAAGGTGACAGGATTTTTAGGAGAGGCTAATGTGTGTCAAAAAATATCGTGTACAGTCTTTAATCAAACTCATGATCCTCAGTTGAATTATTGCTTGTAAAGCTGATTTTACTGTATTTTCTAATTCACTAAAAGCAAATGTCTCTCTTTTCCCCCCTCTTTTTTTCTCTTGTGATTATTAGGGGAAAATAAAGTTTAATTTGTGTAAGACCATATCTTTTTGGGGTGACTGAATCAAACAAGCAGTCATTTGGGGTACCATTTTTTCTCTCTGTGCAGAGGTACACAATATGAAACTGGGCTACCAGAGTGTATAAAAATGTTTAGCTTAATCACTCCCTAATGACAGCGACTTATGTCCTTAGTGCAGTCGATTTGTTTCCTGGGTTTTAAAAGTAGATTATTTCCATGGTGCAGGCTTAGTGTAAGCTGTTGAGAAACCACAAGCACTGCACTTCAGCCTGAGTTTGGGACGTTCGCCAAGGGTAATCTGATTAAAAGGGCATTTTTTACAACATTGTGGTGCTTTGAAAATTCTGTGCAGCCAGATATAGTAGGGCCAAAAAAAAATTGCTTTTTCAAAGCTAACAGTTTTGCCTGAGCAGAATTAAAAGCGTGATAAGCAGCATCACTGGAATGATTCTCTTCGACAGACTTGCAACTGGATAAACAAAGCATCCTTAGTAACACATCTGTTACAGACCCACAAGCAAATTCATGATCTATTTAATGCAAGGTTTTTGCTTGCTTGCTCTGCCTTTAATCACATTTGCCTGCTGCATAGGTGTGAGGTTCTGAGGCCTTGCTTTATCTATAAGAACGAAAATGTTTCCCTTTTTCTACAGTTGCTTTTCTCTTCCATGACGTGACATTTATAAATGTTCTGCTGGAAAGTGGTTATTTGTGACGGGATCTAAGAACCAATGTTGGGTACCATATTCCTGAGAAGTCTAGCAGCTGTATGTTGTTAAAAGATAATTATCCTATCTTGAATCTTGGATTTCTTATAAAAGATAGAATGTAATACTAATTAAATATGTCATGTTTGCACACATCAGAACATACTCAAAAGAACTGTTCTTGTATCATTTGCCTCATTGAACTACTTTCATATTCTTCTGCAGTACCTAAATAAGGAAGAAAAAATAGCAGAATTCTCTCCTCTTCCTCATAGCCCTGTATTTCTCTGAATGGCAAGTTCATGCTGGTCTCCACACATGCTGATAGTACAGGACTACTTACAGCAAGACATTTGTATACACAATATACTTCAAAGTCACTGGGTTCAATGAGACTATACAACAGATCAGACTGGCACTAGGTTGTAGTGTGACAGGCAAAATGAAATTTGTTTTCTACAAAACAGGCTATTTTAGTTTGCTTAATAAATATTGAATGACAAGACATGGTTTCTTATCTTCTATTACATCACATGGCTCTCTGGAAGGGGAAAAATGTATAATGAATTAAACTGAATTAAATTTTCCAACTCTCTTGTCTTAATTGTAATGGCTGACTCACAAGCAAAGCAAAAGTGCAATGCATCAAATACTATATTTTTGCCCCAAAGAGGCCTCAGTGATAAAATTACCATTATATTTGCTTCAAAATGGAGATTTATATTTTGCTTATTTTTTTTCCACATAGGTCAGAACATCTGTATCTTCCTCTGTGTATGTGGCAAAGTGTGTTTTCCCTGTCTGCAGGAGTGCCTTGTCATTTTTCTATGTATCAGCATTTTAAAACTGACAACCTTATGATTACATGAGGCTTTTAGATATATCACTCACAGTTGTAATGTGAGATATAGGCAGAACTGCATTTACTCTTTGTTTTCTTGTCAAGATATACATCCCATATTCACTCATCTGTACATTTATACCTACATGTATGAATACATGTAATTATACAAAAGCCATTGCTTTCAGTGATGATTTTAAGGATATTCAGTGTTTCTTGCTGCACCCCTCTCAAATGTATGTGTGTCTACATTTATGAGATAAAAACACATGTAAAATGATTTTACATCTGGTGGATGCAGAGCCACAGAGCAATTCAGCAGCAGCATTTCCAGCGTGAGGCTGCATGTCCCAGAGCCCTGATGGGCTGAGAATAGCTTTGTCAGGGCCGCTCGGCTCAGGAGCCTTTGATACTGTGCTAAGTTCAGTTTAGAGTATTTACTGATACATGTCTTCAGCAACTGTCAAAACTGCTTGGAGCTATGAGATTCAGGCTTTTTCAATCCCAGTGACCAGCCAGTCTCCTGAGGCATGAAAAACTGCTTCAGGGTAGCTGTAGCACACAAATTCACTTTGTGTGACCATAAAAAAGGGGGTGGGTGGGGGTGGGTGAAGCAATTTTACTGGGAGAAAGACTGAATGAAGGTGTCTTTGTGTCACACTTTATTTGCTGTGTTGTTACCACTGTTTCTCAGATATGGAAACAGAGCACATGCAGAATTAATTGAGGAACACTCATTTACTATAACTGTTTACTCTGGATGGGTCAGCACAGCCTGGCTTTCTGGCATACTGAATGTTGCCAAGCATTTTTTTTATCTAATCTTCAAATTCATGCATACCTTTATTTAAAATTTTCCTTTTAATACTGAATTTTGTACCCCTTAAAATGAGATATCCATGCCCAAAAGATGACCCACTGTTCTCAGGGAGAGAAAGACAAACCATTAGAAAAGAAGGGGATTTCTTGATAAGCAAGGACACCTGTGATTTTGTGTTGCTTTCGAGAGCACAAAGACCTATAGATCTGCTCTTTCTTCCAGAGTAAAATGTCTGTGATCCATAAGAAGCTCCAATCCTTCCTTTTTCTCACCCCAGAGAGAAAAAGGGAAAGAAGGAAAATTATGCACCATCAGATCAGCTGCTCTCTGTTTCTTCTTTAAAAAGCTGAGGATGTTGCTATTTAACATAAAACCTTGTGACCTTACTACAGCGGCTGCTTTGAAACACCAAGCTATTTAACGATGCAAATTGCAAACAGAGGGAAAACATCAGAAGAACCTGTCTGGAAATTAGTGTGTTTGACTGAAAATTAGCTAGCTTAATCGAACTTGCAGGAAGTGGATTTTCTATTCAGAAACCTGGCTTAGAGATTTTGTCCACTGGGGCTATTCTCAAAGTATACAGGACCTTTGGGAGTGCAAAAATTAAAGCTTTGTGTAATACCCACAGTACTGTGCTTGTGTCTGATTTGCTTATATTTTAGACTGAAATCCTTCAACACAAGAGTCATATGTTATGCAATAATAAGCCTTAATTCAGACAGACCAAGCAACTGCTGTGGTTTCAGGTACCTAGTTTCTTAGACCAAGAAAATTACGATGTTCATTCAGCAAGGGCAGTATGTATGCAGGGACGATGCTTATCCATTCATCCAAGCGTGGAGGGGACCCTCCACAAACAGCCTTCTTTCTTTTGGCGAGGAAGAAAGACCTCAGCTGCCCATGTCATACTGCTCTATAGCACCGGGATTTGCATTGAGAGGAGCTCTATGGGCAGGGTGATTAAGATGAAGGAGTAGGAAGGCCAAGCAGCTGCTGGTGGAAGCAAAGTGCCTCTGTCAGCGTGTGCCCATCCTCGCAATTCTGCAAAAGCATCTTGGCCAGAGGGTTTTCACTCTATTATTTCCAAGACCTCATTGCCAGATCTGTTCAGGGACAGAGTGGATATAGTCCATTACCTTTTGCAAGAAAGAGGAAACTGAAGCAACTCTTCCAGGTCTTTCTGGCAAATGTCTATTTTTCTGAATGCATACATACCTCTCTTTTGCCACGAGTACACACTCTGTTACAAAATTAAAGGCAGAATAAAATAGATAAGCCATGTTCTGAGTTTGGTTCAGTTGAAAAACATTGACTGTGCCATATGGATAAAAAAGACTGTTTTAAATATGTACTTCAGTAAGTCTGTCTCCCATGTCTCCACCGGTTGTGTATGGTTAACTGTAATTTATTTGGATGAATTAGTGTTGCTACCCTGGCATTAAAAATGGGACAGTTCATTATGTGGCCACTGGAAAAATAATTTGCCAAGGTAAAGGGTATGTGTTGAACTTGCAAAGCTGAAAGCTAAGGACCAATAAAAAGTGGTTAGCTAATAAAAAAAGATAAGGAAAGTTTCACACAAAAATTGTTCAAAACAATGGAAGCATTTGAAATTAGGACTGTAAATTATCTTGAAACATAAACATCTGCAGATTCAGACTTCTGTTTTCCATTTTATCAGTAGAATTTCTGGACAGTTGCAGTCTGAAATCAATCAAGTCGTTGTTAGGCGCCCGTGTTTGGATTTAGTAGCCTACACAGTTACTAAACCAGCATGTTAGTTTAGATATTTAGTTTAATGGCAAGTTCTCAATGAAGAAAATGAGAGCTTTGTCTGAGTTAGGGTAGATGAAAAACAGCATTCTGCTACTTTATTCTTTTGAAAACATGTAACTTCAGAAGTGTAAAGAGATTTTTCAAAGTCTTATAGAAAATTGCTGAAAAATAAAAGACTAACAGTGTATTGTAGAAGTTGATTAACTTGGATAATGTTTCATAGTGAAGGTATTTTCATCAATATCTTAATTTTGTCAGGACCAGAGATTTGTACTGTTGTATCATGTAAGTGTCATTGATTTTCAAATGATATAGCAATATTTTATTCCTATTTTCATTTAATTCAGTCGCCACATTGCCAACTGTGTCCAAGAACAAATATATCCATAGAAGCATTTATACTTATAATAGTGGATAGGGCCATGTTGCAGAAGACTCATTATTGAGAAACATACCAGTAATAACTTTATCTGTTCTTCTGCACAGAGATATTTCTAACAAAGACAGTCTAAGGAAAGAGTTGTATTGTTATAATTCTATTGTCACAGTCAATCTATCTTTCCATTGGTGTAAACACACAGATAAAATATTTTTCACAGTTACTTTTTTAGCATTGAAATTTCTGTGACTCTCAGCTCCATGAAGGCATAGGGTAAAAATGACTAGTCCCAAAAATATTTCCTATTCTTCATAATTCTGCTGGTTATGCTTTAGAATCATGTCCTTTATAGTATCTGTCACACTGTGATAGTGTGATATCACTTCTTTGCTCATTTTAGCGTGTCATAACTTTAACTTCCAGGAAATAACTTGTATTGTAAAGTGCTACTTTCAGTTCCAAGCTTCATATTGAAATGGGGTGATTCTGTTTTCCTTCTTTTATAGGTAAGAAACTCAGGTTTTGTACTAGCAAGAAATGCTAACAAGAAAGGTGTAAGTGCTGAGGATATTGCCTTTACTGAATTGGTCTTATAACAATATTAAACAAACACCACAAAAACTAGCTCTCAAAGATATATATTTTGTAAAAGTTTAATTCACAAGGCAAATAACTTCTATATGTTAGTGCTCATACTAGGTTAGCAGGTTATAAATATGTCAGTTCAAAATAGGCAATTCGGTTTTCAATGAAAAAATAGAAACACAATGTTTTCCCTGGAAATATTTAGAAAAAAATTAAACAATAGGGAAATAAGAAATAAGTTTCTTTCATAGAGGATAGATAATATCGGGGTTAAAGTATTTAATTTTTCTTATCTTCTTTGATTGCTCTAGTCTGCAGCTTTCCCAGTAGAACCCCTACATGCATGACTTAATTCTGACTACGATTGTTAGAATGAAACAATAATCAATGTATAATTCCTATTTATAAAATAAATGCATCTAAGCATTAGTCTTTTGTAAACCAGCGAACAGTATCCATAATACATAGTTATCAAAAATCACTGTAATAAATTTTAAATCATCCAACACACAGAAATAGTGGGGACAAATAGTGTAGAAATTTAAGAAATTGATTACCACTTGGATCTAAATCTGTAGGAAGTAATGAAAATTTCTTTATGCTGTTCTATCTGCTACATGTCTTATTTGTGTTTAAACTATAATTCACACCACTACAATGCAGCAGTTAATAGTAATCCCTAAACCAAAGGGGAGTACTATGCTGTTTCTCTTAGGACAAGGAAAGGCTTGTGAAATATTTAAAAAGATGTGTTGTAGTTACTAAAAGAAATGGCAGATTTTAGAGGAGAAAACAAAACCAGAATATAGAAACTGCTGATCCCCTAGGTAAACTTAAGTATTGGCAGGTCTGAATTAATAGACACTGTTTTTCAAAAGGTTCAGTGTTAGCTATATGTTGCATTTACTCATTCAGTTCCCACACTACTCTTAAGGGGATTGCTTGATTCCTGACCTGTGTGACAGAAAAAACTTTGCTATAGAAGAGAGAAATAATGTCTATTTCTTTCTCCAAAACAGAGTCAAATACCAAAGTTCTATCATTTCAGCATTTTAAGGGGATATACAGACAGGGGTATATTTTACTTAGTTCACAAAAAAATTATGGAGTTCTTTATTTGCATCTACACTGGTCAGATACTAGTTCCTCCTAAAACTGGATTTTAGTCCTGAACCTCTAAGTATTCAGCAGGGGACAGGTTAAAAAGTGCAAATAAGCACTCATTGTGAGTTATCTCCTGGAGGATTGTGTTGGAGCAGTGTACCAAGGAGCCTTAAGACTACAGTAGCAATATACATTTTGTGTCAAAGTAGCATATCCTTTGCAGTGCCCTGAAATAATCCTACAAGGTATTCTCCTGAGGCAGAGTTTAGTCTCTGGACAGATAAGGAGATGCCAAGACCTAACTGAATGCAGAAATGCTTTACTGTACCCACTGCACTCGAGTTTTATCAGACAAGCGATACAGTATTATATGCCACATATGGCCTGCTGCAATTTTATGATCAACTTGAGCTGGAAATGATATTTATTAACTAAAGTTTATTTGAAAGCCAAAAAGTGTGCCCCAAATCTTACATAAAAATTAAGAAAAACAGACTCTTCAGAAACACAGTTACTGCAAACACAATTTGTTGTCCTTCTGGTATGATTCCAGAACTGTTACAAGATGTCACAGATCAGTAAATGATTTTGGTGGCAGGACAAGTTTAGAGACTGTTCAGTTGTAATGTGTATAATATTCAGCTTGTTTGAGATGTCAGACTTTTTTTATAAAGGATGCAGTGAGCGATATTTTGATCGTCTTGTCTACCTGGGCAGTTTTAATCCATCAGATAACCATTGCATCTTTATACCATGACAAAAACTCAGATACCACATTCTTGATTGGCTTTAATTTTATTTTGGCTTTGGTTTATTTTTTGTTTGTTTTGCTTTGTTTTGTTTTGTTTTGTTGGTCGGGTTTTTTTGGTTTTGGTTTTTGTTTTGTTTTTTGGTTGTTTTACCTGATACAACTTCTTTCAGTATTTTACTTACCTTTTTTCCAGCTTATATAATTTAAATTGTAATATGATTTTAAATAATCATGGAATTAATACAGGAAAATTTTAAAATTACATTCCAAATGCTGAAATGTATAAACAAAAATAGTTCCTCATATATAAGATTTTAATTACATTTATTTCATTTCAGACTCAATTATCACTGAGACAAAAACTAGTAAGATTTTTTCTTGTTCTTTAAAAATATATTTTAAACAGAACCCACCTGCTGTTTTTGTCACCTCCTCACAACTTTAGAAAATGTCTGAGATTAGAGCTACAAAACTAGATGCTATTAAGCGTACATCTAACATATCTATAGGTAGCTGCATTAAAAGTCAAGATGTGGTCAAATTAGTGAAGCTAAGTGGAGGTGGCATGTAAAACTTTGTTGCAATACTTGCATATGTTCTATATATCCTACACAGGAGATTCTAAGTGACATGTAAAAATAGTTTAAACAAAATAGCCCAAGATAAAGGATCTCCAGTTTAGTAATTGTTTTCCATTTTTGTATCCCTCTGGGCTTTTTTTACCCCACCCCCAGACTGGTGAAAATTCCTACATACAGACATCATAAGTGGAACAGCTAATTTTTCTCTGTGCGATTGTCTCACAGTCAGTGGAACTGCTTCTGTGAGTCAGAGTTTGCAAGTTTTTTCTCATCATCTTTCTGGTAAGGAGTACCAACAGTTTCACCAGGAAAGCTGAATTTCCCAAATTATGAATCTCATCCTAATTTCACTGACAAATTTGTGCTTTTTAAAGTATTTGAAAGCTGAAGGTTTGAGTTTCATCAGGTAAAGAAGTCTAACCCTCCAGGATTTGCCCTTTACCTGTTTTAAGTAGATGAAACAATGACTTTCAAATTCTTTGCACTATACTACTTCCTGAACCTGTAGCTTTGTTGGCTGTGCCAGACTAACCTGACACATTAACAATGTCTGCTCTCCCAGCTGTGAACAACATGGATTTTAGCCTTGCTGATGTCCTGTTCTCAATCAAGGAGTGAACGCAATTGGTTCTGAGCATATCATCAGGAGAACAAAGTTTTGCTGGTTTTGTCACTGGTGTTTCAGGACTGTTCCTACATGCATGCACATGCACACACGCCAGTTGTTGTTTCTTCACTTTCTCTAACAAAAGGAGAGCTGTTGTCAACATTTTTTTCTGCTCTCTTGGTTGTATTTGTCGGGCAAAGATCATCATGCTCTGATTTAGTGTTTTCAAATAAGTGTGCCCTCTGGTGCAGTGCTCTATTGAGAGACAACACAGCCCAGGCAGGAGAGTTCAGCATGGCCACTAATAAAACACAAGTGCTGCTTTGTCAGGCCACGAGTGATTACTTGAACAAGTGCCAACCAAGAAACCAAACATTAGAGTGCAGCTCTTCAGACCCTCAAGACAAAGGGCCAATTGACTTTCCTCATTAGTTTTTGTGCCAAACATGTAAACACAGTTTCCTCTCTATCTTTGATGCTCAAAACATGCCAGCTTGTTAACATCTTGGGTGGTATGGTGGTTTATGAGCTTGTAAAGACTATTATGTACTGGTGGGTTTTGTCCGAATTGAATAGATTGGCTTATGCTAAGAACGCCCAAAACTGGCATCTTTCTGACAATTTAAAAATTCAGTCTTTGCTCTAATGGAATGATGAAACTGCCTGAAATAAATTTAACATGCACAGGACCTTTCAGTGGCACATATGCACGAGATGCTTTGTCAGAATTAGGATTGGTCTACAACTCACTGAAAAATAAAAACAAAAATCCCCCACATTGATAAGAGAAGCTTTGGCTACAAAAAATGCCTGATGAAACCTGGTTTGTAATTGTGCAGAAAGCTTACTGAATTTTTTTGTTTGGTATTTGTTTTGCTCTGCTTTTATTTTGGGGACCTCTGACATTTTAACTTCCTTTGCATTTTACTCCAGTCTTTCCTGTTTCTAAATGCTGTGACTATACAAGATAACGGAAATTGGAAAAACTTCAAACAACCTACAATGTTTGTGAAAGGTGCTGAATTTTAGTCAATGCATGGGGAATGTTTTCTGCCTTGTAAATGACTTTCATATATGATGTGACTGCTGATGTGAAAATTTACCGAAGCAAAACACTGAGGGTGTCTTTAAGTGGTCACTTTATGAATGACTATGCATGGTGGTGAGCTCAATGAACTGGCTTCCCTTTTCAGTTTTGCAAATGATATCCACACCTTTTAGCTGAAAACTGGTGTTTACTTTTTTCCCCCTGTAACAAAAATATGATGAGGTTTTAAAAAATAAAACAGAGAGAAAAACAACTGAAACCCTCTGTTCAGCTCATGTTTCCAACTAAAATTGAAAGAGACTAATTTGCCAGCCTCTGTCTATATTAAAATATAGAATCATATAACCTCCTATTCATGGGTCTAATGAGAATTACAATATTGTCAATGAAGAAATGGTGAGAAATAAACACAAGTAAATTATTTTGGATTTCCTTTTAGAGCACTAAAAGATAAGAAAGGAAAAGAAGAATAATAAAGATGTTGTGGCATTTTCTTCAACTCTCTCATACACATATACACACAGACACACAGACACATACACAGATAAATCCATCTTTTAAATAGAGGATCAAGCATGTGTGGAGCTATCTGCAGACAGGGGAGTGAGCACACTGTGCTTAGTTGGAGCTCAACTATTGCTGAAACAAAATGAAAGAAAGGGCTACATTTTTGGTGGAACACTGGCAGCCAGATCCTTAAACTGAGATTCTCAGCACCAGAAAAATAATGTATATTAGTTGAACACGAAAACAAATGCATGGAACCTAACGACATCTAATATGATATCTAATAATGAAACTCCAAGGATTTCCTTCTAGTCTGCCCCACAGACAAGAGCCCCCACTGTCTGTGTCTCTAGCTCTGGAACTTCCAGCTTGCAGGGTCTTCAGCAGGTGGCTGAGCAGGCACACAAGCTCCTCACCCCTTCCCTCTTTTCACTGCAGGTTTGGCTGATGAAGGTTTGGAGGTGCTGTCTGCAGTTTAAGATTCCTGCCTGGGCTCTGTGTGATTTAGGTCTCTGTCTGCAAGCTCTGTTTTTTTGAAGTTTCCCTGCATCCTCTTGAATTAACCCTAACCCAGGAGTAACCACAGAGGGCTGTTAATCATTCTCAAGTGGATGGACAAGCAAATGGTTTCCACCCAGAGCAAGCTGGTTTTCCAAGGCAGGGCTGTACTGGAATGATAAGGAAACAGACAATCTCTCAGCTACAGATATGAGCCACCTGAGGGGGCTGATGGTGGGAATCCTGTCACAGATTAAGTTTCAGATGCTTTCAAAGAGTGGTACCTATACTATTCACCTTGAGGGGAAATGAAGCAGAGAGCAACCTGCCTTCCTGAAAACAAAACCACCTCTGGTACACCACTAGGGATGGATGAGCAAAGCTGAGGGGAGTTTAGTCTGCAGAAAGTATTAAAATCACTGTGCAGAATTGTGGTTTTATGCCCAGGCACACTGTGAGATGCTACACAGGGTCAGGATTGAGTCCCAAAGGCCTTCCCTCCAGCCTGGGGAAGGGGCAGGCTTAAACCATAAAGAGGTCAATGGGGTCAGTGCTCAATTCAGGAGAGACTGTGAAACAGGAAGTTCATTTCTCAAGAAGGTTTTACTGAATTGCCTCCTTGCCCAGAATTGTACTGGGTGTCTCCAAGCCAGAGCAGCGTCTGGATGCTTCTGAGACTCTTAAGGCTTAAATTCCTCTGGGAACAGCTGCAAGTGGGTCCAAACACCGCAGACTTGTGAGGGTCCAAACTGGAAGATCTCAGCAGTTTCTATGAAAGCTGGTAGCTAATGCTACAAAAAGTCCCCTGAAATTTCCTCAGGGTTTTAAAACTACAGCTGCCTGCCTTTGGAATTTAAGAAGTTTTCCCTACAAGTAGAGCTTCTTCTAGGCTTCTCATTACTATGGGTAAATTTAGCATCCCTGTGGTGCCATAGAAGATTCTCAGTGCAAGAGGCAGTGACAGATTTGGAGGCAAAGTGCTGGGTAGTGTAGGCAGCTACTGGTGAAACAAAAGAATCAGTGAGATTAAAGGTACTTGTGATGGTTCACAGGAATATGGGTGGGGATCTCTTCTTTTGTCCCCTCCTTTCTCAAACCCACTCTTCATCTCCCTTGCCCACTTCCTTGGGTTATGGGTGTCTCAGTTCCCCCCTATATTCCTTCCTCACCTTCTTCACAGATATCTACTTTCTCTTTTAAGCTGCTGATCTCCTTCACCTTGATCATCACCCAAGAAGTTCCTATCCCATATCTAGGTATATGATATGCTGGGAAAGCTCAGTCATTCTGGTTCTGCTGCATTCTGGATGGTGCCTTCCCTGTGGCTGTGAGGTTTCCATGGTTTAGTTAGGAAGGGATCTTCCAGATAATCTAGATTTTTGAGATAATGTGGGTCTACTCTTAGAGTAAGTAAAGCTAGATGATGTCTGGGGCAGGTGATAGCAGTTTTTGCTTAGGACTGAACTTTCATATATGACAGTCTGTGTCAGAGAGCTACAGATATTGCAGGACAGTCTGCATTACTCTGTATGTTGTTTTTGCCTCCTAATTTTGATTTAAAATATCATACAAACAACCTTTTTGGTAACACAATGGATTTCACCTAGAACTGAATTTGGCTTAGTACCATTTGTATAAAATGTTTGGTTTATAACTCCTCTTTGCCTTTTCACTGTTTCCCTTATAGAAATAGTAATTTTGAAATGTGTTTCCAGTAGTCATACATTTTTGATTGCCTGATGTTCAGGGTGAGTACATTAATACCGTTCAAATGTGGTTTGCAGTTTTTTGGGCATCTCAGCACTCTGGAATTTCAGCAATTGAATTTGACCTACTGAACCCTGCACGCAAATCCCTTGAATCGATCATGCCGCACAAAGCAAAGTCTGCTGTAGTGTTTCTGCTAAAGTGAAAATTGAAGAGTATGTCATTGGTGCTCTTTTGCTACCAAGTTCACCATGGCAAAATCATGAGCTCACGATAGACCATATAATGAAATTCTCAGCATTTCGATATATAAGCCAAGACCAATACCTTGACCTTTCAGGATGAGCAAAATGGATACAGGAATTGTGGAAGAGATGTCTGTTCTTATCCCAAGTCAGGCAGCGTATGTATAGATAGGGTCATTGTGTGCAAGAAACACCATTCTAGATGTGTTACAATGGTTTCCTACTGAAGTTCAGCATTGTACTGAAATGATGAATTTCAGACAGAAAATCAGTGTGACAGAATGAGCAGTGCACAGGGACAGGGAGAGAGTCCCTATGAGAAATCACTTTATGTTAGTTTTCTCACCAGTTAACTGTACAAAACAAAATGATCATCAGTAGATCAGGAAGATGAAGGTTAAAGTTAAAAAAAGGTATAGAAGTATATGCATCTGCCTTGCTTCCAGATTTAGTCTCTATCTGAGCGCTACTCATCTGATCATCTGCAACAGAGTTTGTTGTTAGAGATTTGTAGGTTCTCAGAGGTACGGAGGCTGCTCAAGCTCTAGCAGAAACAACCAGCCACAGTACATGTTAATCATATAGGAAGTGTGTGAAAATTACTTCCTTGATTCTTCAAGTTTTTCTCCTTCTTTGTGTATAGAGTAAAGTAGCACAAAATGCCAGTTATGAGGTCTACTGGTGAGAAGAACATACATGACGGTAGATGTCAGGTTCTTTTCTTGGTAGGGTTCATCCTCTCTTCAAATCCACAGTGATTATGTAGTGAATTATTAATGGCAAGGCAAATGCAGTTATTCTGGTGGAAAAGAAAAAGATGTGTACTGTTATTATGACTGAGAAATTGTTACATAACAAAAGATAGGCTGTCATTTACAAACCATTTTTATATTTAAGGTTCTCTCATTCTCTTGTTCCTCTCTGAGTAGTTTCATACAAAAATGAGATGCAGGCAGGGAGAAGGATGAAATTTCTTATTTAAAGGTCATTCAGTGCAGTGGAGGGACTCCTGTTGGGCCCATACTTGCAGTGCTGCCTCAGAGCAGGATTGTGTCCGATCCCTTTTGGGTCAGGACAATCAGACCAGGGACTATCCAAAGATGTTTAGTAAAGGGGAACTGTCACCCTTTTTTTTGGTGGAATAAAAAGATGATGACTTTAGAGAATAAACCAGTTTCAGTAAGCCTAGTCCAAGAAGTGAGAGTTTAAAAATATGATCCCCAGAGAAAGTCTATCACTACTGGTATTTAAATAATACAGGAATCAAAGAAATACCCCTTTTTTCATCAGGTGCCTCCCTAAATTGTGGGGGCATTACAGGCATTTCATGATACTGAATGAACAATTTATTGATTTGAGAATATTTTATGTCTGATGTAAAGAAAACATTTAAAAATTTCAATTTTTTCTTCATCAGTTAAAAAAAAATCTTCAGAAATAAGTATTTTCCTATTTCCGAATACTTTATCATCTGTAGTTTGTGTATGTAACATACTTTTGTCCAATCTCCCTCTTTAAAAGCCTTTGTATGTCATCTGCACTCAGACCAGAACAAATAGAACTATGGTGTGATCTCTTTGTTTGTAAGATTACTATTTATATTATATTGCCATCCTTTCTTCTTGAACAGCATCTGGCAAAATGGGGTCCCAATCTGCTTTCACTCTGCAAGAATACTTAGTTTAGTTTACATATTTAGTTTCTAGAAGTCTGTGCCCATACATGAAGAAGTTCTGTGGGATTCAGAGTAATACATTACTCTTCTAGAAAAATCTTATTTTTCTCTGAAGCCAAGCCTTTTAAGGATTTAGAAATATTCTCCTTGTTCTTTCTAATGCACAATTTTATTCTTCACAAAGAAAATGATCCTTCTGCTTTATTAAATCCGTAAAAACTTGAAAGTTACAAAACCTACTGGAGAATGTTTACACTCAACAATACCTTCTTCTAAGTAGCAATAAGGGTGGCTGCATAGTTAAGACTTCTGATCTGATCATTTATTAAAGCTATTACATGATTGAATTCTGTTCTGGTTTGTATTCAGGCAGCTTCTCCAAGTATGTTAGAGGTATCATACACTGAAAATCCAAAGTGGGTGCAGGGCTCCCTACTTTTGTTCTTCTGCACTGATAGTTTTTAAAATGAAAGCTTTAATCTGTATTATATAGGATCATTAATTTCTGCATTTTACACTTGAGCAACAGCATTCTGATTATATGCTGCAATGAAAAATAAGCAGTGCTCCTGCAGACTTAATTACTTACTGCAGGGCCCATCCTTTCCTAGTTATGGCACGCAATCTGCAAATGGGGTCAAAAACATTATTAAAAACCGAATTACCCACTGGATGGAGAAAACAAACATACAACTGTGACCTAGAGGACCTCACCAACATAAGAGGTAAGCCTAGCTGCACGCATTACACAGCTCTACAGAATTTACTATGGAGCTCTGCTCTCAGACAACAAAACAAGCGGCCAAATGAGCTCATCACATAAGATAGCCATGGTATAAAGTGTATTCTGGCTAAGTGTTTTATAAATGAGGGAAGTGACTGATGTATAAATACACCAATGTGCTTGGGAGAACATGCCTGCTGAATAGGTGCCTAGATACGGTGTGAGGTTCCTAGAAAATCTGACTTTGGTAGGAAGGACCAGGAACGTGTCCCTAAAATCTTACTGTGTGGCCCTCTTGAAAATTAAGCTCTATATACCAGATTCTCATAAAAGTGTGATTCAGTCTTGAAGAAAATTAGAAATAAACTGTCAATAAGGTAAATATATCTCCTACGCTTTAAAATCATATTGGTGGCATTAAAGAGCAAACAGTAGGAGTTATGAAGGATTTGGCAAATTTTAAAAGTTAATAAAATGCATTAATGTTTACGGAAACACATGAAAATGGAACACCAAACAGATTAAGAATGAGTCCTTGAAAAAATAGTAACCTATTTGTTGAAACATATTGTAGAAGAACATGGCATAATATTTATACAATTTCCTTAGTTGAATGGATGAAAAAATGGATCTGAAATAAAATTTTCCATGTCTAAAAGTCTAATGGGTGGTATTAGAATTGTAAACTATAAATGAAATGCTGATCCATTTATATTAACAGAGATACAGTATTTACTTGCAATATTTCTAGCAATACTATGCTGAGCTAATTTATAAGACAATGGGTTGAGGAATCTATTGTTTTGAAATCATATAAAAGCAATAAAAAAAGAACACAATAAAATATTTAAAGGGCATACAAGGAAAATAAGTCCATAAAACACACAGTTAACATTAAAAGATCATTCAGTACCATTTGGAATTTATCTGTTTGAATATGTTGTATTTAATTAATTGCAAGCACTGAAAATTGCTGAAGCTTAAAAATATTATTCAGTCCAGCACATAATAGTATAATATTTTTTTTATGAAATAAAAACATTATAAATTCTAAATAATAAAGGTCCAGGAAAACAAGCAGCTTACAAGAAAACAGTAGTAAGTTCTCAACATGCAAAAAAATATGACAGATGCAGACAGTTTATCTAGATATCAAGAGCAGTTCCATAGTAAAGTCTGTGCTGTAATTTAATCTTGAAGTTGCCCTAAAATATTTTTTAAAATTTGCATTTGCTGAATTCCATCTGCAAGTTCAACAGAATGAATCTTTATGGGGTAGCTTTTTTCTTTTTTCTTTTAATCAGCTACTAATATTTTTCTATGACTCTCTGCCACTGAGCTGCTGCTCTGCTTTTCTGACAAGTCCATCTGGATAGATACCCATGATTCAGACTTCTTGCCCACTGAATTGAGATTTCAGCCAGAAGTCACAGGGACATTTTCCGACTGAACACAGAAGGGCTTGTCTTCCTGGTGCTGGAGGCCTTGGAGCTGTGGGTCTCCCTCTTCTTTGCTTCCTGGCCCTGCACATCTGTTCCCAAGCCCACTGGCAGCATCCAAAATGCCAGCCAACTCCGGAGAGGATGGCAGTGGTGAAGAGAAGGATAGGGGTGTGGATGAAGAGCTGGTGGAGAACTGCAGTGCTCCAGCAATCCAAGGGGTGGCACAGAGAGGTTAGGGAAGGGAGCATGCACCTTAATACAGATTTTGATAATAATGGGGATTTGTTCAAGGGTTGGGAAGACTGAAAAAACTAGCAGAACTGAGGGTGGTTTGCGATGGAGGGGTGAGGACAGCCTTGCTGTGTTTGGTAGAAAGGGAGAGTTGTCAGCAGGGAGCTGGGGCTCTGCTCGGTGAGGGGGAGGGAGGCAACAGCACTGTAAGGACACACTCCAAGATTCATCTGCTCAGTGGGTTCAGGTGGCAGCTGGGTCTCCCAAATTTTGGCTCAATATTACCATGTGCAGAGGGTCCAAGCACACCCAGCTTTAGCAGCCCAGATCACTGAGTGGAAGTGCTGATGCCTGAGAGCCTCTTGCTTGGTCAGGGAGAGCAGGAAGTTTGGGATCCCCACCTCCTCCTGCAGCACCTCTGCGGCCCGTGCTGCTCCCTGTAGGGACTTCTTCAAGTTGACCTGGCAGGAACCTGAGACCAGAGCCCCCACCCGAGCCAAGGTGCCCCCTGCTCTGTAATGACATGGGACAGCACTCCTGGTGTGCTGGGGCAGACCTCACCTCACCTTGTACCCACATCTCCACCTGCTTCTGCACAGGACTCCCTGGTACCAGGATGAAAATGCAATAGCTCTGTCAAATCGCTGAATTGGAGATGAGAAGCGTTTCAGAAACACAAGATGATCAGTGCAAAAACTTGAGTAATTGAGAGCTATTTTTATTTGCCTAATGTGATTCATTGTTGCAGGAACAGCCTTTCAAGGAGAAAGCCTGAAGTACTGTTGCTGTTGTTACAAAGACTACTTGCTTAAATATATTTGAATATTTAAGCTTGTCAGGTGTCTGTATCTGCAGGCCAATATTTGAAATTCGCTTTCATATTACTAAGGCCAAGGAAACTGCTAAGCCATGAGGTAAAAAAAAAATAATGCAACCTATCACCAATACCTGGCTACATGCTCCAGGAGGAACCCTACATCAAATCCCAGCATTTTCCTAACATTTACACAATGACAGTAGATTTTCTGTTTACCCCTCCATCTCAAAACATTCCTGGAGCAAAATACACAGCAATGGTTGCAAAGCTGGGTCCTGCAAAGACTTTTAACTCTTTGAGAGAAGAGAGAAGAGAAAAATATTTAAGTTTCTTTTACATTCCTCTGGAGGACTTTCTAACTTACCTTGGCATAGAGGATCAAAGACATCTTGAACTCCTCTGCACATTCAGTAGACACCAATTGTTCCTCTTCTTTTTTGTCCTTCAGCAGAACTGTGTGTGTCTCTGCTTTGCTCAAGTCTTCCAACTCTCTCACAGATCATCTTACTGCCATTCCCTGAGATTTTTCTGTAAGTCTCTAGGCCAGTTCAGGTCCATTTCCATTCTGTTTGTTGTGCCTTCTTTAAATACATAGAAGTTTATCTCTAAATTCCCAAGGTATATATTAGTGCCTTTGCTGAGAAAAAGCTGATTTTTACTGGCCAGATACCAGATAGCAACCATTCACTGTTGAGAGTTTTTTTTTAAAAACTTTTTTTGGTATTGCTATCTGTGTGTCATTCTAGTGCATAATAAGTGTTTCAGTATCTTGCAGTGTTAAATTGTGTATTGGCATGTGTAATACAGTACTGTCTTATTTCAATTATTGGCCACAGATAAACCTCTTTAAGAGCTACACTGTTTTTCAGATAGAACTGAAATTATGTCCAGAAAACCTCCATGTTTGTGATCATGCAGCATCAAGAGATCAAATTTTTGTCATTAATCACATAAATTTTAACCTTTTTTATGAAACACCAGGTTTCATCTGAGGAGATGAAAATCTGAGATTTTGGAAACAATTAAAAGCAACCAAAACATTTTTTTATGCCTCAGGAAGATAGAAATTACACTGTAAAGCCTCAAAACATAAATATTTTAACAGAAGAATCCCATGGACATGGAATTCACAAGTACAGAGCAGAGAAGGTGCTAATCTTGCCATTTGTAAAGAAGTGTATTATGGCTTGTAAATACTTGGAGTCACTAAGCTCATCTTGGGTATGAAATATGATGCTGAATGCACATAAACAAGGAGGAGAAAAGTTGTCTGGCTGCTATGTTTTACTTCTGATGTGCTTTGTCTTTTATTTTACACAGGAAGAAATTCTTCCTTACTCTTTTCCTTTCTCTTTTTTTCTTCTTATGGTCAGTGATGTATAACCCAATCTGGACTCATAGAAATTGTCTTCTTGCATCACTAGCAAGCCACTTTGTAGGTACTTTGTGGGTTGTCTCTCAGCTATGCCTTTTCTAGAAAGTAAGTTCAGCAAACAGCATTGAGGCAGATACCATGAGACAGGAGGTCTGAACACAACTCCAGGGAGAAAGTAGTCATGTTACATTCACAGACTGTACTTGGTCAATGGGTTTTGCAGAAAAGAGGGTACAGAGATTGCACCTCTATCTGGCATGCCCAATACAATTTTCAATGACAAAACAGTCATGACATCCCTTTCACAAATTCCTCACTAAAATATGATATCTGTCAGCTGGACTAAGCCAGGCTTGGGTTTAAAACCTGTGCAAGTAATGCAACAGACTCATGACTTCAAATTGAAAGACTGCAGGTATTAGGAAGAACTTCCTTAATGTGAGGGTGCTGAGGCACGGGCACAGGTTGTCCAGAGAAGTTATGGATGCCTCATCCCTGAAAGTGTTCAAGGCCAGGTTGGACGTGGCTCTGAGAAACCTGGTCTAGTGAAAGGTGTTCCTGCCCATGGCGGAGGGGTTGAAATTAGATGATCTTTAGGGTCCCTTCCAACCCAGGCTGTTCTACGGTTCTATGATTTTATTCTGATTTGCCTTTAATTTTGCGTTGAGTGATTTCTCACCTCTGCAATGTCTATCATTTTTGTTTAAATAATCTTAATTTGAAATTATTTCCTCTCCAGTCCATTTTCTTTAGCAACCTATTCTGTGATAACTGATGAAACATACTTTCAAGAGAGAAAGAAGAGGTGAATAAATTCTGTGGGAAAACTTTGTTTAATACCAGGCTTTTAAAGAATATTTTTTATGACAAATCATTTAACTGAGATGTTTTGAAAGGATGCAAGAACAATGTCCAGTAAATTAACAAGAATTTGTTTGAGGTTTAGAAGAAAAATTATCCCTTGAAAAGTTAAATTTACTTCATTGTAGGAATCCAGCAACCCTGATCTTGTTTCAGAAACCCAGTTGGTATTTGCATTAATTTCTTCTAACAACACAAGGATTTTTTCTTTTTCCTTAGGATGTAAAGTAAAGCCAACTCAAATGAACTTGTAATCAACTTGCATAAAAGAAAAATTAGGCCCATCCTAGCATTTAAGAGAATTTCTGTTATGAACATAATATTTAAAAGTAAAAGCAATGATAAAAGCGTTGTATATTTCAAGCTAATACTTTTAGAATATTTTCAATTTTTTTCAGGCCATTAGATACATATAATATGTGAAATGGGATGATGAACCTTGCAAAGTGCCTATCTATATACTCCCATAGAATGGACCTAAATAAATTACCATACAGAATACAAATAGAAGAAAATACTGATAAAGAAAAAACCATGCATGTAAACAACACTGTTCAAACTGGTGCACTTAATTAAAAAAGTGAAGTCAATTAAAATCAAAACAACAGTGTAGCATGTACAAATGCTGAAATCATTAGGCCTTGCTGAATAATGGAGGAGTATAGAATTTTTTTTCAAGTGAAACAGCAGGGGTGATACATTACACAAAGCAATAATCTACAACAATATGACAATTGAATTACTTCAGCCCCATTAGGCAGGTGCAGAAGAAGAATTAACATGAATTCCTTCAATGGAAAAACAAAAAAGCCCACAAACTTTTGTCTAGTACAGACTGTTATTTTTTCCCTCCAAAATGATGAAAAAAATATGACAATGAGAAGACAGATTAAAATGAAACCTTTATGCTTATCCTTTATATGAGACCATTTAATCGTGGGATAAAATATGTATGCAGTGTATTTTTTCATAGTCTGACAGTGTTAAAACAGGCCAACATAGTTTGCATCAGCCTTTTGGTCTTCTTCTAAGATATAAGCATTCATTCTGAGACATAAGCATTGATTGCTCATATTAAAAATAAAATACAAAAGGCAGGAGTTTTTGAAGTTTTAAACTCATGTATTCAATCAAGCCTCAGGTCCCACTCAATTTCTGCTTTTGCATTTCAAACTCAAAACCAATCTGTGACCACCAAGTTGAATCCAAGCAACAACAGTTTTGTAAAATGACAAGTGAACAAACTTCATATCTCATGAAGTGTAAGCTGTTTCTTAAACTCCAATTGCATCCAATGTTTTTCCCTTTGGAGTTCTACTAAAATAATTCTATTTAGTTCTATTGAAAGAGAATAATATTGGAGACAGATAGCCATGCAGTTTACTGAGGGACCTTTGATTTTCTTCCTTCGAAATCAAAGAAATGGATAAACACTAGCACTGGTCATGTATGCTAAAAATATATTAATTAAGGATATGGACATAATATCTCAAGTGATGGAGTTAGCATGTCTTAAGAAGCTGCTGCTCTGCAGCCAGAGAGACTGTGGAAGGATTAATGCTCAGCTTGTGGGTCAAGGTTGCATACTCTGGTAGATTTAACTAAGACATTTTACCTTGTCTGTGAGGGGCTGAAGAGCCCTGGGTATGTCAAAACATTTGTCCTGTCTACACCATGACCTATCACCCCCTTTCCCCATGGCCTTTGGGCTGCTGGTGTGCTACTAGTGCTACCCTCCATCCTGAACACAGTATTACCTACTGCTGTGTCCCTAAGTGTCTCATGTAACTGCATTATGGCTCACCCAAGGCTGTGTACTCTTCCCATCCTCTACTACTTGACTAGATATATGACTATAACATAATTCTGCTGTGTTAACCTAAAGATACATAAGCTTTCATTCACGAGTCGAGTTGTTGAGAACATGTCTTGCTAAAAACAAATTTCCACTTACTTTGAATTAGGAATAAGCAACTACTACCTCTCAGTCAAATGGGATTAATTTTCATTTGGGACCTGGTAGTCCCATAAATATCTGAGGCTGCTATATGGGCTGGTTACATAGATTTTATTATCTTTTGTTTTGTTTTTTTTTTAATTAAGAATTTTCCAAATTCAATCATAATTTAAGTTTTATTTTTCTAAAATGTTAAAGACTAGAGAGCTTTAGAGAGCTGAAATGCTTCTTTTGAAAAAGGAGTCATGTTTTGGGATCAACATAACTTCTAAAAATGGAATCAAAACATAGTAATCACCAACATGTAAGCAGATGTCTGGTAATTTTTCCAGGTTTGTGCAATTCTGCTGATCTTTGAATCAGGAGATACTTAAACCACTAATTTCTGGAACTGCAAATGCTAATTTTGTAACTGTCCTGCATGTAGTACTCATTCCCTAAATATCCATGTTGATATACCTTTGTTCTATACATCTTACAACAGACTCATATCTGAAGTGGTCTGCCAGCCCCTAATGTTCTAAGAAACTGATGATGTAATTTTTCCATTTAAATGGTTATGCATTTTCAGATACATCTTATTTTATCCCATACCATCAAGTTATAAAAACTATATTGGCAGCCTGGAAGGAACTATGGAGAAACCACAGACCATGGACTGGTTCTGCTGCAGTGACTGACGTGGGAATGCCAGCATGGACAAGTGTTTGTTAAAGCAGGTGCTGCAGAGATAAAACCCTCAGGATAGTTTACAATGCTACAAAAAATACTCACTCAAAGGATCTGTAGTATTGTCAGTCCTGCTACTGCTCCATGAGGCCACTGCCTCAACATAGATAGTATTAAAAGCTGTCACTCCAGAGCAGATGAAAAAGCCAAAGAGGGCTCTCTGCATAAACTCTGAAGCAGCTCATGTAGGACAGAAGCTGCAAACCCATGCAGCTGCCCAGCCTGTAACCAAGTTAGAGAGGGAGAGACATGGCTGACAGAATTTTGTGCTGCACTGCAAAAATAGTGGGCTATGAAAGTGTCATCCTCATTTTGCTCAAGGTAGTAAATGGTTGATGATATTTTGTTCCTATGTGGTTTACTTAGTGTGTCTAAGCCTCCTTATCTTTTATAACTGCTCCATCTTCAAATAGGATCCATGCAGCTAGAAGTCAATTTTACATGGACTACTTTACTAAAATTAAAATTTTAGAAATTTCTATTCCTCAGCTTCTAGCCAAACCACTTTTTCCCAGCCTTTTTTCAGGCTGCTATATGACCCTTTCAGATAAATGAAGAGTATAACCCTCGGTCCCTCCGCCTTCCCCCTCACCACCTCACTAAAGGCACTCAGGTGTGCCCTGCTCAGGGCTCTTAAGGAGCTGCAGTTTTTTCTCTTTCTTCCATCTCAAGTCTCCAGATCTTCAAGTTGACAGTGTTGTGATAGCTGAAGATCCAATCACACTTATTAAAGCTGATACAGAATGGAAATGTTCAATAGAAAAAATGCTTTGTTTCACAGATCGAGAATTCCTAGCTTTACCTTTCTGTGTTCTAGGCATGATTATAGAGTATATGGCAAGTTTCTACCTCGCCATCACTAACCTCTCGAGTCTGAACTCTTACTGTGATAGTAGAATTCTTTTGCAGCACGCTGCTTGCAGTCAACAACCCAAGGCAGTAGCAGACATCTGCCTGGGCTCAAGCAGTAGGCAGTAACGCTTGCTGCTAAAGAACCCAAGACTCGGTCTGGGGGTCTTTACAGAGGGAGCTTAAGAGGAAAAACATTTACAAGCTCAGCCAAGTGTAGGGAGATATTGTGGGGTAGTTGCCATGGTGATTAGACTCACTACAGTGACCATTTCTTACATGTCTCAGCTGCTCCATCCTGTACAGATATCTAGCAGCCAGGAATATAGTATGCCTGGAGAAGTCTCTGGGCCAGGAAAAGTAAAATATTGAACTAGAGAAGGGGTCATCTCTAGACAAGAGAAGAAGAGGTAGCTAAAAAAACATAATAGACATATGAACAAAAAATGATTGCAAGAGTTGACACAAAAGTACATTCTAGAGAGGGTAGTTTTATTCAAAGATCTTGCTATGCATCTCAGTTATAACCTTGTCATGCCATGCAACCTGTTGAGAAAGATTTGGTCTGGCAGCATCATTACATTGTTTCAAGATCCTGCTATGGACTCTTCCCTTTCTACATTCCAGCCCAGTGGGAACTCACCTTTATTTTTAATAGTAAAGGCAAAAGTTCCTTCTCACCGATTCTGCCCCTTGAATCATTGATATTTACTATATATAAATATGGTGTGTATGGATTTATTAGCAGACCTGAGCAGGTGGGTATGCTGTATTTTCCTAGGACTCCAGTATTCTGCTTTTTCTAGGACTCAGGTATTGTAGTATTTCCATTCAGTTCCAAGAGCAATACATTACTTTATACTGTTGGTGATGTACCACAGAAACAGCTGGTCCTGCCTTGTGTTCAGTGATGACTACAGAGTTAGTTAATGGGCAGTTACATGTTTCAGACTAAAAAAAGCAACCTGTGAGAAGAGTTTTGCTAATCCAACCTTTGAAATCCTGCCTCTTCAAAAATGTATGTCTGCCTCGGCACTTTTGGACAATTTCACAGAAAAAAGGTACAGTGGACCAATGACACTTTTATTTAAACCATTTTTGAAAGCAGAAGTGAAAGTTTAGGGTGTCTTGGTTTGGGGCTTCCTCCGTCCCTCCCACATCTATAATATATTCCTGGGCAATAAAAAGAAGAACTAACCAGTACTCTTTGTTTTGAGTACTCTTTGTTTGCAATGTCCATATAATCACTGAAAATTTATAGTAGCAGAGTAAGAGGCCCATAATTCCATAGCCTAAGGAGACAAAACTGATGGAGAAGATCTGCTTAATTCATTTTACCCTATGACCAATTTCACATAGAATATGTGAACCTTTGTGCATGGTCCTCCCCTTCAGAGGACTGCGTCCTTTGAAGTAGCTGTCTTGGTCACTAGATTAGAAAGTAATACTTGCTGGCTTACTTTCCAGCTTTATTTATGACTTTCTAAGGATAAAAATTATGAAAGTATCTCTCCCATGATCCTGCTCTGGTGTGCAGCTTCTGAGGTGGATGGGTTTGAGTCCCGTTTAATAAAGAGCAGAATCGAATACCGGATACAGATCTCATTTCCAACCTTTGCTAGATGAACCCTCTGAGAATAGCTTGATTATTGTGATGAAGGAGAATCAGCACCTGAGTGGGAGATAATACTTCTCTGTGGTGCTATTTCAGTTGCTTTCGTTTGGGAATTCTCTGTCAGGAGCCAGAATGAAAAATGGAGCTCCATATAAATCAAATGGACAAGCACTAAGCCTACTCCAGGGTTAATGCCCCCTGTGTCAAATATTTGAATACAACTGCTATTTGTCAGATAATGTTAAACTGACACACACAGTCTGTATTTGTCTCATCATAAATAAATTCTAACTTGTACTAAATGTGCAAACTCATAGCCATGGTAGATACTTTTTGCATTCATCATATGAGTGATCACATGATGTTATTTGTCATGATAACCTAAGCATCATACTTTGGAGATGAACTACATTCACATTCTCTGTGAACACCATGTCCTTGCTTCCCCCTTTGCCACTGCCAATTTATTTGCAGAATAATAAAAAGGCTTTCTAAAACTGGTGCAGAGTGAATAATCTCCTGAATACTTATTCCCATTAAAAGTAGACGCTTTTTCCTTTCTGTGACTATTTTTCAAATAACAATGCTTTCAGCTGGTTTGTTTATAAAAAAGGCTGCAAACATTACTAAAGGAATTGGCGGCTTTTATTCACAAGAGAGTTTTCTCTGGAAGGGGAATGTTTGGTGAATCCTCTTTCTTGCTTACCCCCAGCAGTTATCACTGACTATAAAGAGGTTGGATGAGCCCTGAAGAAAGTAGGAATGTTTGTCCCTATAAGAGCATGTTAGAAATACCAAGTTAGTGTGACTAATGGATAAGACAGAAAGCGAAGCCGGTGATCTAAGATGAATAGAAGCATTAGAGGGAAAACCAGGAATGCAAATCTCACTTTGTTAGAGACACAGACTTACGTCTGCTCCAGAGTTTTGTTTCATCAGCTCTTATAAATCATAGGCTCCTTCACTGTACAGAGCAACTGTAAATTCTGCAAAAACTGGGAGATGTAGAGCCTGTAGAAGCTGATATTTGTATTCAAAGTTGCTTGATGGAAGCTGCTAAGCAATACTGAAAATGCTGGCAGGAATCCCAGAGTTTGGAGGGAATTTCCATGTGCTGACTCAGACATGAATTTTATCTTGCCAGAATCCTACACCTGATCCTACTGAGGTTATGAAATCTGGAAGCAAGACTGAATTTGATGTGAACTACTGAAATTCTTAACAGCACACGTAGAAGACACAAAAAAGGGAGAGTTGTGGATGAAAACACACAATATATAGCTCTCTATCATATAAGATACTCTCTGAGGACAAATTAGAAAGACACTCACTGAACACCAAGTCAAGCAACATCATCCAGGAATGGAGGCAGTAAAATTCTTGCCCTGCCACACTGACGATAGAGATTAATAGGTGTTAGCCTACCAGCCACAGAGAACCAGTTATGATCAAAATGTGGTGCTGCTGGAAATACCTTAAATTCAGAAGACAATACTGATGGCCTTTAAGACTTGCCATTTCCTGAATTGTCTTCTTTATGTGCTACTTTTAGCAAAACGATCTTCTATACTTATATGTCAGTATGGAAGTTAAAAATCTTAATAAGCTTTTTAGATATATTAGGGTACAAGTTCAAAATTACTAATAATTTTTCTACCAATTCTAGTGAAAATGGAAACTCTAAATTTCAGGGTAGATGTAGAAGATAGATGATTTTTCGGAAAGAGAAGGCCATATAGGGTCTATCCCAGCCCCTGTGAGAGGAACTTAATTGAGTTGCAGGGCAATAATAGAAAGAGGCCCTTCGCTAACTAATGCTTATGTATTCCTATAGGAAACTTGCAGACAAATTCTCCAGATCCTGCTTTTTCTGTTTCCCTTTTCATTGTCAAGAAAGAGCTGCTTGCTGGTTATGTCTTTATTATCGTGTAATGCTTTAAAACACTTTAACATCTCTATTTATATGGGACACATCATCTCCTTCCTTCAAAAATCTTTGAAAACTTATCACCAACCACAAGATCTATTTTTCAGACTCTGATTGGTACTGTTCATGTCTTGAGCTAATAAAACAATACAGAGAAATGCATTTGATAAACTACATCTCTGTCTGATCTGGCTCATCAAAACTGTCACGATTATCTCAAATTTCTTGTTGATTTGAAATTTTTGTGAAAACACCCTACACAGGTTTCTTAATGTCTCAGTCATTTCTTGGCAGTCTTTTGCAAGCACTCAGTGTTTCAGCATCAAGCTCATGATATGATGTAAACCAAGAAGGTTGCTGAGACTGATTAGAACCTCTTCCCAGTCTAACACTTGCAATTAGAAATTGGAAATATTTGTGGCTGTCTAAGAGATTGGTTAATTTTTTTCCTCTTTCTGCTATTAAAAAAATCACATAAGACCAAGGAAGTTTAATAAACAGTTGATTATAGACATGTTGGAATAAAAGGATAATGTTATTACGGACAAGATTTTCAGAAGCAAAATAAAGTTTTAATCCGTTGAGGTCAATGGCAAAATTCCATTTGGACTCAGAGGGAGTAGGATTTTAAACACTGCCAAGTACTTTCCAGAATCAAAGTTTTTATTTAGAAAGAGGAAAAATGATTTAACAAGTGGCATCAGTTTTCAAAAAATCTTAGGAAAGTGCTACTGTATGCCCTATTTTGCAATAAAATCTATTTTTTCTGAAATGGCGCTTATTTTGCTCATGATAATAGCTAGTTTAAAAACAAAAGGAAACTGCATTGAAATATACAGCTTTTTTTGTAATTTATTTATTTCAACTTCCATGCCCTTTAGCTTCAATGTCACTTTATTTTCATGGAGCTGCTTGAATTTTATTAAGGTTTCTTTTTTCTTGATACTACCATATTTGTGCTGACATAATTAGAGCTTGTGGTCATGGAATAACACTTATTTGGATGAATATTCAGCATTTATTCAGTACGCGTCCTGTTTCATTAACAAATTCTAACCTACAGCTCTTCCTCTCCAGTAACATAAAGCAGAGTTCATGAAATTTGCCAGTACATTTTCTGTGAATGAATTCACTTAAAACATTAGGGTTTTTGTTAGCAACTGTATTCCCTGAGGGAATTTCTGGGTGGTAGCCTTGGGTTTTTGCATATAAGGAAGACTCTTTTTGTTTTCAGTTAAAATTCACATCAGACTTTCTTACTAGAAATAGAGATACATGGCATTATTTTCACATAAGGTTGCATTTATATAGCAGGTTCATCCAATTTCTAGCAATGACATCATACCTGTGTGTTAAACACGATATTCCATGTGATAAATAGGCCAGTGTGGCACTGGTATAAGACACGAGGTCCTGCCCCATCATGAGCAGGACCCATTTCTGCAAAATACTTCAAAGAGTTACTCTTGTATGAAGCAGTTGCTTACTCATGAGTCACCTCCTCCTGTGGTGTAGGCAACCCGCTGTAACAAGCTAACTTGTACCCAGATCCTTTTTTAGTTCTCTTACCTCCTTTCAATCTGCCTATCAGCTTTCAAGACATGTCCCTGTGCATGTAAAGAAGCAAAAGCAGCAGTTCATATCACCTGGGTGGGTATCTGTGGATTTTGGAAGATAGAGAAAATACCTGTACGGATATAAGCACAGGAAAAGTTCAGCCTTCAGTGGACAACTTGTTTAAGTTCCAGTGTAGGTGTACTCAAATTAACAGGGGTCTGTGATTTTTGGCGCAGGTCTGTAAAAGGAAGAAAGAGAAACTATAATATAGAATAAGTTTCTTATTTAACAAAGTACACATCTCAGCATGAAAATTCACTTATGTTCCTCTAAGATAAACAAAACCTTAAATTAACTGGGAAGGAAAAAAAATAGAACAGGCAACATAGCTTAACTGAGCTGTGAGATTGTGGTAGGGCATATCTACAGAGTATTTTTTCAGACAGATTTGATCTCACACTTCCCATTCCCTGAGCCAACTGCAAACCCCAAATCTCTGTATTGGCAGACATGTAGCTGTAGTCTTCACAACACTCATTCTAAACTAATAAGTCTGGCAGAGGGAGAGAGTATATTAGCTCATTCTTAGTTCCAGCAGCTACCCAGAAGGCATTACAACACACTTGAGATATATCTCATACAAACTACTGATATGCCTGCACTGCACAGAAGTGACTGCAGTGTGCTGTAGGGACAGCTCAGGCACCAGGAGTTCTGACAGCTCAAAGTGAGGTATTATACCTTACATCTCAGGCAGGCTACTGCTGAATTAAAGCTGGTTTAGCTGTAACTCCTGTGGTTGAACCTATGAAAAGAGTCCAGTTTCTTCCAAAAAAAAAAAATAAAAAATCAGTATTCCCAGGGCAGTGTGCATGCTTTCTATTCATGAGCTCAACAAGCACTATTTTAGCCTCAGGTACCTCTGAACATTTCCTGGGTGTAGAGTTCATGTAATATAACTTCTAAAATGTGCCTTGGTTACAATGGGAAAAAAAACACTGTAGGAGTGGGATGAGCTAGGAGAAAATGTAACATATGGTCAGAGGAAAGAAATTGGCACTTTGTTGTCCCTAGCATTAAGCTAAAGAAAACTGCACACTTAAGAAGAAAATGAGCATAATATTTTTTTTTCCAGATCCCAAGTAGCATATCTGGAGCTATCAGCTGAATTCAGGGCAGAGCTCAGTATTACTGATTCAAAAGCAGGGCCACCAGTAGCTTGTTTACTCCTTACAGAGACAGAGGCTGAAGGTTGCTCACCTGGGGGCCAACAAGGCCAACAGCACCTGAGGCTGTATCAGGGGCATCACGGTCAGTGCATCAAAGGGAGTGATCAGTCCCCTTTTTTCAGCACTCCTTGGAGGGCATGTAGAGTACTGTGTCCAGTTTTGGGCCACCTGGTACAAGAAAGATATGGATCAAATGGGGCAAATTCAGTGGAGGCCCACTAAGATGGTCACGGTCTGAAGCACTTGCCTTATAGAGTAGAGGCTGAGGGACCTGGATTTGTTTGCCCCTGAGAAGGGAAAGCTCTGGGGGAACTAAGCAGGGCCTTCTAAGACCCACGAGGAGGATACCAAGAAGACAGAGCTGAGCTTCTCACAGCGGTATGTGGCAGGAGGAAAAACGACTGAGCATACATTTAAATAAGAGGAACTGGGACAGCCCACAAGTGGAAGCGGCAGTCTGGGGGCTCATGCAATCTTCGCACTTGAAGGTTTGCAGGACCCAGCTGTATAAAGTCCTGAGATATGTGATTTGATCTCATAGCTGAGCCTGCTCTGAGCAAGAGGTTGAACTAAAGACCTCTAGAGATCCCTGCCAATCTCAATTATTTTGTGAGCCTATTAATCCAACCTTTTTTTTGGAAGGTTACAGGCTACTTTGGAGGTAACAGTGCTCTCAAGCACTTCCATGGCGCTCAGACTGCTCATAAAGCCTCTCCTAAAGGCAGTAACAGTAAGCAAACATGTTTTGATCAAAATGCTGGCTGAAAAAAAAAACTGTTTCTTTCAGGCTTTACTCTGAGGTGACATTAGACCTTTGCATGAGTTTCACATGCAAACTAATGAATGTGAAACTTCTTTCCACAGCAGATGTCTTTTTTTGCAGTCCTTCATCACTGCTTAGTTCCCCAACTGCATTTTCCTTCTCTTCTCAGATTTTTTCCTTTGTTTCCAAGCCCTTGCTACATGTAGATATAAATTCTTTTACTGAAATTCTTTGTAGTAGAATCTGATTCAAAAATACACACAAGGGAAGGAATTGGGTGGATTACCAAACACCATCTGATCTGCAGCAACAAATTACGTACTCTCAACCCATTGAAAACTTTGTAAGAAGCCTTTTAGGTTACGTTTCTTACATTTGTTTGTAAACTGAAGTCTTGCTTCACCCTTCCAATGAACAAGAGAGTGTGCACTGGTGTTTAGTAGATAAGCAGTAAAGCTTTAGGGCAAAATTTCTTGCTTCGGGTTTCTGGATTCTTTTTCTTTCAGGTTACTGTAGAACACCTCTAAAGAGGCCAGTATGATATATATTCGACCGAGAATCAAGGAAGACAGTTCTCCTGACCTCAGTGTCTTCCTTGGTATGAAGGACAGTTGGTAGAATCAGCCTTATTAATTGGGATATTTATATACTTACAATGCATCTAACTTCATGGCATGCTACTTTCGTGCATAGTACTCTCATGTGTATTGTATAACATCAGAATAAGCTGTGTCCAGTCTGTGAGTATTCCATGTACAAGCTATTTTGAACATTCAGTTGTGTTAAAACTGTGAATAATTAGAGAAAGAAAACAGTAGTTTGATCTGACGCAGCGAGGGGGAAACTGACTTGAGAAATGCTATGGGAGGCTGACCATTAAGTTATGCCCTATTTAAGAAAAAGTAAGAGTCATTAATTTCTACCAATATAACACTGGAAAAAAAAATAGATGCTTCACATGACATCTTGCTTACCTTAATGTACTCTAACATTTTTTCCTGTGTTATCTAAAATATAACTAAGTACTTTCCCAGCACAGTTCTGGTTACCTGCAGTTGGCTACAAATGGCACTTGATCACACCACCTTTATTCAGTATAAATCAAAACTGTCTCTAGACCCTGAAATTGGTATTTTCAAATGAAATTGCAGGATTTAGGCATCCACAGCCCTTCTACTTTTATTGGGAATAACAGTATTTGGTTTGGGGTTTTTTCTTTTGAGAATTTCAGCCTGAATTCTTCAGTTCCCAGAACATAACTGTGCTCAAAAGTAAGACAGCTTTTTGTTGTTGTTACATAACAATGAGTCATTATTGCATTTAACTCCTAAGAAATGGACATGCACCACAAAATGAACTTTTTCTTTGTTCTCAATTAAACCCACAGGTACAGACATTTGTCTTTAGACCGAGACGTTGGTTTGTACTATTCCAGCTGCACAAATATATTTAGACATTTCTCATTCATCATCGGTCATTCCCATGCCTTCAGGTAACGAGTTAAATGTCGCTGAAGTCAAATTATCAGTCGACTGAATGTCTTGATCTCGTGTACTGGCACAACTGAAAGGCTACTTAATGCTGACTCTTTAGTTAGATGGTCAAATGGTATCATCTGTTATTTCTTGTGCTTTGATTTGGATGCAATGAACTGAATTTTATAAGCAAGAAATTAAGTATGAAGACTACTCATAGGTCACTTGTAGAAGAGCTTAGCATAAGGAGGTCACCTGGGCTTCAACTTAATACTTGATAGCATTGCTTGCATGTAATTATGTCAATAGCTCGAATGTGCCTTTACAAGGCTGAAGTTGCAAAGTGGTGCTACTTCTGGATCACATCTTCAGTCCTTGTTTGAGCACTGATGATATGAAGCACTCAAGAATAAAACTAAATAGGTGGAATTTTCCCTAAATAAAGGGACTACCTTAGAAAGAATTAAAGTAATCAACAGTAATTTACTTCTACTCTCAATCAGTGATAGATTTAGCCATTATGAGCTACTGGGAGAGTTTCCTAACTGCTTACTTTTACAGACCACACTTTAGAGCAACTTATGGGCTTTTTTAGCCTGTGACAGCCTGACTTTCTTTGGCTTCTGCTCAGCACTCCCCGCTGATTATCTTAGACAGATCTTCACTGGTCTCACAGACTTACACAGATATTATTCTGAAAAGCCTAATTATTTCCACTCGCAAAAGGCTAAGGCTAAGGAATGAAACCTAGGTCATTTTCTTTGCTATGCCTGTGACTGAAAGTCTTGAGGTGTGCTTAGTTCAAACAGCCTTGCTACTCTGTTTTCAGCTGCAGGTAACCACTCTATAGCAAAGACAGCTGAGTACATCCTCTGAGCACTTCTCAGTGGGTCAGTTTGCACACAGGTGGACTTCCACATGCTTTAACTACACGCCTCAGTAGGTCAGTGCTTAGAAGATCTATATCTTACCTACTTTATTTGCTGTCAGTCAGGGTTGGTCTTAATCTAAGAGTCTAGTCGTGAGATCTGAGATGTTGCGTGGACAACCCAAGAGGTAGAGATAGTAAAGGAATGGTCATCTGGCTTCTGTAGTGGAGCAAAGTAAGTCACCCTTATAAAAAACAATGAATGAGGAGGACAGGAAGACCCTTCCTGGCAGTAGACTAAAACTTGTTTGTTAGGGTATTTTAAATTAGACAAATGTAGTCAAACTGAGACTTACTTCACATCAATATTCAAAGTGAGAAACAAGATGTACTGTGCTGCCTTCAGACTGATGGAGCAATAAGGTATTCAGTGAAGTGAGTCTTAGAGTATCCAACAAACAAGAAGGTACCTGAGAAAGCCACGGATCATAGGTTTTGATTGTTATCAGAGAATCTGTCTTTCAAGCTGCTTATCTGTGCTAAAAATTGGTTTGAGCTCTTCAAATTGCAAGTGCCCAATCTGCACAAAGTGGAAGTAATATGCTGACAAAGTCCTGTGCAGGTACCAATCAACATTATCCTGGATGAGCTACAATATTGCTAAGATGTTTTAAGGAGGACCTGCCAGAGAAACATTACAGTAATTAACCCTGATTGTCAGAACGCTGGGCAGGCCTGAGTCTCAGGAACTGAAGCATTCAAATAAATAAATAAAAGGTTACTTGATGTACATCACTGCTTAGGGACTACAAGCCTGAAACTAGCATCCTGAGTCCATAAAGATAATAGCTTGCTCACAATTGATGTGAATGGAGGACAACAGGAACCTTTAAAGGTGATCTGTAAAGGCAGGGGGGAAAAAAAAAGGGTTTGCACCATTTTCACTTTTTTTTTTAATGACTAAAGAAGGCTTGAAAGCCTCTGCCTCTCCTCACATTTCACATCTTATCTGATCTGCTTTCCTAGATGATTCTACAACAGACTAGAAGGAAAGTATAATTATGATGCCACATCGTACCACGGAAGTAATACTGAGTTAGGAGAGAAAAAGGAAATGTTTTTTTTAAATTAAAGCCACCGAGCTCTTGGTAGGGTTTTTTAAATGCATATTTTTGTTGGCAACTAGTTAATTTTGAACTCCATTCTTAGACATTTCAGTTCCATTCCTTTCAAGATTCAATACTTCCAGTTCTACAAACAAATGCAGAAAAAATTGATAAATCCATTTCTTTGCGTACTCCACAGATATCTCCCAGGATATAAAATGAAACCTGATATTACCAGTATGTTTAGTCAAAAAAAAAAAAAAAGAGTTTAAAATAAGTGTGAAGCTGCCACTCTGTGTTGTCACACAGCAAAACAAGGAATGATAGTAAGTGGCATAATGCCATTCTCTCTGCCATCTTTGAATCTGTAAATGCTGCAACATTAAAAGATGTGTGTTTAAGCTCTTAAATGAGATATCGTGTAAATAGCATCAATATCTGACACATTAGCATACAGAAGTTGCTACAGCAGCCTATTTAGCATGAGTAACTCAACAGGATTGAAAGAAACTTGGAGATAAAAACCGTGTTCCAGAAAAAAAAGTACACTGCACAAAAATGTATAGGGTTGGGTTTTCCTGGCAAATTACATCAAGATTGGTTCGAGGGAGCTTTTTTGTGACTAATGTTATTGCTCAGCAACAGCATTTACTGCCTGAGAGGGAGAAGGAATAATCAAAGCTGACCCAAACACTATAAATAGATATTCCACATGGGAAAAAATTTTGAATGATTTATGATAGCCAAAGCATACGTTAAATCTCTCCAAAAATAAGCACAGATAGGGAAACAGTCACAGATGGCCAAAAGATCAATCAGAAAATAACCCACAGGAAGCTCAGTGCCAAAAGTAATTGACATAATCGTCAAATCAATTTCTGATGGTACAGACACTTTTGCATTTCAGTCTCCTTCCTTATGCTGTAGATCACTTAGCATGTCACTCTGATCACTGGCACGTGTTGCCCAATATAAGCTTGTAACATTTTTGAGAAGTGCAGGTACTTTCTGGAGTTTTCTTTCCCCGTGCTCACAAAGATGCCAGGTGAGGACCAGGTTATTGTTTCTGGTATGTGAGCATTTATACAATATTTATTTTTGAGATGTAGCTTTATCACCAGATATTTTCCATTTTGTGTACAAAAATAGACAGCCCTAGGGCACTGTGGACCTTTGTGCAAGATGTTCCCTCACAATGATTACAGGAAGGGAAGAAGTGCACAAGCCTGGTTGCTGACGAGCTTTTCTGGCCAAGCCTTTAGGTCATTGGTCAGAGCAGCAGCAGTGCCTTACACAGTTCAAAGATTACTGCAAAAAGTCATACTGGAGAACACTTCTCAGGAAAAAAAAATCTATTGTTTCATCATAACTAAAGTACTTTTCAAAATCTGAGAGGTTTAAAAGTAGAAAAACAAGCACATTGTCGCATGTGGCAGGATAAAGCAGAGAGAAAGGAATTCTACTGGGAGATACATACACTGAGGAACTGAATCCAAAATAGAGTTTAATGCTTCTTTCAGGCAGTAGATTGCCAGCTGAGGAGCATATTTTGTTTGGTGGTGTGATCAGTAGAAATCACACAATAGTAATTTCCGACTGCCTAACTGTCCATAAAGTGCTTATCTGTGCACTACCCAGAAGTTTAAAATTGTTCAGAAGCATAATAGTTGAAAAGTGTTTGAGGTATTGATGGATATTTATGTCTGCTTATCTGAGGAAAGGAGGTCTCTGCTTATTTCAATAGGCCTGAGCACAAAACTGTAATGTTTTTTGTGTGCTTGTGCAATATAAGAAACATACTGAGCATCCTAATTTGTGGTACATCATTCAGAAATATCTTGGCAATCTAGGAATCTCCTATGTTATGCAGCTAGTGGAGATTTCTGTCACTTTGGGGTTGGATTGGATTTTTTGGACAAAAGGGTAATTTCTGCTTGTCACGAATGTTTGCTGCCCCTTTAGGGAATGAAAGACAGAAGAGGCAGGTGATTCTTCCGGAGGCACGCCAGGATGGGAAGAATCCTTCTACATGTAAGAAAATAGGAAGCAACATACAGACAGCTAAATACAACAGCGATAGAGGGCAGACTGTCCTAACTAAGATGATATCATTCGTCCTAATACATTTACCAAGACAGTACAAAGGGCTGAGTTCCCAGCATCCCACGGCAAGCCTGAGCACACTCACTACACATAATAAATCTGTAATCTCAAACCTGAGTCTCTACAGCTGCTCAACAGAAACCCAAATCTGGCCCAAGAGACAGACCCAAGTATTTCCAGACCTAAAAGCATAGGTTCCTTAGCGCTGAGCTAAAGGAAAAATGTTGCTGTGTGTTGCAACACCACAAATTGTAATCCCCTGAGATACACATACACATTTATACATACATGTGAACATATATATAAAATAGGCCAGAACTGTTAGCCAACCTCCAGATATATCTATTTGCAACCAGATAGCACAAGTAAGCAATTTCAAATCTTGTAATGTAAAGAGGAAAAATGAAACTTTTCTAAAAAATGATAAAGAATGAAATTACACTTCAAATTAGATTTTCTAAAGAGATTTTTCTTTTTAACTTGCTCATACCACAGAACGCTGAAAAACTAGCAGGAAATATGATTGAGATCCAGAGTGTGTGCTCCAAGGATGGAAATCATATTTGTACTACGTAAGTCCCAAATCGTTAGGGGTTGAGATGAATCAAATTGATACATATAGAGACATCATGTGGAAAGGCCTTTTCTATGTTGTGAATGATGATGGATTCATGGAAAAAATAGGCTTTCATAAAAAATAGAGTATAATTTGGGAATGCCTAAAGGAAGAAAGCAAGAAGTATCTAAAAAGTGGGTTTTTTGGGTGTTGATTTTTCTCAAAATTCATATCCATTACCAGAATAAAGAAATACACAACGAATAGGATGCATGCAGTCAAAGAAATAATGCAGTAAATAATATATAATTTTGATCTATATTTAATTTCTGTGATTTCACTTATGTTTTAAGTCCAAGATGTTCAATGATGAGTACAGATTTTGGATGGACAAGATGAAATACTGTAATTATTCAGTGTCTGAAATGCCGAATTGACATGCTTTCCTCCACCCTCAACACCCCAGCCACTTTTCAGATTTCTTTTGTAAACAAGTCAATAGTTTCTTCTCAAACCTCTTCATCTGCCTGTAAAGGCCTCCCTTTACATCCACCTTTTGCTGAGGGGATACCTCAGTTCACATCTCCTGGTGCAACAGGTCAAAACAGTTCCCTCAGAGCTACTGCGGTCTATTATTATGTGAGTATTGTTGCCTTGATGCAGTAAATATGAAACCTACATTTCTTGCAAGGAATTAGATTGTATGGTTTCTTTGCTAGACTTAGTGAATGAACTTACTCCCTCCTCTAGTAATAAATAGTAATAAAACCTTTTGCTGACATTTTAAAGAATAGTGCAGAATGCAGGTAAAACACTGCAGAATTGATTTTGCACTTATCAAACAAGAAGAAATGTAATTATATTGCATTTCCCCAAGGATTATTTTCTATTATCTAGCATCTTTCTTTTAAAAACCTTTAGTATTCAGTAGGCTTCTATGGAAGGCAGACGGATTCCAAGCCACTTCAATTCCTGTATTTTTCTTAAAGAGGTACATGTTCCTTAGAGGGACCAGTGTGACTCTCTATTTGTGCCCTTTTATTTCACCAAAAAAACAACTGGACCCAATTTTTCTGTGGAACTATGGGTTCTAAAGTGAAGAGAGTTTCTGCTTTGCCCTTAGATCTCCTTTTACAGCCTGCTGTTTTGCAGACCCTTATGTCACTCTGCTAAGATAGGACTAAGAAAATTTCCTCTCATTCAGCTCTTGATCAGGTAAGCTTTTTTGCTATGTTTGGGACCACATGTACACAGGAATAACCTGTGTTTTACATTCCTGTAGAAGAAAATTTTGGTCTTATTAATTTTTTTTACTGCATTCTCTTCTTGGAATGAATGGGATGGAAGGGGGGGAGCTCTCACTGGTATGAGGTAATAAAAGAACAACAAAAAGAATTTCAGTTCCTATTACTACATGTAATTTCTCTGTTCTTCTGAATCCTGCCTCTGTCAGTTGTTGGTGTTAGCAAGGCATCTTGACCCTCAAAGAAGAGGTCTGTGCCTTTGAGATAGTGTTGGACTAGAAAACCAAGCAAAATTCATATAAATAAAGGTGAGGATGGCTTACCTGTTGGAAATAAAGAAGTATTACTTCCAGGCTCTTCTTAGTGGTGCCAACTAATAGAACAAGAGGTTATGGGCAGAAAAGGCCTCACAGGAAGTTCTACCTGAATACGAGAAGGATCTTTACTGTGAGTGACCGTGTACTGGAACAGGTTGCCCAGGGAGGCTGTGGAGTCTCCCTTGCTGGAGATATTCAGGAACCATCTGGGCACAATCCTCTGTCATGTGCTCCAGGATGACCCTGCTTGAGCAGGAATGTTGGATCATATGACCCACTGTGGTTCCTTACAGATTTACCCATTCTGTGATTCTAAAACTGTCTGGAAAGATAACCATTGACCTCAGTGAGTGTTTGCTCTGACCTGAGGAATATCCAAATAAACTTTGATACTATTGCATTTCAAATAAAAACTCAAATACCAACCAATTCATGATTTAAAAGCATGAAAACTATTGCAAGCAGTTATCCCTTTTAGTACTACTTTGCAGTTTCTGCAGCATCACAGAAATAGTCCAATGAGTGAAGTTTGAAAATAACAGATAATTTTAAAAGTCTTAAAAAAAAAATCATTTAATTACTTTTCATTTCTCCTATTTGCACTTGATAAATGAACATATTAAACTGTGAAGACTCAGGAGCCTCTAAAAGCCTTTGATGTGTATAAGAATAATCTAACAATTAACCTCAGGATTCACCAGCATGACTCATTGAGGTGAAGTGAAACAGTGCTTATGGTGAAGGGAATTCCAGATCTGTCAGCCCCAAGGAACCAAGCTGGCTTCATTCTCTTCTGCTTTGTCATGGAGAGCTGTGAGCTCCCCTTGATCTACCTTTTTTTTGCATTTCATTCTTGATGAGAGGATCTTTTTTCAATGCAGTGATGCTGGGTGAATAATTTTTAAAATGACAACACTGAGAAGTAACATTTGGCTTACATAACACATATGCAACAGGAAGATATATTTTCTCTCTGGACTATTTTTTCCAGTACCTGATATTAAAGAACATTGTCAGCCTGGGGTATCTATTAAATACTTTATATTGATGTGATTACCTGAACCAAGTGTGAGCCCTCTCTTTAAAGTAAGAAAGCCTATGCTCACAACTTATCCTGCTTTGGCAATTACAGCATGAATACTAGTCTTACCTCTGCTCTAGAGAAGGACAGTACTTCAGCTTCTACAAGTGCCACTGAAGAGGTGCCTGTTTTGTGTTAATAAATTGCTCCCCTTGCCTTTAACTGCAAGCATAACAATTCATAATAATGCAACTTCATATTTGTACCAGGGCCAGAAGTGGTTGCTGATTTTATGTACTCAGAATAAGTAAGTACTTTCATCCTAATTTTGTAATGTACTGAAAAGCTTCAATGCCAATTGGACTGAATTGTAAACGAGGGCATCAGCAGCTCCCTGAAAATGAACACTCAAAACCTGGAATTGATTAAGGAGTGGACATTTAAAAACCTGGGCAGCAGTTTCTGTTGTCTGTGACTATCTGAGTGCTTTTATAATACGCTGTGGGAGCCAAGGTAGTCTCAGACTCACTGAAGATGGCCACAATGATGACACAGTTCAGGAGGGAGAGGGTTGACAGAAATGTCTGCAGATTTGTGCAGCAGCAATACTAAGAACAAAATTACACAAATCAATGTTTTAATCTAGTTTGAAGATTACCTCTCTGTAAGCATACCCTGTCTTAGAGCTGCATTTCCAGAGTCCTTTTCAAAGCAAATCAAAATATGCACAAGAATGAGACTCAGAGATACTTCTAAATAAAGGTGAGGATGGCTTACCTGTTGGAAATAAAGAAGTATTACTTCCAGGCTCTTCTTAGTGGTGCCAACTAATAGAACAAGAGGTTATGGGTAGAAAAGGACTCACAGGAAGTTCTACCTGAATACGAGAAGGATCTTTACTGTGAGTGACCGTGTACTGGAACAGGTTGCCCAGGGAGGTTGTGGAGTCTCCCTTGCTGGAGATATTCAGGAACCAGTTTCACAGATTTTACCTAAGTCTTTAGAGGAATATCTAGGAGAAGTCAGGGTGAGGAAGGATTGCCCTTGTTGAACCAAGGAAGAACTAGCCAAGGAGGTAAAACTTTTGAGGTGTCCTAATACTGCCCCTTATCCTTGAACACCAAGTAGTAATTTCTCAGTGTTAACAGAAGTTGTCTTAAATCTATAGTTGTAATGTTGCATCAGGGAAGGGGTAATATATGTAGTAATATGTTATCACAGAATCACAGAATAGTTTGAGTTGAAAGAGTCCGTAAACATCACCTATTTCCCACTCCCCTGGGCAGGGACACCTTCCACTATACCAGCTCACTCAAAGCCCCTTGAACACTTGCA
This sequence comes from Manacus vitellinus, assembly GCF_001715985.3. NCBI lineage: Eukaryota > Metazoa > Chordata > Aves > Passeriformes > Pipridae > Manacus > Manacus vitellinus. The sequence continues at coordinate 35,142,853 of NW_021939396.1, forward strand.
CAATTTCTGTGGATTTCCCAACCCTACAAGTGTTCCAGTGCCTGGATTGCTCACAGATAGTTGTGTTGCTTCCCCAGCAGATATCTGGGTGGTTGAAATGTCCCATAAGGTTGAGAGCTTGCAGCATGGTGCATCCCATATCTGAAGGAAGAAGTCCTTATCGACAGGCTCCCCCAATCAGGCACCTGTAGTAGACATCAACAACAAAGTGCCCTTTATTGGTCCTGTCCTTGATTTTTACCTACAATTTCTCAACCTGTTCATAGCTGGTTTGTGCTCTTATTCTCTCTTCTTACTCAAGGATTCACCAACAGTGACCGACACTTTCATTTGCAAAAAACTAATGAATTTCATTATGCCTTGAACTGAGGGTCAGAGTCTCACAAAAGCATCTGAAAGTACCTCTCAAGAAAGCAGATAGATGCTTGCTTTCTCTCTCAGAGACACTATATTAAATACATCTCCACTGTACATCTGCTACTTCCCAGTGCACATCCAAGTCCAGATCTTCAAGATCACTGACACACCAAATTAATCCATGATTTTTTTCAACTTACAGGTTTCAAAGCATTTATGTCTTTCAAAAACAATGCAGTTTATCCAGATTAAAGGTAGTATGTTTCTTCTGTTGAAGTGAAGCAACAGATTTATTCAAAATGTTACTTGTATTAGGGCAACCTGAGATACAACTGCCTGGGTGAAATTTCCCTCCATCTGTGATGAGTCTGACTGAGTCATACTGATACTGAATTTATAATTTATTTATTGCTGTCAAAGGAGCTTCCTTTCCTTTTGTACTTGAATGCAGCAAAAAATCTTAGATGAACTGTAGTTAATAATGGTTTATGGTCAACCTGGGAGGGCACTTCAAGCAGTCATGTTTGCTTTTGACCACGTTCTGTTCGATACTGTCACTGCTGATATGGCCAATGGAGTAGGGGGAGTGCTTGCATTAGTTAAGAGGTTGAGCATTTGAAAGACTACATAGGATTTCAAAGCCAGGTGAATATCTTCAGTTTGGAAGCAGCAAAATAGGGATTTGGAAAAAATAAGTGGAGCCTGTGAACCGAGGATGAGGATTTTAAATGGGTCTGGTAGCAATTGGCTGGAAAATAATTCAAAGTTTACAATGTGCGACAATTGTGTATAAGGCTGCTGCAAAAGAACAAATCTCATTCTGGGATGCTTTAAGAGCACTGTTGGCTGTAAGACATAGGAATGAAATTATTCTGCTCTACTTGCCACTGGAGAAGCCTCAGTGGAAGCACTGTGTCCAATTTATGGCATTGCACTTAAAGATAGATGTATACCAACTGGAGATAACCAGAAGAAAGCAGTAGGAATGATCAGCCAAGGAGGAAAGGCTGAATGAACTAGCCTCCTTTCATTTGATATAAAGGAAAGCAAGAAAGAAGGGTGATAACAACCTCCCATTTTGTAAAAGTTTGTTCTAAAAAGAAGGTGGTCAGTTATCCCTCAAACCTAAGAGAGGGAGGCCTAGGAGAAATCAACTTGCTTCCAAACAAATTATATTTAAGCTATATAAAAGGGAGAAAAATCTAGTCACAACACTTATGAAAGCACTAGAGCAAGATGACAAGATACAGGACAAATTTCAATTTTCAATTAATGAAGATTTTTACTTAAGCTAATTTAGGCTTAGGTGTGGTGGGTTAGGCATAATTGATTCTTATTCTTTGAAGGAGCATGAAGAAGATGATCTCTTGATGTCCCTTCCAATACTGAAATTTCAGAAGTGTGAGTTCCACCCTCCCCTTTCTCTGTGCAAAGGTGTAAAATGGGAGTTCAGAGGTGGCACTGTGATGGCAAGTAAAGACAGTAATTTAACTTTAAAATAAATTATCTTCTGCCATGTGTGCTTCGAACATGCTGTCCCATATCTTGACAGAGAATAACTAGAAATTTGGACCCAGAATAATAAATGCTGCAAATTTAGGAGAGTTAGGAGCTGGTAGAGATCCATATCCCTAGAATCTGAGAGTCTGAATTCCTCCTGATTGCCTAATGTCCATCTGAAACACTTAGAAATGTATCCCAAATTTATGTTCCCGTGATGTTGCCTTTATGGTTCTCAATGGAAAAAAAAAATAATGTCAGTTCTCTGTGAGAGGATCAGGGCATGAACTGCATGAACTTTTAGACTGTTAACTGAGACTACTTTTTTCCCCCTCATACTTCTGATGGATTTATTGAATTTGAAAATTTTGCCATGAGATTAAATCATTTTGTCATACAAAATATATCTAATCAGACAAAAACAGACAGATAAAATTCACTGGATGACTTTCTACAGCAGGGATCTTCCACAAGAACATCTCCACCTTTCATAGTCTACAGGGCCACATGACTGTGAAAAGACAAACTTGAAAATGTTTCCCTTCTAATTATTCAGCAGACAGATATGGAATTTCTGACTCAGCACAATAAAGCCTTTTCCCAATCAACACATACTAATGATTAGGAAGGCTTGGAAAGTGTTATGTAGGATTATTCTGGAAATTGCTGTCTGAGTCTGCCCTAATCAGGATATGACTGGTTTTGAATAAGGATGTGTAAGTCACTATCAATTTTCATCAAGGTGACCCAAGCCTGTTTATCCTTTTGCTGTATGTGATGACACGCATTGCAGCCTAGGTGAAAATGTCCTGTCCATCTCCTAGAAAAGCTTAATAATTTATTTGTAGCCCATCTCATACTAGACTAGTGCACACTGTTCATTCTCTGCACTTCACAGCTGTCTCTTAAAGCAGCAGTACTGCATGCTACAAACAGCTTTGCCTGACACCCTCCTGTTTTTCATTATGATGTTATGTTTTCAAAACAATACAGAATGAAGAGTCAATACTGGAGATGTTTGGGAGAAATATCACAATCTTGGTTACAACTGGTACAATTCAGCAACCAAGTTGCAAAAGCAATTTCACCCCAGGACCATCGAGGTAAGGATGTAGATGAAAAAAGTTGCCCGCAACATAACTTCCCTCTAGGGTGTTAGATTTAATATATATCAGATGCTGCTAAACTAGCAGCAGCTCATTATCTTTCTTCTCTTTTGTTGTGCTGAGCCCCTCTTTGCTCTGTGGTAACGCTTTTGGCATATGAAAACGTTTCCCCTTTTTTCTCTTTCAGGGAGTTTATGGTTCTATTTTACCAGACCAGTATGATGCTGTGTTCCACCAAGAAATGGCTCATGTCACACCTGAAAACACAGTAGGTTGAAGGAGGTAAAGCCATGTAGTTCTGTTGTTCTCTTGCTTGCTTTTCTACCTGAGCAGAAAGTCCTACATTCAGCTTCAGGTTTATATCCAGATTTCTGAGGTCTTAGCGTACAGTTGGTCTGTGATTCAGCAGTTCTCACTGTAGTAGTTTTGCAGGATCAGTTCCCTTAACACTGTAGCTGCAACTGTCCTGTTTGTGCCGCTTCCAGTAGCAGCCAGCTGCTGTGCTGCAGGGGATCCCATCACATGTTATAAGTTATGTTTTCAAAACAATACAGAATGAAGCAGTGCATGTTGCACTGCTACTGGTCAGAGGCCTCCTGAAATCAGAATTTATCTAAATCTCCGCCTTTATCCCCACAATCACTTTTAAAGCATATTTTTATACAATTTCGAGAAGTATTTCTCTCACTCTCTGAGCACTGCCGAACACCCAGAAATTAGAAGCAGGTGAGAGCACCTAAACTAGGCAAGATGGTCTGGGACTGTAAAACTGAGCTACGGGGAGTCTCACACCCAAACTTCCCCCTTGCATCAAATGAAGTTACTGAATGAAGAAAAAACCAGACCAACAGCTTGATAACTGAAGGGCTATCCAGGTCTGGATAACTTTGCAATATGCAAGTAGAAAGAGGGTTTTCCTTTTTCTCATTATTAAGTTCTCATTTTCTGACATCTGTGAGTTTGCCACTCTCTGCCTCAGCTTCTTTGCAGCAAACTACACTTCCGCAGATCATCTGGGCATTTTCCTGTTACTGCCTCCCTCCTCTTTCAGAGACCTTCAGTCATGGTAGTGTCCAGGTTCTCCCTTTCTGTGGCACACTGGGATTTTTAATGTTTTGGTCTTCTGTACTAAAGGACTGCATGTTCTCTAGTCTGCTTTGAAGGGTTTAGTGGCTTGGGACAGCTAGGGACATGTGATTAGATGTGGACATTAGATTTTGTCTGCAATATATGAGCGTGGACTAGATGGCCATTTCTAGACTCCATGAGGTTACTTCTCACCCCACACCACCCTCACTCTCCTCCTCAGTGTTTTCATAACTTAATACTTGTCAGAACTGTACACTTTTATGCCAATTTCTGGACTGATCATAGGTCTCTTCTGTAATGCAAGGTTAGAGAGCAAGCAGTATGTATGCACCATTACAGGGTAACAGGTTCTAATATTCAGAGAATCCAGGCTACTTTTTTTTCCCCATGAACTTGCCTATTCTTTCAGACCCAGTTGCCTATTCTTTTCAGTTCTTGCTGATAAAGTAAACGGCCAGATCTTTTTCTCTTTCCCTGAATAGCCAGGCAAAAACATATCTATGCATTTTCTTCTCCTCCAATATAACCTCAAACTGTCACCTGCAAATGATCTCTGGCCCATGTTAACTTCCAGCTGTGCCCAGCATTGCTGGTAAGAGACCCTGACCAAAACAGCAGCATGAGTTGTGCCAGTGACTTGATCATATGGGCACCCACATGCCAGGTGGCTGTGTTCTGTGTCTGTCTGCTTTATTAGTACAAATGTAGCCTAAGGGAACCAGAAATGGCTGATCTTAAGGTATGGAAATACCAAGAGGCTGGCAAGAGAGACAAACCCACAGATCCTGAAGAAAGGTTGCATATCTAAGTGAAAATGCAGACACACATCTATTACACAGCTTGTATGAGGAATGGTAGCCATGGGCATACAGTGGCATGAGCACTAGCTTTACTAGAAGCCAGAGGAGATACAAAGGATCCTCAGCAACAATATGTTCTGATTTGCATTTTGAAGAGCCAGTGCTGCTGTGTCCTCAGTGCTCTTTTTACCTATACCAGTCTTGACAACCTAGCAGAATCATACTAGCTCATGCTCTAATTTAGCCCTCATTTTGCTTCACAGACAGCACAAATGCTGGATTGCCTGCAGTGCAAGCACAAGCCACCTCATAAGCGCATATTGGCTCAAACTAGAGGTCCCTTTAGCCCATTTCTGTGTCTGTCATAGTGGCCCACAGCAGATTCTCAGGGAGTAGCAGGGCATGCATCATATGTCCCAAAGACAGCAGCTGAGCAAATCTGGGACAAGGAAGACGAATGAAATAGTGTGTTCATCATTTTTAGAGTTTGGGCTTCATCCATGTGCTCTGGCAAAGAGTTTTCTGTTTACATGCATCACATCACTTCTGCCATAAAAACAAATGGCTCTTTCTGGCCTGTTGTAATGAACAGCAGAAATGGTACCATCCAAAGCACACTGCTGCTCTGCCCCTCCACACAAGCCTGACGTAGCACAGCTCCTCACAAGCCATTGAAAGAAGAGAGAGGTCTTGCTTTTTTGATTGCTTTGTTACAAGATCTATAACAGGATTCAGATCTTGTGGCACCTTTGAATCTGGGGTTCATCTGGTCCAAGTCAGGCTGGATAAAGACCCTTCTTCTCCAATGTGCTTTTCCTGCAACACAGCTGAAATAAGGAGCACTGTGTGCACACAGGCATCTCTTTGCTCTGAGTCTGGGCCCCACAAATCTCTCTGAGGCTGTGGAAAGCCTTCCAGCCCTCAGCTCCTCTGCAGCAACATCGTGAGCTAGTTCTGCTACCACCCTGCAGGCCACAGTTGTCTCATGGTTCTGGGGAGCTGATGGCAGATGTCCCATCATGAGTGGAAGACTGTACCTAGGATGGGCCATCCACTCTGAAATATTCTGTTTTTTTCTCAGAAATCAGGATTAAGCAAAGCAGGTCAAATTGGCTTGCCTGAATATACAAGGTGAATATACAAGCTTCGACTACTACTGCCTGAGCCTACCCCTAAGAAGCATCTTCAATGAACAGAAGAGAAGGTAGTCCCAAAGGTGGGTGAAGAAAAGAAAAAGAAGGAAGATACTAATGTAATAAGCCAATTTTCTAGGACCTAATGGCAACAGCACATTTACACAGCTAAACAGAACCTTTGTGTATCTTCCTGTAATGTCAGGCCACCAAAACAGCCTCAGCAATTTAGTAGACTTTACTCTTCGTCTCACTTTTCCTCTCCTTTCCATACCAGTGATCCTCAAGCTTTGCCAGTAACATGTCAAAAGACAGCCACAACCCACGAAGAGGTAGCTCCTGTCCATACACATGTGTGCTGAGAGTGGTTTTGTCTAAATGTGTGTTTCTGCTCTGGTTGCTCACTAGAAGACTTGGGCTATAATTCTGAGCTTCATCTCAGCTTTAATAAGTGGAATGCTGCAAACCTTCAAAAACATCATTGTTTTGAAGCTGCCTCTGCACGTAACCGATAGTTTCGCTATCCCCCAACACATGTACAAGAGCAGGTAGTAACAGGACAAGAAAGAATGGCTTCAAACTAAAAGACAGTGGGTTCAGATTGGATATCAGGAACAAATTATTTATTGTAATGATGGTGAACCACTGGAACAGGCTGTCCAGAGAAGCTGTGCATGCCCCATCCCTGGAAGTGTTCAAGACCAAGTTTTATGGGACTCTGATCAACATGGTCTAGTGAAAGGTGTTCCTGCCCGTGGCTGAGAAGCTGGAACTAGATGGTCTTTAAGGCAGGCCATGCTGTGATTCTATGAGCATTCCCACAGCCCTCATCATATACATAGTCAATATTAGTTGCCTCATCATAACAAGACGGGCAAAACTAGCGGAAATTACAGAAGGTAGCACTACAGCCTGCCAGCTGCACCCTTCTATTTTACTTAGCCTCTCAGAGTCCCTCTGGCTGAGAGGGTGGCCAGACTTGTGCTGGAGGCTTGCAAGTGTATGCCACATCAGTTTACCCAGACTTAAAGCAGAGAGTCATAAGCAGAGGTTTGTCCTCATTGCCATTCAAAATAAGATACTTCAATACAGCCATGTTGCTGATGCTTTTGTATCAGAAGGCTCATCTTCTGTATGTGCCCTACAGCTGGTCTTATGCATGTGACTACCATGTCTGAGCACAGGCTGAGCATGGGGGGGACAGTCTTTTGTGTGCCATTTCTTACCAGCTTGGCCCTACAGCATGAAGTCATGATGCTGCAGTTGTTTCGCACCGTCCCCTAGTGGGCTCAGGCTTCCTCCCCTGAAAGAAGTGCATGTCCTGGAAGACAGGGAGGATGGACACCTGCTTAATATCAGTGCTTGGCTGTGAGTACCCCTCTGAACACTGCCAGCATCAGTCAGTGAGGTTTGCCCCCACACAGCCAACATCTCTGCTCAGTCATTTTTGGTCTTCCCTATCTCCTGTGTTCTTTGTGCTGCCTTGACCTTCTTTTTTCTTTCCCTACCTCTCCCCATTTCTTTTCCCTTTGGGACTTTGCTCTGCCTCTCCCCTTCAGGCTTCCTGTCTCCCCTCCAAGCCAGCACTTCCGACAGCAGGAATTTCAAGATATGGCATGCTCATACATTTTGTATTAGCTCTAGGCTCTTAAGCCTTCTGACATCATGGGGTTACACAAACTAGCAAGCACTGTAGCCCATGAATGTACCTGGAAGTAAGAGAAAAGGAGAGGGAATGGAAATTAAATGCTTAGAAACAGGAATGCCATACTCTTGAAAATTTAACTAGCTGTTCATTCAGTCTGAAAAGGTTGATGCACTAAGAATTCACATTAGAATTAAGGGAGGGGCGGGGAGAAAAAACACTTGCTGGCAAAGGCTGAGGATAAACCCAGCATTTCTTTATCGCTGCCTAGGGTAAAGAAAAACCTTAATCACAATACTTGTCTTTGAATAATATTTCAGTCATAACAGCACATTTCTCAGATTCTGCATGATAAGTGCATTAATATTTATTCACTCTCTACAGCCTTTAGATAATTCCTGAAGGATCTTATTTTGCTAGCGCTGATGGTTCCATACTTTTTATTCTCCTTCTGTACACTTGTCCGAAGTTTGATCACCATATATCAGCATCTTGCTTGCCTTTGGAAACCTATTCCTGTGAACGTGGTAAACAAAACTTGCTGAGTTTGTTCTTAAGCCTCAAAACTAATCTTTGGGGCAGAGACCTTCTGCCATGGTAGACCCTGGTGGACTTAGTACAGAAATTATTCCTGTTGAAACTGGTGAGACTGGGAAAGACTTGCAGTCAACCTTTTTACACTAGTTTTCCTTTCAATCCCAAATGTTTGCCATTCATGGATAGGTAGTTCTCTTTTACAATCCAAATCCACATCCTGTCTTCCTTACACAGGAGGGCTACTTTGGAGACTAGAAGAGTAAGATCATGTCCCTTTTGACTTTGCTATTTAAAAACATGTATCTTTGCACCTCTAACACCTTAGAAATGCTTTCCAAACTCTAAAAACTTCTTAAAAAACTTAAATACTTAAATGCTAAACACACTTATGATTTGTCTTCACCTACTGACATTCAAACATGAAGGAGGTTTGGTGAATTTTTATAATTTAAACAATGGCTAGGTGAACATTTTTTAGTCAATGTTAAGGCCACCGTCTTTTCAAAATGTTTGGTTTCTATGAAAGTATTAGTACCTTCAAATTACATACATCTCTGTTGGTTTCCAGTTATAAAATCAGGATAGAGAAGACTGAGTATTCAGATGCTGGCACCTGGCCAGTTGATTTTGCAGAACTTATTTACAAATTGTATTTTGAGCAAAATTACTCATATTAAAAAGTCAGAACTAGATAAGACCACCATCCTCCGAACAGTTTACAGGCAAAGACAAATCTGTAGTCCTTCACCAAATGTCTGTGTGCATATTTACATAAAGCCAGAGCACTCTAAATTTCTAGAAGCAAGCACATTTGAATGAGACCATGTCTCTTTCGTTCTCTTTGATACACCAAATACTAACTCCTAATCATACTGTTCAGTCCTTGGGGATAAAAATGCAATTCTGAGAAGAGTGTAAATGCCCTTTATGCAAAGAAAAGTTTCTTATCTGCAGTAATTTTGTGAATAGGCTCTGTGATGATATCTGAAGTGCTGTGCTTCACCCACAGAAACTCTGACTCCCACTTTTATTTTTTGGATCAGTAATTTCCAAAAACTGGAGTGATAGGTAGGCGGAGAGAGGCCAACATGGGACATTTATTTTTATATCAGTGGATCACAGTCTCTTCTTCAACTAAACAATTCAGAAAAACAAAAGACACTATCTTTCTGGATGGTTGTATTTCTTTCATAAACAACGTCAGTTGATAAGGGCATATTTTTGTTCTCAGCTAAGGAGCATTTTATCATGCAAAGGTATCAAACTATTATCTAGTCATGCACTTGTCCCAGTGGAAAAAAAAGCTTTTCAAAAGCTGAAAGAGAAAAATGCAATAGTTTTAGTATTCAAAAATCTCCTACTGACAATATGGGACAATAATGACATGTTAAAAGTAAATACTGGCTTTAGTTTTTTTGTAAACACAAATTATACAAATCTTTGGATCCAAATTAATTTCAGCTACATTTACAAACCAAGAAGAATCCAGACTAATTGTGATGATTTCAATCAGGAGTATTCAATAAGGCAAGAATAAAGGCCTTTTGCTTAGAGCAGGCACTGGTTTTAAGCCTACTTTGTACTTTGTACATGTCCTTGGATTTATAATCTGATTTTCAGCTATTCTTAATATTCACAGGAGCTGGAGGATTTTCTTTAGAAACTGGAGTGGTTGCTGCTCCCACATCTTAGGTAGCATATCAATCAAACCCATTTCCAAGACAGGAGTCCCAAATCCCTCCCAGAGCTTGGAGCCCAGATGCCTCAGAGCACTGAAATGATGGATCTCTTCCTGGGAGAGATTACTAGTGCACAAACACTGTGAACACCTCTCTAGTAGAGTACCTTTCGCTGATGTCATATCTGGAAATGAATTCAATACATTTCATTTTTTCAGAGCATCTTGTTTCAAACACAAAACACAAGATTGCTCCCTCCCATACATGAGAAACAATATTCTGGCTGACATAAATAAACATATTACACGAATCATGGGTAAAAATCTCACAATATTTGTCTCACTAGGAATAGTCATTGTCTCTTTGCTGCCAGGCAGCAATACCCTGATGAGAACTTACCTTGGTGACCAGCAAAGTATGATAAAGCATTGGGACCTAGAGCAGACATGCTTCACATGTAGTTCAGCATGCAGTACAACCTTCCTTTTAATCACGCAGAAATCTAAATGCACAGCCACCATGAACATTAATGGGAAGTGAAAATCCATCATTAACCCATGCACTGACTTTCTCCTGGCTATACTGATGAAGAATAAACACAGCAACCTTGTCTAATATTTTATTTTAATTAGAGTAAAAGTAAACTGCAATAAGTACACAACACAGGGAATTAACAGAAAATTAAACAAGCTCCATGTGTAAACCTGTGAAAACACTCTGAGGCAATTTGAATTCTTCATCAGGCTGGGGACTGTACACATATTTATTTATTTATTTATTTTATTGAGTGCTCATGTTTCATTCCTGAGCAGGCCTGCTCGTATTGATTCGAACTCATGTTCAGTGAAGTGTGTGTGTGCGCAAATGTCTAATGGGAGCAAAGACCTGAAAGATAAAATGGTCTTTTTTTGGCCAGACCCTTGGAGATTTGTCTGGCCCAAAGAGGATGTTATTGCACAAATGGCACAACCTCTTTTTGAAGCCTAGAGGGGAACTCGTGAAGCAACATTTGTGCATTGCAGCTGAGAAAAGCTCTAATTTGTACTGCTTATCTCTGATTCATGCACAACAGATCTGAGAGGAGGATTTTGCCCTTAATTTGTTCCCTGGTGTCTACACATTTTAAGCATGTTAGATCAATGAACAATGTTATATTCCATATGTGCCACAATGCATAGACCAAGCTAGGTACACTGAAGATGAAGAGGCAGTATCAACTTTGAACATCCTGTCTGTAAAACAGCTTTAAACGTTAGGCAGATGAGTTTGTAAAGTGAATTAATTAGCAATAAAGACCAAAGGCATATTCTGTGTGAATAAACAACATAGATTTAGATCTTAGTTAAAAATAGTGAATGTCAGCTAATAAGGAGGTTCATGGAGTCTATCGGGCTTTGCAAATCCTGCTTTTCTGAAAGGAAAAGTATTACTGCTCGTAGCAGAAAATGCCTATGTAAGGTTTGAATCTCCATGGTGGAGTGAGGCTTGAAGTTCCAAGATTTAGCATCTTTAGCTTTCTGTGAGAAAGGTCTTTTTATAGCTGTTTTTTGTTTAGCTAGGGTTTTCTCCAGGGAGGGCAAGAGGGCGTTAGCTCAAGAATTCACTTGATAGATTTCAGATCAGCAGCTAATCTGTCACTTCAAGGGGTGACAATGACAGGAGGGAAAGACTTCCTAATTTATTCATAAAATACTTTATCTGTCGATTCCATTTATTTAGTTCATTCTTCATAGGTAAAAATATTGAAAAAAGGAAATTAATCCTGACCTTGGAGGTGAGAAGCAGAATGTTGATAACTTCCACTCGGGGGGCATGAGTAGGCCAGGACTTTTTTCACCCGTGAGTGTGAAAAACATGATAGACTGATATCTCATGCATTTTACCCCTTGAATTCTTGTTGATACCACAATACCACAGAGGCTTTACTGCCTTATTAGCAACACTTACTGCAAGCTCATATTCAGTATGTCAAGCCACGTACCTTGTTTATTATTTTGGCATAGCACAAAAATGCCTGTAGTACATTTTGTCTGCCATTGTGGACTTGCTGCCAGTGAACAGATCATACCATGTCAGAAATGCCAGAATTTTCTGAAGGAATTCTTAATAAAGTTTAAGAATTAACATATATTTTTCAGTGAGCTGCAGCTTATTTGTAAGTTCATCACAGCCTCGAAAGAATTATTGTATGATTTACTGAGCAAAGACTGAGCAGCAAGAATTCATTGGCCAAGCCCCAATATAATTTTCTTCTTTTATAAGTGGTGAAAAAGCATTTAGAATTTAATTTCACTAGGACCCTTATGTCCTTAAATCTTAGGTGATGCAGCATATTATTTACGGAGGGCAGTATGATACCAAGCAATTACATTTTGATTTCATAATGGTAATATGGAAGAGTGTTTTGTTGTTAAAGTTGGTTCTTCATAACAGAATAGAGTCTACTTGTTCAACCACACTGAGGTACTATAATTTTTCTTTTAATTGAAGACTTTTTCATCATCAAACTCCAGATGCAATGCTTATTATATATTACAGGAACACTGAGTCTGTGCAAAATAAGGTGTGAAGACTCGAGAACTTGATTCTGTCTGAGCCAATGGAGTGAGCTTGATTGGGAACTGAACTGTTCTACTGTACTGATCTACACTATCCTCTGAGGTGGTAGATGGCCCATCCTTGGAAACATCCAAGGTCAGGTTGAATGGGGCTCTGAGCAATCTGATCTAGTGAAAGATATCCCTGCTAATTGCAGGAGGAATTGGAGAGGATCTTTAAAGATCCCTTCCGAATGAAACTATCCTATGGTTCTATGACTCTGTGCTTCACTTAGGATGTTTTTTACACACACTCCCAGTCTTTCTCTGCCGGATTTCAATCTTCAAAATTCAGATGGTTTGCAGTGAAGAAGCATATATATTTTGGATAGTATGAGGTTTCTGTAGTTACTCCAAAACTTATTGAAGGGGAAATCTTCACAAAAATGCATCTCTAAAGAAACCCTGAGGTATACTTTTCAAAGGCATATAATTTGTCCAAGTTTGAGTTTGTTTTCCTGGGTCTTTTTAGCACATTCAGTAATGCATCTTGACATGAGAATGTTTTCTTGTCAGGTGTTACAACTTTACAGCAAAGAATGGAAATGTTAATATTTATCAAGATATGGTTGTGCAAATAGATGCAACAGTACCTCTTTCCTTAATCTCATTCTTGGAATGGCAAATCAGTTTTTAATTAATGTATTTAAAAAAAAAAAAAGAAAAAGGAAGATGCTAGAGGCATGTATTTCTTGTAAAAAACATAGGTTTGCTCTTTTAAATACAGCAAAAAATCATAACACCACCAGAGAGCTACTATAAAAAACAAAGGGTGTCACCATGTGAATTTCAGACAAATTCTTCAGTTGGGGAGATCTTTGTGTGTAAAGACATATCTCTCAAGAAATACAGAAACAGAAAACAACAGTACTTTACATGGTTGGTATATCTCGGCAGCACAAGAGACAAAGAGTTTTTTGTGAAGACTTCACATTTTTGTTGTGTGGCTTTTGGTTTTGTCCTTACAAAAGAGCAGGACAGGGAGAGTAGTGCACAAGTTAGACTCATCCCAATATGCAGTTGGGATGCAGCTGAAGTGCAAAGTAGGACCTTCGAGCAGAGACCTGTTCCCTGATTACATGGTTTAGACAGGAAAAGAAAGTCTTTATATATTAGCCTTTACAATTAGACCTCAGAGCTCTTCAGCCTTTTGTTTCCTTTTACTTCATCCACCCTTGCTCAAAGAGAGTTTTCCAACTGTTTCCTCAATCTAGTATTTTTCCCTAATTATTTTCCTTTAGCCTGTAATATCTGAAATTGTTAGACGGTCTCCAGTATAAATATTTCTTAGGTCAGGACTCCACAGTACATAAATCACATGGGAACAAATGCACTCAATACTGCCAACGTGACTTATGTTCAACAAGTTCAGTACACACTAGCAACCAAGGTAGTGTAAGAAGATAATATTTATACCAAGGTCAAAAAAAATATAGCTGGTTTAAAGAAGATAAAAAGAAATGTGTATTTAAATGTAAGTCATGATTTAGTTATTGATTTACCAACTCAGTTATGCATGAATATATCATTAGGAGATGTTAAACCAGAATATCAGTGAAAGTTTTATCCTTTGAACTAAGCTAATGGTCACAGTGACTTGAATATATAATATGTAGGTTCATATATATAGAGATAAACATTTCTATGCCTATGCATAAATGTATGATCTACATATACATATTTAAACATAAACATTCACATGCCCATGCATAAACTCATGATATGCATGTCAATATGTTATTGCATGTATGTACATGTATTTACAAATACATATGTGGAAAGCTAATGAAAGAGAAGCAAAGCACCTGAAATTACTTCTACATCTTCATTTACAGGTCTCTATGTGTCAGAAAGGGCCACCAGTACTGGCCTCATGGTTAAAGCTACTCCCTGAGTGATCAGAGCTCCAAGGGCCCTTGTGTCACTGGGAGCTAGAATTTTGGAGGAGCTTACTGTGACATTCATGAATCTAGTTTCCATTAATCTGTGAGACGCTTAAGCAGGTAATAACCATTGCTGTTAATGCAAGTTATGTATATAGCATCCTGTGAGACTCAGCTGGGAGAACTGTACCTTAAAGAAAAGCTATTTACAGGTATAAGGATCACACCTGAATTTAATTAAGTAATTAGATTAATAAAATGGGGCATCATAACTCTTCTGCTTGGGAAAATTAATATTAGAATCCTAAAAATGGGGAAAAACTCAGCAAATGCCTGGATAGAGAAGGGAGAAATACAAGGGATAGAGGGTGGATTTTAGCAGTAGCAAACATTGGGTTGCTTTTTCACTAGTTTTGTCCTCTGACTTCTTCAAAACAAATGGATGTGAGTTCCAGCTATACCACCTTTCTTCTACATCTCTTCCTTGCAAAGCATATTGCAGTAGAGAGCTCCTCCGTCTGAGCAATGTAGGACATCAGGCAGAGCTGTACAAATGGTTATGATTTATCTATTTTGAAGCAGCACCTTTTTGCATTGTATTGGGTCTGGCTGAGATGGAGTTAATTTCCCCATAGCAGCCCTCACCACTGCTGTTCTTTGCATTGTTAGCTAGAAAGATGTTGATAACACACCAGTGTTTTGGCTGCTGCTGAGCAGTGTTGACACGACATCCGCACTGTCTCCCCAACATTCCTCACTATCAGTAGGCTGGCGGTGGGCAAGGTCTGGGAGGGGACAAACCCCCAGGTCACCTGACTCAAATTAACCAAAGGGATATTCCATACCATATGACGTCATCTCAGATACAAAAGCTTAGGAAAGAAGGAGGAAGGGGAGGGGCATTCATGATTTATTATGTTTGCCTCCCGGATCAGCTACTCTGTGTGGTGAAGCTTTGCTTCCCAGGAAGTGGCTGGACATTGCTTGCTGATGTGGAGTAGAGATTATTGTTTTTTCTCTTTGCTTGTGCACACACCAACTTTGGCTTTTGCTTTAGTAAACTGTCTTATCTCAACCTATGAGTTGTTTTCCATCTTATTCTCTCTCTCCTGTCCAGCTGAGAAGGGGGAGTGATATACTGGCTTGGTGGGAACCTGGAGTCCACCAAAGTCAACTGACCATACATAAATAGCACACATCTGATCACAGATCTCCTTTGACTGCTGACAGAGTTTGCCAGAGAAGAGCATCTTTTTGCAGAGTGAAGTTAAAAATGGTGGCTTGTGTTTTCTCAGGATTTCTTCCTAGACACTCCTCCTCCTCTTTTGTGACTGGATCTGTGGGAAGGACTGAGAAAAGATGAGCACAGTTCAGAAAATAAAAGCAAAGGATAATGAATATAATTTGTATTTTCAGATTTACTAAAGATGTGGATAAGTGTTAGGATGTATTTTGTCCCTACCTACAGATCTAGATAATTTGGAGAAGAAAGTTACTTGGGAGGGGGAGAACACACAGGCTGCATGCAGAAAATAGATAACCCTCAGAATGTAACACAGATCCAAAATTAGAGTGATATCTAGGTACTCAGGAGCTCCATTAGATGTCCCACTTTGCTTTCTAAAATTCTTTGCTCCTGCTTGCAACAGAAACTTAATTTTTAAAAAGGCTAGTTAACCCAAGTCACATTTTGAGTCATAGTATAATTATAGTCATTTTTTTCTATTGAATCATCCTAAGAGTTGATTCTTTTGTGCTGGCCGGAGAATGTTACTCTTTGACCATTTTAGAAATGCACTATTAACTGTGTCTGAAAAAATGCAAAATACTTGCCATGATATGGAAGTGAGTCTAAGAAACTGAATATTAAATTCTATAATGAGAGATACAAGTGAGACAGATGATTTGATTAAACACAGAAATAATGGATCATGCTGGATTTTCATTTTCCTTGTTTGGGAACTGCATGATTGTGCCAAAAATAATTGTTATTTTTAAATTAGATAAATAAAGCCCCATTCAATTTTGCTTTAAAAATAAAAGTATTTCACCACTTTTATTTATATTCATTGAATTCCAGAGTTAAATTTCAGAAACAGTAGGATACTTACTTTGATGCTGAGATCAGAAAAATGTCCACTCTTATTTTTTCCAACACTGAATTGAACACAAAATGCTTTCTGAAAATCAGTTGGGCTTTTTCAGCCAAAATTTCTTAAGTATGCCTGTTCATTGTAGAACTGAGGAAATGAGGAGAGGATAAAGACTGCTGAGGATTGTTTTTTTTGTGTCTGCAAAGCATTTTTTATCATTTTCCTTTGAAGTCTCTGCAAGTTATCTGGTGTTTGTGTTAACTTTTTATATGAAATGAGAAACTGATTTATCCTCCTAGGAACCATTTTAAATAACAGAGTAAGTGAAGAGCAGGAATGAAATCTACCTGACTAAACATAGCCCAGCACAGAAAGCTCAGCCACTGGGAGGGTTTGTTCTAAATTCTGACTTGACTCCTGCAACAGTGCTATCCAAAATCACCTCCTAAATAAGTGAACCTTGCAGCTTCCACTACGATGCATGAAACTTCTCTCTGCATGCCTCAAGGTTCTTTTTGACTTATGACAGCTAGATTTCAGAGCAAGCACCTGCGACAGGCACATGGAATGAAGAAAAAGTTTCAGAGATGGCGAGAGCAGTTGAAACAGACACTTGGAGAGACAGTGACGGCGGAACACCCGCCAGGAACTGAAACATTGTGATGCTAGACATATAAAGACAGTTTTATGGAAAAGGGGGTTTTAATATTGTTAGTGCATGTGTTAAAATGGTTGTACCCCGGTTTTTTCAAGTTTATTGTATTTCTTCCCCTCATGTTTAATCCCCATTTTCCTATTGGTCCAAGTTTGCTGCATTGCAGATGTTTCCCTCATTGGTCCTTACTCATCTCATGTTCCCTCCTTCCTTCCCTGGCTGGTTATCACCCCTGTCAGTCCTATGCTCCTCCCTATTTTCCAGAACCTTCCCACCATACCCTATAAATAGAGCTAGCCACCTCCAATAAAATGTGATAGCTCTGAGCTAACTACTACTCTGCTTGAACCCTGTGAGTTTGTTGTGTCATTCTTTCCACAATCAACTGCGGCAAGCATCCATGGGGTAAAATAAAAAAAAAATGCAGAAAATACAGGTAGGAACAGTATTTATAGTAGTTCTGCACCTGTTCCTCTGCCTGGTCCTGTAAAGGAACACAATGAACAAGTCAGTTTTGCTTTCAGTGGAAATTAATCCCTCTCTTATTTCAGCCTTAACACAGGACATCCCAATAAGTTTATTTTAGGATCTCTAAGATTTGTTTGGCCCTAAAAATAGGGGAAAGATAATTGAGTGTATGGGATTTAGTCTCTGTAACTCAGATGTCACAGAAAGTCATAAGAGTCCCGACCTTCTGTGCTTGATTTCCTGATGATATATGACACATATGTCTGCTTAATTTAGTGCTTATTAAATGAATAATGTTAATGGTTAAGCACTATGAAGTCTTAATGAGATTTTGCAAGCAGCTAACTACTGTAGCAAAGAGTCCTTTATTCTGTATTTACCACAAGCATACCAGAATGGCACCAATATAATCTGAGAAGACTAAAGTCAATACAGAAGCTGCAACCATTGTTAAAAACTGTTGTGTTATACATAATTTTAAAAATTTGATTTTGATTCTATCCACTGGTGGAGATTTATTTTTTATTGAGTCTTGAAAATGAATAATTATGGGAGACTTTAGATGTAAAAGAACCAATTGACAAGGACACTAAGGATCAATTCAGCAGTTTAGAAACTGCTTTCAATTTGAGCTGCTCTACATTTTTTAAAGAGGTGACATTAGTTTATGTGTACACTTCAGAGTTAGAGATGTTGGAATGATGCAAGAAATACTCTTGCAATATAATCACGAATTGTTGACCATTTATTGCTACTCTTACCACAATAGCAGAAGATATTTCCAAATATCTGTGCCACAGTATTCAAAACACTGTCTGTGATTCTGTAATATTGTCCAAATTTGTACCTGAAGTGCATTGTTCATTGCACACTGTTCATTATTTGTTAGTCATAACTCATTATCTTTTGTTCAGTCAGCTAATCAAGAAACAGAAAATATACTGTATGACCAATAACATCCCACGAATAATGATTAATCAAAATGAGCAATTCCTGAACAGCACAGTGACTAAAAATCATTCATCTGAAACAGTTTTCAAAGAAATAAAATACTTATGTATTGACACAAATCAAGAGTAGTTTGTGAAAGTATCATGAACCAAAACCCAATTTAATTTGGGGGTCCTAATAGCACCAAAAAATGAGTGTTTTGACATAAAACACTACTTTTGAACATCCCATTTCCCTTTCTTTATATAGTACCTCTGCACGCCTTATCAGAGTGAACTGGGCAATCTCAGCTGACTGTAGAATTACCACTGTCTTTAGTGAGTGAAGGGTTAGTTCCTGTATGTGTTTTATTAAGACCACTTGCTAGTTAATTCTTCCTTATCTTGTTTTCTCTGTACCTTTGTGTTTCCATGGATCTTTTCCTGGGTTGTAATTACCTTTTGTCATTTTCTCATACTATTTTAGCAGAAACTTTATTTTTTTAATTGAATGATGCAAGCAGGCGTTTCTGGGACTGCGAATGTGACCCTATATCATAGTTCTAGTCATACATTTAAATTGACCATTTTTGTATGAATTCAAATTAAAGAATAATTTTGCTACCCTTTAACTATATTTCAGCACTCTATGCCTCAGCATTTTGAAAGATCAGAATTTCCTGAGTTAGGGTAGTCCCATTATATGATGCATTAATACGTCGAATGGATTATCCACTTCAAATAAGGCTCCAGTAATTCATGACCAAATTATATACTGCATCTCAAAAGCAAGTAGTTAAATTTAAAGATGTTCTGAAAAGACTGAGGAAAATATAAAGGCACAAGGTTTACCTTGAAGGTCCCCAAGACCTTACTATCATCACTGAATTATGTGACTTCTAGTTTGTTTAGATGCAATTCCATTTATCAAAAATGACAGTGGGAAGATATGGTTTCAACCAATTATATTTACTTATTTTTCCTAAGAAAGTTGATCATGATGCATTGTGCAGTTCCCTTTCTAGAACAGCTACATTGAGATGTTCTCAGATTCCTCTTCCAAGTGATAAATCCAGAGATGACAATTTGCATCAGCCAGGAGGTCTAGTTAACTCAAAAGTGCTGGAGTAAGAAAAACCAAGAGCTTTTAGCATTGCCTAAACAGATTGTGCCATTATCTACCTGGAGAGAGTATTCTTATTTTTAGGTCATATCTAGAGATCTGTAGGTGTAAGAGGCCATAAACATAATCAAATTTAGTGTCAGAGGACAAGAACACCTGCTGCTATCTTTGCATGATGTCTACTAAGATCCTGAAGAAAAGCCTCTAGCTTCACATGTGAATATGCAGTATTATTGCCATATTTTATGTGAACATACATTTTCCACAATAATTCATTAAATGTATTTTTGCAGGAAAATACTGATATTTTTAAGTAGCTTCTTCAAAGAAAAAACAAAGACAGAATATTTATTTATTTATAGCCATAAGCTACATGTAGTATGTTACAATGCATTTGCAATGTAATAAGTGTCCTTTAAAGAAAAAGACAAGAACAGTAATACTACGTGAAGGTTTGCAAATCATAAACAATGCACCTAGTACCTAAATCTGAAGGGAAAAAAAGTCCTTTGCATAGATATACACTGCATTTGTCAAACCCAGTCAGAATAACAGTTCTAATGGACAGCTCTTTCCCATAGGGGTTGAAGATGTTGATTCTGCAGTGTAATTCCCTTCAATTTTTCCCCTCTCTGAGCTGTACTGCGATCATGCAGAGCTATTCGCTGGAGAAATTGCCATTTTTTCCCATTAAAGGAAACTGGTTATCCTTCTAGCTTCCCTAATTTCATGTAGCAGATGATACCATGCATTTAAGAGAGCTCGGAGTGACCTTTTGGGCATGATTTTGATGCTTTTATTGAGAAATGCTTCACACACATACATCCTTTAAAGCAGCACAAATGTTCATACATATACAAGAAAAAAAACACTTAAAAGCTACAGCATGTTGGTGATTATAATTCTTTAATTCATATGGCAATTAATTTTGAAGATTATCTACAAATGTTTTACTTCTGATAGTTTGGATGTCTTTTGTTTTACTAAGTGTTTTCATCCAAGTTTTCTCATGAAAATAGTGGAACAAGACTAGAAAAAAACCCTGTGAAATAGGATGCATTTTTTAACATAATATTAACAGCTTCTACTACTTAATTGTTTAACAATGCAGAGTTGAATACAAAGAGCAAGAGTGGAAATGAAAGTACACAGTGTATGATGAGAAAATCCGCGATCATTGGCTTGCAGAGGAAATAGGTATCTAATCTTCATACGTGGGAACACTTCTTTATTTGTGAAAACATGAATTTTAAGGCTTTATAAAAACTCTCCTTCAATTCTCTAGCCTCATATTTATGCTCCAAACAAAATTTGAAATGCTGTGACTACATATAGGTTAACTATGCCTGAAGGGATAAACTCAGATGTTTAGAATAAGAATTTTCCCAATAAATAGTGGTAATATCTGGTGATTTCAGAGTTTTTGCTGGTTAACTCCACATAAAAGAGAAACTGCTTTTAAATCAGTGATATTTTATCATTTACACACCATATCACTGCAATCAGATCAAAGGAGTCTGCAAAGTCCTATTAAATATAAATAGGTCTATCTCATCCTTAGTTCTGTTCTTATGGTATTTATTTCTCTGTGCTTTCTATTCACAAGGGTGAAGAGATCTCAGCGACTGAAGAGATTCTTGTTGCTTTTGCAATGGGTTTGTTCTTTTGCGGTTTTGTCTTATATGTTAGTGGCAATATTGGAGCGTACTGTACTGAACTATCAGTAGGTGTACATTCAGAGCAGCAGAAGGAAGTCCTAGATGATTGTCTTCTTTGTTAGCTAAATAGTAAATATTCATTTATGCCCGCTATGCCACATAGTATAAACCAGTGCCTTCACTAGCTGGGCATGTTCCAGAAGGCCAAGGAAGTCTCCTGCTTGACCAATTCCCCATTTTTTTGTGTTTCTCTAAAAAGTAAGGAAGATACCTCTGATTACATACAAGTTTTAAGGGTCTTAGCTAGAGGACACATGCAAATGAACTACAAAAGCATGCCTGGCATATGACAATCTTTTCTCCATAAAAACATGAACAGCTTCCATTCACAAGTACAGAAATCCCTCTTGTTTCTGAAGTGAAGTAAGACTGGTTTGAGGTCTGCTGTCAGTTCTAAAGCATATATTAAAGATTTGTCACTGTTCGATCTAACTGTGATCTCAGAGATTCACAGAAACTTGCATTGGGTGTCACTGTGTAGAAGCTGACCCCTGTGAATCTGAAGAAGTGTTGATAAAACAGATAGCTGCAAGGAATATGTTTTGGTGTTAAGATTTCCAAACATTGGTAATAAACAATAAGGCATCATTTATGGCTCAGAATTGGAGCCAGAATCTTTTCCATTTGAATGTGACTTGTGATTTTATCCCTTTGGAAGTGACTTCCTTGCCCATATATATACACACACACACATACACATATGTATATATATAAAAAGACTTTCGATGATATTACCCCAGTGCAAACTTTGCATCCAGGATAGAATTGAGCTCACAGAAAATGTATCCAGAAGCATATATGCCTATAACTCATATGGATATTGAGAGCAGTAGTAAAATTGGATTTTCTCGATGTAGAAAGTAGGACCAAAAGGTATATACATACAACATTTGCAGTTATGTTATAAAATATTTCTGAGGCAATTAAAGAACAAAATAACATGAGAACTGTCCTATAGGTATTCTAGTAGTGTTAATGTCTACTCACTAGCTGGATTAATTTAGTTATTACAATCACTTTTCATATTTCTTAACGTTGGTCAGAATTTTTTGACTTGTTAGGAAAGCACATTGATATTGAGTATACTACACAGGCAGTTTGATTTTTCAGAACAGTTGATGAGAACCTATTTCCATATCTTGGACAATATGAGCAATTTGAGTATCGATGGGAACTGATCGCAGGGAATTTTGGTATCACTGTATTAGAGGCATCTCAGAATTTACTGTATTATACAGATCAATTTGAAGCAGCAGTATGTATAATTGCTGTTGTACATTGAGCTCATAGGATAGTTGCAGCTAAATGCAGGTAAACAAAGTTTATCTATTTCTGCTTTAGGTAGGTTGGAGTTCACGGATCAATCACTATTAGGCCTGTAAAACTAAACCTGTGGATTTATCCACTGAAGTGCCGTGCAAATGAATTTACCTAGTATAATGATGTTAAGGACTGTGACTTTCATAAGATGTGTCATTTGCACATCTAACTCACTAGGTGGTATTCAGACCTATAAAAGTCAAGGCCAAGAATGAAGTGGCTAAAACAAAACAAAACAAAACACAATATCTGTATCCACTTTCCTTAACTGGGGATTGATATCTATTTTTCCTGGTCCTTTCTATAATGAAACAGTTCATTTACAGAAATGTGTATTTATAGCAAGATAATCCCAAATCATTACTCTAATGAAAATCACTGGAAGTATTTTACCCTTCTATTGACACTTTGGGAGTAAAATATGAATTTCTAACTCTGCACAGAACTTTCTGGCATGGTTGTCATTGACAGACCAGGCTGTTAATATACAGAGGTTTTAGAACTTAATTTAGATATGTTTTCCATTTTGAAGTTATAATGACTAAGTACACCTGCTCACTTAAAAATTATTTGTTAGTCGGGTAGTTTTGAATAGCTTAATCATCATTTGGTTGTCTCAGTTTGTATTGTAGGCAGTTCACCTGCTCTTCATCTAAACTTAAATGTTTCCTGTTTACACATCAGAAAATATAGAAAGATGATAATATTTAGAAAACAAAGAAAAAATGAAAGCTGTGTTCAAACACATTATTTATATAATTATCCTATAATTAAAGTAATTATAGTTTGTGATGAAAAATAGTCTTTATTTTTTTGAAACATTTGCAGGTTTCTTGAAGGGTGTTTAGCGATCATCACAGAGAAGTGACAAGAAAAACACTCAGAGATGTTCTCATTTCTGCAAAAGATTTAAGCTGCATAAGACATGTTCTTCATGAAACAACCAGGCATCTTTACAGTCCATTAATTGACAGGCCTGTATAAAAGGGAGACAGACTGATGTTCAAAGACATCTGTGAGTTTTTATAATTTTAACTACAGCCACAGCTACTCTGCATATGAATTTTCAGAATAAGAGAGGATTTCTAACATACAACATTGCAAGCAGTAAAAAATGGTGTAAATCAAAGATTTCTTGCTGTGTGGTATTTTTGAATATCTAGATTTAATTTGCTTTTCTTTATAGAACCAGGAAATTTGGAAACTGATAAAGTGAAAGTTTAGGTGCCTGTGAAACTACCTGAACCCAGGAGCGGTTGTTTGAAAAAGACCCATTGACTGACAGAAATACTGATCTGAGACTCAGAATATGAGGCTGTCACTCAGGAAGCCAACCCAAATAGTATTTTTACCTTTCACTGTTAGACAGTCTGTCACTGGCGTTAGAATGAGGGAGAACAGGACCAGGAACCACCTCAGAGTACTTCCACCATAGAGGAGTGCCTGGGCTGCAGCAGCATTATTCACTTAGCAGCACATCCCTTCCCCACAAAGCACCCTGCACAGAGACACTTTGGACAACTGGGAGATGACTGAGGAGGAGGGTTTCTCATGCAATCATCCTGGGTTTTAATCCTGGATTCATTGTTTTTCACCTCACAAACCATGTTTCACTTCTTCACAGAGCTACACAAGAAAAATCATGGTCGGATTAATCATGGAAACAAGTCACATACTTCAAATAGCATATACGAGGGTTATATTCAGCAAGAAATACTAGTCAACTACTACATTTGTTTGATTACATTCATGTAAATATCGATACGTGTACGATCAATATCTGCCAGGACTGTGTAAAATTAGTAAAATAATAACTCTCATAGCATGACATTTTTTATTATTGTACAGCTAAGGGGAAGCGTGTATTGACTTGACCTCCAGAGAAAAGCATCTATTTATTATTTGAAATGAGCTATATCAAAGGACAAGATGAATATTTCTCCAATTATAATAGGCAAAGTAGAATTTGTTTGAGAAATTTGTTTTTTCTTTTTTAAATGTGATCTTCAGCAAAATATAATCTGTTTTTTTTTTCTCTATCCAGCCTCACGATCAGGATCCAAGAAACAGTGAGTATACAGGGTTTTTAAAATAAAGCCTATAAAAATCTTCATCCATCACAGCCTCGAACAACTTTCTCTAATTTCCAGAGTATAACATGCTTGCACAAGTTACTGCCTGCTATCATCATAATCATCATACATGACCACTTTCCATGCAGGCTGCAGCACCTCAGCTAAGCACAATTTTAGTGTGCACAAGAAAATGTCTTTTTCTCTGAGGGACATTTTGAATCTTTAAAAAAAATTTACAGGACTTCCATCTGTGTAAATTATACAACATTTACCTGAATAAATTTTTTCTTTGGAGACTTAAGAGTTCTTGACTTTACTTTGGCCCTTTGGTCGTGGTCCACAGGCAACTCCTGCTATATCTTCCACAGACAACTGTCTATGGAAGCTCCCTATCCATCAGCTTGTAAGGCACAGATAAACAGTTTCCTATTAAGTCATGACACTAACCTTGTTAGCCTTAATATCCCAGAACAAATTACTTGGCAGTTCATGTTTGCACATATAACCAGTTCCAGGTGAATGGAGAGTAGCCGCTTTTATGCAAAATATCAGGTATCAAGACCTCTGCAACTTTGAAGAATAAAGCAGCTTTCCAAGACTGCCTGTTTAGGATCTCGGGAATAAATTAAATAAGATGAGAGATGTGGATCAGCTGATATACTTAAGAAATATTGAAAGAAGTTAAGAAGTTTGGGCATATTGTGCTGAAAAGACCCTAGAGCTTGGATAGGGCTGGGTTCTTGAAAGACTCGTTGTACCTGCCCTATTAGTCCACTGTTCATAACACTCAGAAAAAAAATCCATTACCAAATATTTCTCAGATATTTGTCAATAGTTTAAATAATATGATAATAGTTAGGAGATTTCATGGTCTCATAGCAAGAGAGACTTCATGGATTTTTTATACTCAGTACTTCTACATGTCAAAAAACTAATTTTGCTAGGCCTGTCTCTTCCTAAAAGTGCAGCCACCTTGGGCAGTCACTTCTATTTATAACTAACCCTGCTCTTGAAATATTGCCCTAGAATTTAAAATATATCTTCCTTTCAAGTTGGACTTAACAAAAAAATCTACGAAATAAGCCAGAAAGCATTCTTCCAACATTTCACAAGTACACTTTTACCACCATATTAGCACTTAATAACTGTTTTAAAAAAATATATTCCTAAGGATAACATTACTTTTGGAGGAGTGCAATTTCAGAATATATAGTCCATCTTTCTTATTCCTCTGAAGAGTTATTTTTTTTGTTAAAATGATTGTTAACAAGAGTGGTTCAGACTGGCAATTGTGTTAGACTAGCAATTTACACATTCAGCAGAAGATTTGGGAAAACTACACTGTTTTGATATGTTTCTTTTACTTTGCCTTTTTATTTGACTTAATGGATTATCACCTTTCTTTTAATTTTGATGTTCTGGAGGAGGTTTAAGATGCACTTTCTTAAAATGTTGATTTTCACAGAATCACAGAATATGCTGAGTTGGAAGGGACGCACAAGGATCACCGAATCCAACTCCTAGCCATGCATGGGACCATCCCCAAGAGTCACACCATGTGCCTAAAAGTATTGTCCAAATGCTTCTTAAAATCTGTCATGCTTGGCGCTGTGACCACTTCCCTGGGGAGCCTGTTCCAGTGCCCAGTCACCATCTGGATGAAGAACCTTATTCTAATATCTAACCTAAACCTCCCCTGACACAACTTCATGCCATTCCCTCAGGTCCTGCCACTGGTCATCACAGAGGAGAGATCAGTGTCACCAGATGACAGCAGAAAACACAGAAAATCTGTTTACAGATGCACTTTAATCTTTGTCTAATTTTAGTGTTAAGAGCAGTTTAATGATTTGTTTTACAGTCTGATCACTGAGCTCCTGAGTTCAGCACACAGCTGATATCTGATATCTGAGGACCTTACTTCTGAGTCAAAGCCCTTTCCAGAATTGGTTTATATAGATATAACAGGTCTGATGTCATGATTTTATCATTATTATCATTATCATATTTTATCATTACCAGGTACCAATACACAAATAAAAATTGCCATGTTGGTTTGCTCTAATTATCAATAAAATGGTAAAATATTTTAATTTCAACTCTTTCTTAAGCTAATAATATAGCACATTAACATCTTAAGTGCATTTGAAATACGGTTAAAGAGATGAAAGTAGAATAATAAAAGGAGAGATGCTCTGAGGGACCTTAAAACCTAGCAGAAACTTCTGGAGAAGCTAAGCACTTTGGACAGGCAGAGAGAGTTTTCAGACTTAAGAAGATTCAGGAAGCAGTTATAGTCAGAGTATCTGCTTCTTTGGGACTTGCCCTGGTTAATAAAGTGTCCGTCACTTTCTGTTATAACGGTTCCTTATTAAGCTTATCTGCTATCTGAATAATAAAATCATCTGTCAACAATAATTGAGTCTGCTTTTTATTCAGATTGCAGCAATGTCTGCACATTATGCCATGCTTCCAGACTTTCCAACTCATGCTACTATGGTGTGTCCCAAATCACACCAGGTGCAGTGCAGCTCTTGCCCGGGTCTTTGTAGAACAACTAAGGTGTCCAGTGAAACTAGAATTATTCTATCATACCAGAGAAAATCTTCTTAGTAATTTCTTATTACTCAAGAAATAAGATCTGCAGATCTGAATCTTATAATCCAAGTGTAAAAAAGTAATTTTTAGGTCCCTCAAAAGTCTTCTGAATGAGGTATGAAAGATAACCCACATTTTAAACAGTGGTTCAAATTATATCTCCTCTGGTATACGCTGTGGAATTTGGGTGGATGATTCATTTCTACTTTGCAGTGAGATGATTATTCAAAGACCTGAGTTCTTCAGAAAATGACTTTTTTTCTAATCATTATAATTCTTTAACTGCAGTTCAGAGGAGTTACTTGTGACCTCCATAAGTTTGTGACCACCATAAGTTTGTGCCCAAAGAGGCAGAGTTCAGCCTGAAACTTTGAAGAACTGATATCAAGGGGAACTTGGTAGCAGGATATCTAACTTTTTAAACCATGAAACAGTCTCTGGTTATTTGTTCAAGACCTCAGAATCTAACAGAACTGATCAGAAACCTTGTATACTGCTTGAACCGATTTTTACCAACTAATTTTCTTTTCTTCTGCTCAGCCTTTGTAAGAGTTTAAATAACTCATCTTAAGTCTAAATTCATAAGAATATATCCAATAAATCTTTAACTTCTCCAAAATTCCTGTGGGTTTTTTGTTTCCTTTTAGGTAATCATCAACAACATCTACAGCCATGTGTAATTCCAGAGCATCTTTTCAGCAGACAAAGGGGTCAAAATTATTGAATCTTTCCTTGTGTCACTGTAATTAGAGGCACAGGTTCAAGGAGTTGTTCTAAGCTGCTTGCAATCTGCTTCCTCTTCCCTTATGTATTCATCACCTCAAACCTTGGAGGAAAAAGAAGTCATAAGAAGCTACACTACCAGCAACTATTCTATTTCCATAAAGAAATGAGTGAAAATATGGAGAACAATTTTCACAGCAGTCATCTTATTTCATTAATTTCCTAAGAAGATACACAGAAAGAATATCAAAGATTTTTTTTTTCCTTTAACTTTTTTTTTTCTTAAGGAAGTTTGGTCTAGTCAGAATGAGCTAAAGGTTTGAAGATCAGGAGATCTCAAGTGATATTGCCACTGATTTGCTGAATCATTTGGAAATACTCTCTTTGTCTCAGCACAACTATTTTTCTGATGGAAAGAGTGACCTGATTTTTATCAGCTTGAAAAATGGGGGCTTGTGACTAGCACACTGACTTAACCATAAGTAGTACTTCACTACCTAAAGTACTATGGTTGCAAGTTTTATGCATGATATTATCATTATACTTTCTTGTTACTGTTATGGAATAGGCTTTACTTCACAGTTCCTAGTAAATGTATTTTCTAAAGTGCAAGCAAAACACTTCTTACAAGAGTTGCCTTTAAAATGTACACAGTGGTGCACATGAAATTATAAACATCTAATCTGAAAAAAAATTCCCTATTCTATTAAAAACGAATTAAATTAGAACAAACAAATAGCATTTTTCTCAAAAGACAAAATTATAAATATGTATAATTATGCAAATATTAAAAGAAAGATGCTGTGCTCTGCAGAAAAATAATAAGGAATTTCTGAATGTATAAACTAAACTGATTTCAACTTTAAGAGCAGGAACAATGGTCAGGTTCAGGGAAATTTTTAGGTCTCACTTGAAAAATTAAGTCCTTCATTGGGAGTTATGAAGCAAGCCTGCCTACATATTTTTCAAGGTAAAATTGTGACTCATTTATTTTTTTGTATGTTTCCAATGTGTCTTTGCCATACAAAATTTTAAAACAAATGGACTGTATTTTTTTTTCTCCAAAATATGAATTAGCCCATGGTAATAATTTCGTAGAATCTATAGAACGGCTAAGGTTGGAAGGGACCTTAAAGATCATCTATTTCCAACCCCCATGCCTTAGGCAGGGACACCTTTCACTAGACCAGGTTGCTCAGAGCCCCATCCATCCTGGCCTTGAATGCCTTCAGGGATGGGGAATCCACAACTTCTCTGTGCAACATGTTCCAGTGCCTCACCACATTCACAGCAAAACATTTCTTCCTCATACCTGATCTAAACCTACTCTCTTTCAGTTTAAAACTCTTCCTCTTTGTCCTATCAACACATGCCCTTGCAAAAAGTACCTCTCCATCTTTCTTGTAGGCTCCTTTCAGGTACTGGAAGCAATTAGGTTGCCTTGAAACCTTCTCTTTTCTAGGCTAACAATCCCAGTTCTCTTAGCCTGTCTTCATAGGAGAGGTGTTTCATCCATCTAACCATCTTTGTGGCCTCATCTTGACTCATTCCAACAAATCTATGTCCTTCCCTTGCTAGGAACTCTGTGCTTGATTTCATCAAGGTATTGTTGTGACGTGGTAGTTTTTCAGGAAATAAAAGAGATTCAAAATTCTTATGAAAAAGGGAATGCAAAGAATTAGAATAACAAGAGGCAGAAATATTTAAGGATGACACTGAAGACATAGACGTTAATAGTTAATTGCCTCTGCCAATATATGATTTTCTGTAGCACCTGCAGGAGTCACACAAACAGACAGATTTAGTACAGAATGAATATACCTATGGTAAACAATCAGATTAAAAAGTGCATCAGGTCTATCATGACAGGAAATATTTCAAGGGTTTGAAATACTGTCTGTTCCTTTCTACACATTTAGTCATACTCACCTATCCCACCTAATTGGACTACCTGTATTCTTGGAGGAAAGCATGTATGTAAGCATATCCATGAAAAGCCCGAGTTTCTCTTCCTGGGGAAATTAATCAAGCTGACATGTCATGTGTCCCACTCTCTTTGAAGATGTTCATGGTGACAAGTGGACATATCTTGTTTTCTTATGGCACAGGAATAAGAGTAGGAAATAGGAAAGGAATAGGAAACAGCACTAGATATCTGTAATATCAATTTAATAATTATGGGTTTAACCTGTCAAATACTGGTAATTTGGCAAATTCAGAAATGTCTGTATTTATGATGCATCATCTTTGAACAAATATAGATATTAAAAATTTCAAGGCTGGGTCTCTCAGTGTGGTGCAAAAAAATCCCATTAGCTACTAACAGGATTTGTGCCCCTGTGTCTCATGTATCACTTTGAAAAGTCACTCTCAGACATCAGGAAGCAAGGTAATATGCCAGGCATTCAAGATTACATCATTCAAATACAGACAGGAAGCTTAATTGGCTATTGCATACAAAATATTAGAAGCATAAAGAATTGCTTATGGCTAAATATTTTATCTCAAGCTTGGATTTTTCCACTGGACCTATCTGTTTATGAGTGTTTAACCCAAAAAATTACTGGATCTTTAGTCATTTGTCAGTCATAACTCAGCTCTACAATTAATTAGAAATTGTTTCCAATATCAAAACCACAAAGTTTTCTAGAGATCAAAGAATTCTAAAATCATTTACTAATAAAATGTGAACAGTTCAGTTACACAAAAAACCCCAAAACAAATCAAATACACATATGCGTGTGCAAACAGCAAATTTACACACCTCATTCCAAAAGTATGTTATGTTGATGATAGTCCAAGTAGGTCTTCACATTTTTAAATCTGTACAATTTCATTCACATAATCAGATTTTTATTGCAATGGAAATTCTTTGGCTTTTTCTTAGAGGATTTTGGATAAAAAAGTCAGTGACATACACAGTTTGCACTGTAACTTGTGTGTTTTGCTAGCTGTAGCAACAGTTCTTATTTTCTCTCACATCAAGAAACAAAATTGGAATATGCCTAGCAGAGACCATCATACTGCATTCCATCCATGAATTCATAGCAATGATTGACTCAAGTCAATACAATTCGTGCCAGGTCTTCTACCTACATAAGCCTACATAAGTCTTTTAGTCTATAAAAATGTAAGTGGACAGCCAGGGGTACTAGCTTATCAAATGCACTAAATATCTTGATTCTAAAACTGTGAAAGAAAACGACATTCAGGAGATTCCTTAGAGAACTCTTCTGTTTACCAGTGTCAAGATCTTTTCCCCAGTCTTAGAAAAAAATAAAGTGACACGTTGAGCATTCAAGAGATAAGTAGATTCTAATCATGATGCTTGAATTTATAATCGTAATCCTTCATATGGTTGAATATGAAGAGTTTATCAGTATATCTTTTAGTGAGATGAAATAGTGTACTGTAGTAAATGTTATCATTTCAAATAAGATCATTACATGCATGAAGTAGCGATAAGTATACCTGAGAAAACCAAATATTTAAATGCAAAAGATATTGGTTTTGTGTTCGGACGTTTGGCAAGGCTGTTCTGGCAATCACTGCATAATCTGCCAAAATCTTGTTCATTATGCTGGAAGTCCTTCTGATAAAATTGTACTACCTTTCCTCTAAAACAGCTCCTGAAGCTGGTCCCGTGCTTTAATGTGGAGACCAGTAAAAAGGAAAATCTAATAGCCTTCCAATGGTTTACATTGTGAAAGAATAAGTTTTCCAGAAGTCAGCCTTTTTAGATAGTAGGTAGTTATTTTTCAGAGTTCTTTGCATTTTAAGTAAAACTTAAGCAATATCCCCAACTTCTCTATTTTTCTTAAAGTACCAACAGGCATTAAAGATCTTTAGGCAATGCATTGGAGGACACAGTGTTAGAACAAAACTCAAAACACCCCATGAAGCTAAGCAAAGAAGATACAATATCAGATACACATGCAGACTGTGTAATGTGTGATGCTTGAGGTCTGCCATTTCAAAATTTTAGGCAAGAGGACACGGTTTCCAGCTATTCAGGGCTGTGCAGAGTTACTTGCTTCCAACCATCCTCCTCAAGGTAGGGAGATACCTGTTTTCATTCAAGAATTGACTTTTGTAATTACAATACAACATCAGGAGGAGGCAGGGCTCTTTTTAACTCTTCTTTCACAGTCCAGCCTTATGGTTCATGCTCAAGTGAATGGAAGACAGTCAGGTTTGATCCTCTTCTTCACCTGAAGAGTCAGCCAGCAGTGTTATCAGGCTAAATAGAGCTACTGCTGGGGTAATGGTGAAGGGAGGAGAGATACTGGAATGGAACACATTCCTTCCTTTCTGTTCAACCTAATCTGCTTCACAGAAAATAAGTCATAGGCTCAGAATGCACAGGGCCTGGGAACAGGAGTCTAACCCCTGCTTCAAAGACAGTTCCTATATATTGTACTCCATAGATGGTAAAAATGCATTAGTAATCCTGAAAGCAGTTTTCAGACTCAAGTTTTGACCTGCTGGGTTCTCTTGCAGCTCTGATATAAAGTCATGCCCCATCTTTGCAGTGCATTTGAATATTCTCTTCATAAAACTGAATATGGTTATTCCTTTACATATCGAGGCCCTTTTACAGAGCCCTGGGTAGTGCAGTCTTGGTTAAATGAAAACTGCCCTCAGATGTTAGCCTTTCCAAAAAGTTTTGCAGACCACCTGAGGTATTTTAAGTGGAAATTATGTAGTCTGAATATTTCATATTACTAATTATCTCCCCCAAATCCTTGCTGTGTCCTCAGATAGTTAAGTCTGTTGTAATTGCTCCACTGCAATTTACAGAAGGTGAGAGAGCGAGTTCACTGTGTTTAAAAATCCTTTTCCATCACAAATTATTCTTTAATTCTAATAGCAATTTAGACCACTGATGGATAAGTTTTCTTCCTTAACTGTTTGAAACAACCCAGTCATTAAAGGTCAGGAGCATATGCTGAATGTATCTGTGCATATATAATCATAAAACCGGTGTACTCAAAACTAACAAATAAATGTGCTGATCATAGAATCATAGAATATATGGAGTTGGAAGGGATCTGCAAGGAGTGGGTCTACTTCATGTAGAGTACAATAGTTCCTTCCTTCTTTCTTTCTGAGTTGTGGACACAAAATTGGTTCCTCTGATATGTAGTCAATTTTAGATTTTTGTGATAGAGACTTGGATCCAAGTTAAACCCATTTTATCCTCTGGTCGGGATTTACAGAACATGGAATTCATAGTAAATGGCCATGTTTCTACTGTCTCATCAGTAGCTTCAATAATACAATAAACAGTTTTGTGCTGTTTTCAAGAAATATGCAGAAGACATGGCAATTCTACTTGAATTCTAATTGTTAACTGCTTGACAGTCTTCTTTTCCCATAATGTATTCATCACAAGATATATTGGTTATGCAATAAAGTATTTTTTAATTGCTAGCTTTAGAAATATTTAAGTACCCAATTATTTTTATCTAAAGGACTATTATGGAAAAAAAAGGAAAAGTTAAAAATGGATAGGGCCATGGCTAGACACAGCAAGAGCACTGAGCCTTTGATGAAGTGTATAAATAATTAGTAACGCACTTTAAGACATCTTTCTCTTGGTTCATAGTACCTGTGCTTATTTAACTCCAGCTGAAAATATGCCCATTCATTCACAGTGAAGCACAGGTGGATTGTTGACCAAGTGTCATGGTTTACGAATGGCACTCCTCAGTTTAGTGCAAGGACCCCACCTGCAAGACTCCCCCAAATCACATACAGCTCACTCACTTGCCCCCCTTTTCTCCCCCCCTCCATCCTGCTCCAGGGATGGAATTGAGAATTGAAAGCACAGAAAGGTGAAAGTTATGGGTTGAGATAAGAATAATTTACTGGAAACAGCGATGAGATAATAAATCAAACAGTAACAGCAACAATATTAATAACAAAAGTGTACAAAAAGAGAGAATGATTCACATACAAAAATGCTCACTGCAGAGCCTGACCTGATCCAGCTGCAGCCACACTTTCCTGACCAGAATAAAGGGAAAGTCTTTCTTCCCAGAAGTGAGAGGAAAGAGTCCCTTTCCCCTGCCCCTGGGCAATGACCTAAGATGGTATTGAATAACGTTAGAGCCTTGGCCATGCCCAATCATCACAGCACACTGCAGCCCAGAACTCCTGGGCTCCAGTGATCCAGCAGGCTGAGTCTTCCCAGCACCTGGGACTACAAGTGTGTGCCACTGTGCCCAGCTACTATAAAAAAATTTAACTCTGTTCTGGCCAGAACTAGGTCTCCAAGTCTATGAGAAAAGCGTTTCATGTTAAAGCACCTAAGGCCAAATATTTTCTGCACATATGCAGATCAGACTCTCATTGAGAGGTTAGGCACCAACACAAATTTATCCTGCTCTAGCAAAAGATCACAGGGACATGAGATAGACATGTATGTGGCAGACTAGTGCCCATAAATAAAGGCATGTGAGTACATGTAATAATTTTAACAGCTAGTTGTTGTGTGAATGATTTTTAGTAACATGGATTAGAGATTAATAACAACGAGTAACACTCCATAGATAGTCTGTCCCACTTTTGCTTTTTTTCAAAGTTACGTGAACACCCAAGTGTTCTTTTTTGGTTCTTTTCCCTCAAACATTGATGGGAACACTCCCCTCTTGGTCAACTTCACTGGACTTCACTAAACTGCATCTTGAAAACCTTCACAAAAGTATTTTCACATTTGAGGAAGTACTTGGAGACCTAAAGATGCAAATGGGGTGCCCAATGTAAATTCAGTACCTAATGACTAAAGATAAATGTCTAAGTTCCATTAGGTTCTCAAATCACTTTGAAATTCTGGTCTGTCCTGGTTAGAACAGCTGGGACCGATTCATCACTGGATGGGTGTAGCCCAAAACTGTGTATTCTATGGCCCTCCATGCCATTTTCCCAGAAACTGTTGTCAGGGGGGGCCTGCGAGGTGTGGGGGGGTGTTCCTGTCCTCATACCCTTTTATGGAATTCCCCGCTCTGAGGGAACGAACTGAGCATCCTTTTATGGAATTCCCCGCTCTGAGGGAATGACTGACCATTCCTGCCTGAACTGGAGAATATATAAACCTGGAGTTTCAGAACCTTTCCACCACTCGCGGGCCAGAGAAAGACTACAGCTCACCGCTCTCAACCAGACTGAGACCACCACCCTCAACTGGACTGCAATCACCACTTTGGACCAGACTGCAACAGCTCTCCCACCAGCAGGTTTTTCCCCTCTCCCTTTACTGTGGACTCAAGGGGGGGCCCAAGGAACACCACTTTGTTCATGCCCCAGGGTGCTGGGTTATACATTTGGGTTTTGTGGGTTAAAACCAATTGTTTGTTTGTATAATTGTACTTACTGTGTTATTTTAATAAATTGTTATTCTGATTTATAATCTCTCCTTTGAGTTGAGTTCATTTCCCCTGCTGGTTAACTCTTAAACCAGCACATGGTCTTAGTATAAATATACTTCTTATGAGGAGGAATAGAAAAAGATCTCAGGAGACATAATCAGACAGCTGTTTTATCATCTCAAACAGGTCATTGGAGAACAGTTCCACATCAGTCCATTGGTTTGCAGAATTCCCTAAAAATATTAAACAAATAAAAAATAAATATGAAGCCAAGGGAGAATGCTTGCTAACTTTGCTTCTTGTTTTAGTGATTTACAGACGACTTCTGAAAAGTTTGTTCCCTCAAAGTTCTTCACATAACTAATACAAAATCAATTCCTCTTACTAGTGTATCCCGTTAGGACAATCGCACAAGGAGTTTTTTATGTAACTCAGCATAGTTGTTAGCTCCATCTGCTATGCTTGCCTCTTAAGTGAATTACTTTAGTTAGGATGAAGTTTAATAGTATCCATAGCACAATACCTTTTATTATATGTGTTGATACAGAAAAATTGTTATGATAAAACCAAATGTTATTGAGACTGTAGTAATTCTGTCCATTAAGAGATGTTGTATTGGATCTGGCTAGGCTGGAGTTCATTTTCCCATAGTAGACCTCACAGTGCTGTGCTTTGCATTGGTAGCTAGAAGGGTATTGAAAACACACTGGTGTTTTGGCTACTGCTGAGCACAGCATCAGTGCTATAACATTCCTTCCTTAATCGAGGATATCCCTAATTCTGGGAGGGGACACAAGTAGGCCAGTTGACCTAAACTAACCAAAGAGATATTCCATACCATATGACATAATCTCAGATATAAAAGCTGAGGAAGGGGTACATTTGTTCTTTCCAAGGGCTGCCTGCTAAGAAACCATTATGTGTCGCTGAAGCCCTGCTTCTCAGGAAGTGGCTGGACATCACTGCAGATGGGAAGTAGAGAATAAACCCAGTTACTTTTCACTTTGCATTTGCACATGCAAGCTGTTGCTTTTTTGCTTTAGTAAACCACTTTATCTTAGCCCATGAGTCATTTTCCATCTTATTCTATCTCCCCTTTTCTGGCAGGGAAGGGGAGTGCTAGAGAGGCTGGGTGGGCACTTGGTGACCAGCCAAGGTGAACCCACAACTGATGTCTGAAAGACATCACAGAATTACTTCAGTCTCAATAACATTTGGTTTTATCATAACAATTTTTCTGCATCAACACATATAATAAAAGGTATTGTGCTATGGATACTATTAAACAGGCTTACACTTTGGACCGTTCCTTGTGTTTCTGAGTTTATGCTATGCTCCAAGTGTTCATATAAATGTCATTACAAGACCCTTGTTAATACTTTAGGATTTTCTTTTTGAAAAGGTATAAACAGATAAGAACAAGGAGATAGAAGGGCTGACTTCTTGATAAGAGGACTGTGACTGTACTTTTTGAAGAAGATATATACCAAACTGACTGTCAGTCAACTATGTAGTGGAGTTGTGTGAAGACTCACTTTTTCACACCAAGGGGAATAAAAAAGTCGCTGAAATAACTTTCCCTTTTAAACATATGTAAAGAGGAACTTACATAAGTGTAACTAATATGCAGATGCGGTGTTTTTCACAGGAGTCTGCTTCTTTGGGAGAAACTATGATTTTTCTTTTCCTTTTCCTTTGTTGTCCAAAAACTGGTGAAAAAAACTTAAGGGGGGTTAAATTAAAATATTTAGAAAGGAAACTGATTTTTAGGAAAAATGTCCTCAGATCTAACAACTATAAACCTAAAGAGTTTCAGAGAGTACATGCAGAAAATGCTATTTATCTATTCTATTAAAAACATCCTATTCCATGTTTCGGATTTCAGATTTTTAATTGTTATTCATTTAAAAGATATTAAAACTAGAGGGAGTTTTTCTTATTTGATCTTTCCTCTATTTTATTAATATTTTTATTTTATTCTGCAGAAAAAAAAAGAAGGAATTAGGGAAAAAATATTCAGCATAACATTTGAGTATCCCAAATCATGAATAACTGTTACCTCAGTTTCTAAAAATAATGGTAATGAATCCTCATAACTTAAATTTTGATGTGAAAGAACATATAAAATTTTAAAAGGTTATTTTAATTAAGGCTGTCAGCTGTCTTTAGTTTGGCTTGTTTTTACAAATAAAGAAGACTTTACATGGTCAGTGTTTGAGGTAGACTATATTAGGAATCAAGTTTTAGGACAGTATTGTATCATTACCCTGGTTGACCCTCAGGGTAATGCCCAAAGTGGTACATATTTGACACTTGAAGGTAGTATGGTGTGTGATGTGACTCCATTTCTTCCTTTGGTAGGACCAGAAACTCTTTGGCCAAACTGTTAATGCTTTTTGGTTAGTGATAAGCCTGGTGCTGCTGGCTTTTTCATCCCTCGGCTCCATGCAACCAGAGCAGTCCTGCAGGATATCTGTGGCTGGGTTCCCATAGCCTCCCTTGCCCAGTGACCTTGCTCGCCAGAGCCCAGCAGCACGATAACATAACAGCCTTCCCTCCTGGACTACTGGTCAAAAAGAGAGACAAGTATCCGTGCAGCCATCAGAGAGAGGTGACACCCCATGATTCCTGCACTCAGAGGAACTCCTTGCTGGATGTGGTCCACATTTGCATCATACTGTCTCTACCTTTCCCTTACACACGTGCTTAGCAAGCAACTCACACGCTAAACGTGTGTTGGTCAAGCCAACAGGTACAAGTGGACGTGTTCCTATGGCCAACACATAGCATTCCAGGCTGGGAGGTGATAATCTTGACCACAGGGTGACAGTGCAGTGCCCATCAAACTCAAGAGAGAAGCAGCAGTTCACACCTCACTCTGTCTCTGCAGTCTCCTCAAAGGGAGAAATGCAATTGTAACCTATTCTTGGTGGCACCTCCACACACTATTGCTATACTTTTCTCCATCATATGGCATGCTGTAATATGGATATGCAGTGAGATTTGTGCTTGATTTTTTTTTTCTGGGCTTCATTGGGCAGAAAACAATTCACAACTGTTTAATGGATTTTTTTTATATACTTCTATACTTCTATATTTGTCTCCATTTGAACGTTAACATACTTATCAGTGCTTTCCATCAGAGATCCCCACAGATTTTGGCTATACCTAATTAATAAGTTCTGATGAGACCTATGTAGCAGTTCTGAGTTCAGCCAGACAAATTACTTGTGAAATGTTTCTGTAGTTGGGCCTCTGTGGCCCAAAGCTGGCTGACTTCTAAGAAGTCTCCTTGTAACATGTCAGCTCTTTAGTGGTTCTGAATTTTCCTGTGGTTTATCAATCACTAGAATGCATTCTGAGAAATCAAGTATAAATGTAAGATAATAATTGAAACCATATGCAGAGAAGCTATGGATTCTAGGTGTTTGCCCTAGTTAGAGCAGCCGGGACTAGTTCATCACTGTGTGGGTGTAACCCAAACTGTGTATTCTACACCCTCTATGTCATTTCCCAGAAGCTGTTAACAATAGATCGTTTGCAGCAGCTGCCCAGAGCACACCTGACTCCTCAAGCTGTAAGCTGGGTGTTAAGAAGACTGAGATAGGAGGATGTTCCTATCCTCACACCAATGACTCAGGTGTGATAACTCCCCTCCAGGGAGTCATTAGCACCTTCACACCCAGCCTGAGGGGTCATGTCTGCTAATGGGCCACCAAGGATCCCAACTACATCTCACAACTCACAATCACCCATTGTGGAACTCCCTGCCCTGGGGGAGGTACTGGGCGTTCCCACTTGAACCTAAGCGTTTACAATTTTGGGGTCTTGGGACTTTGGAGCCCACTCATCAGATCCAGAGGAGACCAGAACCTCAACTGGACTGCAACCACTACTCTCGGCCGGACTGCGACCACCACCCTCGACCAGACTGCGACCAGCACTCTCACCAACAGGTCTTCCTTTCCTCTTACTTTGGACTCAGGGGGGCCACGTGGGGCCCAGCACGGGGGCCAACAAACACCATTCTGTTCGTGCCCCGCGGTGCTGGGTTATACATCTGGGTTTTGTGGGTTAAAACCAATTGTTTGTCCGTATAATTGTATTTACTGTATTGCTTTTATTAAATTGTAATTCCGACTTATAATCTCTTTTGACTTGGGTTCATTTCTCCTGCCAGTTTACCTTTAAACCAGCACAGTGCTGATCTGAAATTCCTTCATCACTGAATATTATAGTGTGTGAGGTAGCTGTTTCAGGATCTGAGGTATACTTCATTCAGATCAGGGGCAGCAAAGAGTAATTTCAATGGTTCTTACTCAGGTGGGCAAGATAAACAATGAAAGATGGGGAACCAGTATGCCCTTGGTATGGGAGGAAGATTAATATAAAGCCTGATGGGTTCTGCAGTTTTCTAAAAGCCCCAAAGTGTGAGACATCTGGGAAGAGAAGAACTACCAGCATTTCTTTTAGTTAAGTGCAAGGCTTATTGAATGAGAAAGAAAGTTAATTGAAAGTTTGAAAACATATGTAATTCCCAGTACTAAGGTCTTGGAAATACAGGACACCATTCGCTTACCCAGAATATTAAAATATTGTAAGTTATGGTCTATCGGCTTATGTTTTAACAGTTTCTGAGTTTACAACCATCTCAGGAGACCTGGGTCAGAGAAAGCTGTAGAGCCCATAAAGCTATCTAAGGGGAAGCAGGGCTCTAAACCAAATAGAGAAAAAGAGAGCTTCTGGCTGTGCAATAGTAGGTTAAAGTGAAGCTGGCTTGCAGCTCCTCCAGAATGTCACTCTGAGAAATACATATCAAATGCCAACATCTAATTCAAAATCCTATTCCTATCCCTTCTTGACACAAGAAAATTTTCTTTT
The DNA here is from genome assembly GCF_001715985.3 of Manacus vitellinus. Classification (NCBI taxonomy): domain Eukaryota; kingdom Metazoa; phylum Chordata; class Aves; order Passeriformes; family Pipridae; genus Manacus; species Manacus vitellinus. The sequence continues at coordinate 35,183,132 of NW_021939396.1, forward strand.
CTGAATTGTTCATTCAGGGTTGTTTTTAAGAGTGAGTTTTATGAGATACTTTCATCAAACAATAGATTTTGTTCTTAGCTAAAATAAGGATATATTTTTATGCATTCACTAAAAGACAAGCCTTAATGTATTCTAGTGCCCTGAACACATTGTTATGCTGAACTCACAGAAGATTTGAATTTTAAAGGTAAAAATGCTATGTATCCTCATTATATATGAACCAATAAGGTCAGATACCCCTTTACCATATGTAGAGTTTAGAAAACCTCAAGTGTATACAGCTCTTGAGATTCAATAGATCCTGAGGGCAAGAAATATAGGCAGAGCTGTTAAAGTATAGCGCCTCTTCAAATTTCTTATATTTTCTTAGATTATAATCTGGGGGAATTTAACACTATAGAGGAAAAAAAGTAAACTTTTCTTACTGTTACCAAAAGGCATTTATTGTATATATAGCTCCAGAAATAACTAAGGAAATTGGGTTAAAGAAATTTAGGTACTTTACACTGTATATTCATGCAGGGTTTTTTTAAAGTATTTGAAGGGAAAAAAAATCACAATGTGTTTTACTAGTTATGCACACCAAAACTCTTTGCTATCTCTGGCAAATTTAAAAAGACAACACCTGAAAGGCAAGTTATAGAAAAATTCTTTTGAAAGCTTACCTATAAATAATGGTGATTGCACGGATTATACAAGACAAAGGAAGATTTTTTTCTTGAATTCCATTTTTTTTGCATCTCACCTTTATACTAAAAAGTCCATTTATATTTCAAGTGAAAGCAGTATTAGGCCTATGTTAGAAAAAAAGTACATTTCAGTTTGTAACTTAAGACTTTTAACTGATTTTTTCCTTTGAAAATATTTTTTTATTGCACAAGATAATATATAAGTGGCATAAAATTACCCCTTGGTTTTTATTTAAAATATTTACAGTGTTCCATAAATATGTCAGCTACTTTATAAGAGTTTAGTACTGAATGGATTGATTAACTAGCTAGCTGGATACATAATTAATATCTCAAGGTCCCTTTTCAAGCTTGAGTATAACAGCCAATGAGAGTGATGTGGCTGCTTTGGGATGAGGAAAGCTTTCAAATGCTACCCTTCAACCTACACAGCAGTCTTCCTTCACAGAACTGTGTTCTCATCTATAATTTTAAGGGCCATTGTAAATGGTGTAAGCAGCAGGACCTTTGGTTCAGCAGTAGTGATTTTTTACACTTAAATGTGTAATTCTCCAAACGGAAGGACGGATGCTTTGGAGACATCATTATGCTTCACCTATCTGCCAGAAACTACAGAGAATCTAGCTGGTTTAGTTGCAGTCCTTTTATCTTCAGTCTGATTTCTACAATTTTTCAAATAGATCCACAATGTATTCATCACACCATGAGCAGGAATTTCAGCCTGAGCATCACCAGTTATATAAGTTCTGAGCTGAGTAAACTAATTTCCCCTGATTTCAAGTCATGTGAAGCGGTGGGTGGAAAGGTCATGCTCATTAGTGGGGAGAGATGCTGCTGCCCTGGTGGCCAGCTGGCTTTGCACTCTTTTAGTTATTGATCTGGGAACATATAGAAGCAGGCAATGGCTGCAGAGCAAAGTGCATCTCCCTCTTCTCGAGGCTCCCCTAGGAAGGCTACCAAAGGTTCCCTTCTACATCCTGGATCTGTGCTATGGGTAATTAAGGTTAGACAAGTGAAATAAGTAAAACTGAAATTTACTAATTCCTACTGGAAAAAAGATTTCAAGACAACAAATCCAGGGAAAATTTTCCTAGCATAGCAGAATCCCATCAGATTAAAGTGACTCAACATTTAGTTTTTAGAAAACAAAATCCTTCTGCAACCAAAACATATGAAAATGTTTAATTTCTGCCATTTCCCTGTATACTCCCTGTTCCTGACCTTGAATGGCTGATCCAGAGCCAATGTGGGATTGAGACTATAATGCCAATGAAACTGCAGAGGCAGTAACACCATTTCTTTTAGAGGGGTCATCCTACTCCCTGGAATCTTGCCAGTGAACATGATTGAGGTGAATCAAAAAATGAAATTGAGGAACATCTTCAGTATCCAAAGAAAAATCAGTTCATGCCAGAGACAAGAGGAAAAGCATTGTCTCAAAGCTTAAGCCACGCATGTCTTAACATTGTTTAGGAAGGGCAGGTCTCCCGATCTCCTTTTATGATCAAGTGAGTCACCTGGTGGATGAGGGGAAGGCTGTGGGTATGGTCTATCTGGACTTCAGCAAAGCCTTTGACACCATCTCCCACAGCATACTCCTGAAAAAGCTGGCAGCTCATGGCTCGGACAGGTACTCTCTCTGCTGGGTTAGGAACTGACTGAATGTCCAGGCCCAGAGAGTGGTGGTGAACGGTGCTGCATCCCGTTGGCGACCGGTCACTAGTGGTGTCCCCCGGGGATCAGTGTTGGGCCCAGTTCTGTTTAATACCTTTACTGATGATATGGATGAGGGTATTGAGTGTACCATTAGCAAATTTGCAGATGATACCAAGTTGGGGGGGAGTATTGATCTGCTGGAAGGCAGGAGAGCTCTTCAGAGGGACCCGGACAAGCTGGAGAGATGATCTGATTCCAACGGGATGAGGTTCAACAAGGCCAAGGGCTGCGTCCTGCACTTTGTCCACAGCAACCCCATGCAGCACTACAGCCTAAGGACAGAGTGGCTGGAGAGCAGCCAGGCAGAAAGGGACCTGGAAGTTTGGATCAACAGTTATCCTCTATGGCCAGTCTGGGGCAGGCACTCTTGTTTTAAGGCTGTCTTAGAAACAAATATCCTGCTCTCAATCCAGACTCTCAGGTTAGTCTCCTGCGTGACAAAAAGTAGGGTGAAGTGGTCTGTGCCCAGTGTACATCCTGACAGCAAGAGCCACTTAAAATAAAACAATATGGCAAGTGTCCCAACCTTCCAAATATTCTGTTGGATTCAAAGCCACTCTAATTTGGATAAAAGCACCATCAGCAGGATGCTGGGTATACACACAAGAATTAGAAGCAATAGCAGCGTGGGAATTGACCTATGAGTCCTTGCTCCCATGGGATACCGGACCATACTCACCATGTTATAAGGTCAAATCAGTTTATTCCTTTCTTTGCTGATGGAAGAATAAATGCTTGCAAGTTATCGTGGGAGGTATACAGGAGCAAACTGAAGGCCAAACAGAAAGAAGCCATTGAAAACAAAGTCTGAAAAATACTTTAGTTAGTCTCTGAGAGAAATTACATGTATTTTTTCTTATATGAATATTTTTAGTTCTTTCTAATTTTTGAAGAAATCTTTATAATTTCTTTACCCTTTTCTTCTGTCAATTATTCCTTCCTCTTCTAGTCTTTTATTTTCCACATTGTTCACGGTTGTAATAGGCCAGCTTATTGTGGGTTAGTTCAAAACGAATAAGTCAATTTTTTCTTAAAGATTTCCTTTCATTTATTGGTAAGCCAAATAATGATTTGCATAGATAGGTACCTTGAGCTGATTAGCACTTTAGTTTGCTGTCACACGGTGGCAAAGTTGTGTGTTATAAAGAAGAAAGTCCACTCTCTCTTTTCCTCTCTGGCTTTCACAAAAAAAAAGTAATTTTTTCTACAGGGAAACTTTAAGATATATAAAATTTTGTTCCACTGAGAAATGATGATTGCTTTCAGAAGTATTTCTTAAAGGGGCTATTCTTTTTAAAGGGAAACCAATGACACAGTTCTGTGAATGAAAGAATGAGCTCTCCAAAATGATTGATGATGCTGTCTTACTTCTCTTGATCGATTAGTACTTTGGTTCTGAAACTTTGGCCCACACACCATCTGTGTCCTGCAGAGAACTTGCTCCTACAGCCTTTAGAGAGGAGATAGATACCATGATGATAGTTTCTCTGCTTGATTCCTGCTGTTAAATCATCTTAAAAGCAGTTAAATATTCATGAATCATTTTATTAGTTGGACTTCTTCTAGGAAAGCAATACTAAGTGGGGAAAATTTTTTTGCTTCTGAAAATATTCCCCTTTCTAATATGCATAAATAATAATTAATAACTTATTTATAAAGCCTCATTGACATGACTGAAGTGCTCGGGGTACTATACAACATCATCAAAACAGAGTCAAAACAAAATGAACAAAAGTTCACCCTCATTAGAGTCGAGCCAAACACAAGAATAATCTCAGAAAAGAAAACAGGTCTGCTTCTCTAATCTTGCAGACTCAACATTTATATTTTTTAAGTGATGCTGGGGTTTGAAATACATCAGCATAAACCTCAAAACATGTACAAATAAGGGTGAAGTCTCTTTGTTCCTCCATAAACTTATCTTCATTTCACATATCCTCATAAGTTATCCTAGTTCACCTTTTTCAAACATCATGCATAAACCACAACCTGTAAGGTATCCTGCATTACTGAGGCTCCGCATGGTGCCCCATACAGCCTTCCCCAAATAAACTGGCAGAAAAGCAGATGTTACTGGACCTGTGCAGTAAATGTTTCAAAATGTGACTTACTTTGTACTGGGGAAACTTATAAAGCAAGGAATTTGGCCTTTCCCACCCTTGCAAATGAGAGCTGTGAGGAAAAGTTCCCTATTTGCTAGCTTTGCAGACAGGGGAAAATCATATTGGTGTAAAGATCACTTTTACAGACAGGTACAACAACATGAATTTCCGTACCATCTGTCACAAACCTAGGAAACAAGGACCTATGGATGTGTATATATTTGATCACTTGAACGTACTTACACAAGTAATTTTTAGAGATCCATCTGATTCATAGTGCAGGGAAACATCAGTTATTTTTTTTTCTGCTGTATCACCAGGTACCACGTCCACAATACAGATTTTTATATATGTAAACTGGCTGTAAAAAACAAATGAATATGAACTCCTTCCCTGCTAGCCACCAGCCAAATTGTCACTCTTTACAAATAGGTTATGGAAGATAAATACAGGAGGAAAAATAACTGAAAATAACCAGTGAAATTTAGGCTGTCATTAGCAGCAGCTGTTTCTGATAAGGCTCCGCTCTTAAACTATAGAAATGGGGAAAACAGATTAAAGCCGTTGCTTTGATGCCTTAATACAGTATCTCTTTAATTTGAGATTACATAGTTCACAAGGAATAAATCCACAAATATTTTTGAATCCTTTAACAGCCTTCAAAAATATCACAGTGTAATTTGCAGAATTCACTCTCATGAGCTGGATTTTAGAAATACACCAATGTGTAGATGATTTGATAGAGAAAAGAGCAAAACCTGAATTTGGACTTGTATCTCAAGGTGCAATATTTGCTCTAAGGAATAAGTTTCAAGGAACTCAGCTGGAACTGAGGACAAGTATTAATGGTTGAAGTTCAAAGGCATGGGTGGGAGCAGCAAGGATGGATAGGAACATGATTCACTAATGTGCAGTGAGACTGATGAGGGGATGCATGCTCCTGTCCCTCTGTACTTTGAGAACATCTATCCCAATATATCATCTGACTAATTAAACAGTGTTTCACTCAGAGGAGTTCACATTGGATTGGACTGCAGTATAGAGGCCAGATCCAGTGTCCTTTAAAATCCCATGAGAAAGCATTGCAGAAGAATTTTGGCTTTTACACTGTGGCCATCACCATTACAGGGTACACATCACACGCAGTCCCAGCTAAATACATGCCAAGAGACACAGACCTGAGGCAGGAGAATGCTGTTTTCCTGATCCACCTTCCTGGATTTCATTTTTGTTCGCAAGAAAAGTGATGTTGAGCATTTCACAGCATTCTTCTTTTTGAAAAAAATGAAAGCCTTGTAAAAAAAGCTTTTTCACTAAGCTTTGTGTCTGGCATTTTGATGTATAGTCTGACCTCTGATGCTTGGGAATGCTGAAGTTCTGGTCTATATCTGAAAAAATTTAATTGTATGGGAGGAAAATAAGAATGATTCTCTTGAATTGTCTATTAGTTTATATAACTGCTTCCCAAAAGCACTAGAAGAAAATGTAATATCAGCAGAATTCACACATAAGTAAGAAAACACCAAGTAGGAAAAGTTAGTCAACAACAGGCTAAAACTTATGGTCAAATATTTCTTTCTCTTAACCTCTACTTTTGTTATCATCTACTGCATAAAATGTTCTCCATTAAAAAAAAAAAGTACATTTGTTTACTTTGTTGTAATTTATTTTAATACCAACATGACATGAAACATTACAACCTCAATTACTAATCACCTTTATTTTTTTCATCTGATTGTTTTTAACTTTTCAGAACCCCTTGCTGGAGTAAAAATTGTTTGTCATTAACCTCTGACAACTTTGAAAATTGTCTTTGGATTAACGCAAAACAAAGCAATTTGCTATGTCCAATCATCTACCATGAGTTCAAATCTAGGAAGTCAAAGTCCATGGTTTACTTGGAATATATTTAAACAAAGACCTAGGGGATCCACACTGTACTGTACAATCTTTGACTCTTTCTTGTGTGAAATGAGTTTATGCGAGTCTGGTTCATTGCACAAGGCTATTCAGATTTGTTAGTCTCTTGAATTAGCTTCTAGGTCAGCAAAGCACAAAGAACATTAGAAAAACAAAACAATACAAAACAACAGTGACAAAAAAAGAATCCAAACAAACAAAAACCACCAACCCTAAACCCTAAAAAACTACATCCTTGTTATGCAAGACTTCCTGCTCACATACTTCTAGTTGAAACACCTCCTTTGAAGAACAGAAATGGGATTGCTTAAAGTTAAGTATATGAAAGAGAGGAAACAAGGCTAATGATTGTTTTGCCCAGTGGAAAACTCTCCAAGTTGTATTATGTCAGCTCCTATAAATATCCTAATAGGATTTTCATGCTGCACTGGAAAATTCCACAGCAGCGACTCAGTCTGTTTTATGTGTAATTCATTCCCCCCCCTTTTCTTTTATGGTTGGTCATTTCTTGTGTACAAACACAATATACAGTTTACAAAAATATTTGGTAATTGTCTGCGCGAATCAAACAGTTGTAAAACCTGCATCATGACAAAACTCAAAGCAGTACCAAATTTTGCACTGCTCATGATCATTTTTAAAGCTGCCTGTATGTGTGTTGCAGACACAGACAGCCCACAAGATACAGCAGACAAATGCAAAGCCATTTTTTCTTTTCACAGTATTATTGAAATCAATGAGGTATAAGGATAAGCAAAAACAGAGAGAAAAGATAAGTCCTTCCCGATTCCATAGTAGCATCGGGCTACAGTTGTATGTTTATTTTTGAAAAACGAAATAAGTCTGTCTGGTTACTTTGTTTATCAGTGCATTTCTTGACATTTCTAGGTTTAATACACTTTAGGAAAACCCAGAGAGATTAATGAGATGCCTTCCGCTTGAAGCACCCACAAGGTACCCCAGAAAGACAAAATTTTGGAGATGGTCTCCCTATGGACTGCCTTGGTAGAGTCACCTGCATCTTCACCTTCATCCAAACTCCCCCACATTCCACCAGATAGACACCTACCATCAATGAACAAACAACAGCAGACACAGGGGTACATCTGAAAGTCCTGCCTCCCATTCAAAGCTAAATCGTTTATACCCAGATGAGACACAGACCTTCAGTTCCCTGAGGCCAGACGTCAAAATAGGCAGAACAGATGTTTTTTAAATATTATTTCCAGAGGCATAATGATACCTGTCTTTTGAAGCTTAGGCCAGGGCTAGGGTATTTCCTAAAGAAAAGGAATTCCAAAGTCTGCAGCTCCCACTCTAGGATGAATCCATCCATTTCAATATTTGAGTATTAGCTATCTCAGTTACCTTGCAATTAAAAGTTTGCAAGTTGTTTCCAGCTGATACTGAACTGAAAGCTGTTACTGCTTCAAAAGAGCTGTCAGGCACCAGACTGGATTCAGTTGTTTTCAGATATGTCTTTGTCTCCTAAGGTGGGATCCTACACAAAGGATTTAGGAGATGTTGAGGATTAAAACTATGGAGGATTCAAACAGATCAGTGCTAAAATTGAACCCATTTTAAAAGGATTCCTTACCTGTCCTACTTCCAGCATGAAGCAAATTATGAAATTGCAATGTGTTGTTTAGCATCTCTGTGCCTTGTTTCCCTACAGCGGATGGCAGCCAAAATCTTCATCCACTGTGGTACAGCACAGATTGTGCAGCCTCTCCTTGCCAGACTTCAGGGATACTTCTCAAGGTGACTGCCCTCATCCCTACATCTGGGATCCTGATTCACAGTCAGGATCCTGGAATGAAAGCCAACATATTACTGTCAGTGCACTATGTTAAAATGCTGATGCTGCAGAGAAAAATAAGAGTAGAAGGTTCTGGATTCACAGACTCATTCAAAAGCAATATAAAATAAGTAGGGAAAATGACTATGTGGTACTGAAGCACAGCAGTGCCCATACTGAGAAAAGAGAGCAACTCTTTCTTTCTGCTGATTTAGAGGGAGGCTGCCAAGGCACATCCAGTAAATCACTGTTGTTCAGAGTCATCTTAACAAGGTTCTCTAAAAGCTGAGTTTGATATACAGAAGAAACACTAAACTGATTGTTACATAATAATAATTGACTGCAGAGGAATGGAGTTTATATGGCAGCTAGGACTGTATTTTGAGTTAGGGAAAGCTTTTTATTCTGTATATTGAAGCCTAGGGCTTTATTCTATTGGAATTTACTTTTCAAAATGGCTCAGAAGGCTGCCTGTCCTCACAGCCTGTTCTGGGGACAGTCAATGGGCAGCAGTGCTGCAGAAACACAAAACAACTCCAAAGTTTTCTAAGAAACATGGCTAGAAGGAAGAGGAGAAGCAGAGTCTACTCAAGATCCAAGTCTGCAAGTAGTTACAAATGAATCTGAAGAGGGATGTTGTGCCAGTGAAAGTAAGGAGGGATAATGCACGAAGCAGCTGAAACAATTATGTTTTTGTGCTTTGTAGGTAACTTGATGCTAAAATCAAACACACAGGACTATTTTTAGCTCTTAGAAAACCCAAGCAAAATGCTCCAGGCAGCTGCTAGCTCTTCTGTCTTGAGTAAACACTTGTTTTTGTCAGTTTGATGCTCAATCATCAAAATTTAGAACTTCCTACTTTTCATTTTCCCCTTTTCCTTTTCCTTTCCCCTTCCTTTTGGCTTTCCCTTTCCCTTTTCTCATTCCTTGTCCTTGTCCTTTCACGGCTTTCTGGAGCCTGCTGTTTTTAAGAGGAGGAGCCACCCCTGAACCATTTCCCAGTTCATAGGTGTCTGAGATGTCCAAATGTTTGATGCACCTGACTATCTGTCTGAAAGCTGAGTTGGATTTTCCTTCTGCAGACAAATATTCCTCACAGAAGGAAAAAGGACAGTGAGAGGAGAGGGGAGGTCATGCATGGAGTTTTAAGTTTGTTTGCCTCTTCCCCACACTGGGAACTCAGTCCTAATAGCTACGTCCTTTTAAGGATACAGTACTTTATTTGCTCCTTGATGCCAAGGCAAAAAAAGAGGAAACATGACTGGTTTGTATGTTGTTCACATTCATTCTCTCCTCCTTACTGGCCTATTCTAAATAGTATAAAATGAGTCAGTCAATTTGGAGTAGAGCATAGGTCACAAGAGGTTGTTGAGGATGGTGTCACACATTCAGATGTCTGGGACATAGTGTTATCCATGGTCCATTCTGTACTGTTACTACAATCAAACACTGCTATAGGTCAACACTGAGGAAATTAAAGAAAGAATTTCCTTCATTGGAACTGATGAGAAACTGCTTAGAAAAGCATCTGCAAGGAATGGTGAACAGGATGCAGGTGATACATCCTATGTCCCCCTTGAGGTCAGAAATTCAGACTGTGTAACCAAGTGGACTTTAGGATAGATGACATTCTAGCATATCACCAGTTAGATAATTGATGTACAGCTAGAATTTCCATCCATTTAGTTGCATGAGGGTTGAGTTCAGGACGTAGTATGTTTCTGATATTTCTCACACCTGAGAGTTAGAAACATTGTTACATCTCAGGGTGTCATATCCTGAGGGCGTTCAGCACATGCTCCAAACAAAAGGGGCTTTTGCAACTACTGCTTTTCCTCCTGGGGACAGGGAGGGGAGGAAATGGACAGCATTCAAATGGTTATGGTCTGGGTAAAATTTACAATCTTTCCTCCATTTTTCAGTCTGTCAGAGCCATTCAGCAGCATGTGTCTGGAACAACATGTCCAGAAAGAATTGCTGACCTCATCAGTAAGTAGCAAGTTCGTTAAGGCACACAGGCCTTCTTTTCTGGAAGGGTACAATGTGCCGCTGACTCATATGGGCTGCACAGTCTAATCCTAAATTATTAAGAATGACCTAGATTCTGCCATTCTGGCTTCTGCTGATTAACATCGTACTCTGCAAGCAGTTTAGTCTAGCTTAAATGAGGCTGCATCTGCAAATTAATTTTCAGTATGGGAGAACCATGCCTTATAACTCTAACCATGGTTCCGATAGATCCAAACAGGAATTATAACATGCAGCAGAAGGATGAAAATAAACTTGGTCTGGGTTCGGACTGGTCTGGTGAAAAAAGAAAAAAGACAATGAATTCACAATTCTTACTTATATAAATAGCACCTGTTCTAACAAATTTTTTGTGCTTATATTTCCTGAATTATCATGCTTCCAAAGTGCCACTTTTTTCAGAACATAAATGACAGCACTGACAAAAAAATTAACACAGGCTGTCACTATATATATGCTTATAATCTTTAAGCTTTGCAAGAAAAAAATTGTTGAATTCATCTGATAATTCTTAACCTAAGCACACTTGCTCAGTCCTAACTCGACGAGAGAGCTCCTTCAGCAGCAGTACAAGACAGATATCTGCTTATTGGGGCTCAAAAGATTGTGATCTGCAGTACTAGTGGTGTACTCCAGAGGTAGATAATGGTTCCAGTACTTCATTAATGACTAGTCAGTGACACAGACTGAATATTCAACAAGTTTTCAGACAATACAAAACTGAGAGGAGTGGCTGATATGTCAGAGGGACCTTGACAAACTGGAGAAGTGGATTAACAGGAATCCCGTGCCATTCAATGAGGGGAAGTGCAAAGCCCTGCTTCGGGGGGAGGATGAACCCCTGCACCAGCACAGGCTGAGAGCCACCCATCTGGAAAGCAGCTTGGCAGAAAAGGCCTCAGGAGGCCTGGTAGACACCAGGTTGGACATGAATCAGCAGCATGCCTTTACCACTAAGAAGGTGAGTGGTATCCTTGGCTGCATTAGGCAAAGGAAGGTCCGTAGGTGGAGGGATGTGTTCTTTCCTCTCTATTCAGTGCTGTGTACTGTGCAAGAGACACACTGGAAATACTGGAAAAGAGACTAGTTAAGTGCACAAAAATTATGGGAATGCAGTAACTTTCATACAAGGAGAGAGTGAGAGAAGTGGGACTGGTCAGCCTGGAGAAAAGAAGGCACAGGAGGTCTTACCAACATACATACATAAATATCTGCTGGGAGGGAATGAAGAAGAGTGAGAAAGACTCTTCTTGTGAGTGCTCATTGATAGGACAAGAGACAATGAATCAAGTTGAAATACAGGAAATAGCACTGAAACATATGAAAAAAACTATTTTACTGTGGGGATGGTCAAACACTGGCACAGGTTATCCAGAGAGGATGTGGAGTCTTCATATTTGAAGATATCCAAAACCCTTAGCAAGCTACTACAACTGACCTTGCTTGCAAAGAGGGGTTGTACTAGACAATTTTCAGAGGTCCCTTCCAACCTCAGGTCTTCTGTGATTGTGCGATACTTTTTACACTACATCAGAAATATTGCAGCACTATTTCTTCATCTTATTTGTATTTTCATTTACAACATGTCTGCAAATAACAGACATATTTTTTTTGCTCATAGCAATAAAAAATTTTGTTCTAGCTAATAATTCACTAGTGCTCTTTAGGATTTGTGTAGCTTTAACCACATTGAGGCTTCAATGGCCAAAACTCAAGATGCTATCTTCTGTTCAGGACAACACTGAAAGACACACCTGAAAAATACCTCAGCACAGTGGATTTAAACAAGTTCTTTCCCTAGTAGGACCCACACAGCAACTCACAAAGTGAAGTGATTTAGCTGATGGGTGTCTGTCCAGGATTTTCAAAGATGTTGAAGAGATAGACATCACCTTTAGTCTGCCATTTTTTACAATACCCTAAGCAGGCATTGTAGGTATCTTGATTGCAAACTCTTGAAAATTAACAAGGCTGAGAACCATACCTGGCTAATGTTGAAGCGTGAGACACAGGAGATGGGGAACACAAGTCCACTTGTGGCACCTGGTTAATTTCCCAAACACCTAAAAACATTTGAAAATGTGGTCATGATCTACTTAGAAAAGTGAACAGGCTGGGAAGAACAAGCATAAGCAAAATATTTATGAAATTAGGACAAGACATACATAAGTAAAATTTGCAAAAAGTCTTTGTAAAGCTTCTTACAGCTCATTCAAAGTTTCCCTCATCCATTGAAGTCAAGACAAGAACAATACAGATTACTGTTCTATTCAACTAAACCAGATGGGATTCACCCATTATTACAATTCCAACTACCTAAAGTACATTTGTCTCTTCTCACTAATCCCTCTTTCTCTGACATTAATGCAAGAGTCATTGTAATGGGTGGGCTTGCTATGAAGAACTCAATAGTAATAAAAAAAATACAAAAGTTGTCATTCTTGTATTCCTCTTGTTATTGAGGAATAGAATTATACTGTAAATTAAATCAGATTTTATGACATTTTGCATGCATATAGATCTTCATGTGAACTCAGGGGAGCATACTTTATTTGAGCTCTGTATTCCTTATACTTTTTAATTAATTTTTCTTTGTAATCAGAATAAGTTTCTAATAGATTCATGGAACAATATGGGGTCACATGGGGGTGATTTTAATACCTGCAATTCCCATGGTTATTAATCAAAGACTTTTTAGCCTTTTAGATAAATTATCTGCCTTCTGTTTAGAAGATTGAGATTAAGCATGTGAGAGAAATTGTCCCTACTGACAAAAGGAAAAAAAGTCAAGAAAAACAAAATGCAACATTTTGGTTATCTCACAAAACTACAGAATATGCTGCAGATTTTCAATTTTGTTTCACCTAGATTCATAAATATAACTTGTTATGAAAATAGCAATGATTCTGAAAAGGAGTGTTTTTCCTTTACTGACTATAAATCTCAGAAGGTATCAGAACCAGTACAACTTTTTTTAATTGATGATTTATAGTTTACAGGTGACAGTTTTTTCTAAGAAAAGTCACTAGGTTTTTTAAACATCTAAAAAAGAAAAAGAATTGTTTATTCAACAAGTTTAGTTGGGAATGTAAATAAATTTGCATACTATCCCCTTAGACAGAGGTGGTTACATTTTCATCTACTGAATGCTGAATTGTATAGAGACATATTCTGTGTGATTGATTTGATACCTCTTGACTTCATGAGGTTCAATAATTAGAAAAACCTGATAGATTCTCTGTTCACTAAAGAGGCAAAAAAGTTTGTTTTCCATACTTTTTTTCACTTGATCTAGAACAGTGTAACTGTAGACTAAGGTCCTTGAGGGCTACGAAAGGGAACATGCATCTGAATTGATACATTTAATACTTTTCTATACATGCAAATATATATATATATCCTAATATCAAATCTCACAGTTCTGCTCATCATTCAGCAATGGTTAATCTGATATTAAGAAGTCTCAACAAAATAAAGAATTTAAAGTAGATGTGGACTTGACATCAACTTTTCAGATGCAATCATCCTCAAGGCATGTGCAAATTCAATGCTTGTCTGTAGCTCACCTTTATCTCTCTGTCAAAAAGAAATTAATCAAATCTCACAAACGCACTTTAAGTATTTATAATAGCCCTATTATTAAAACGTCTAAGTATTTCACAGGTTTTCTTCACCGGAAGAAGGACCTAACTTACCTGTTTGCTCACCTGAGGCACAGCTGCCCCCAGAGGACAGCACTGTTAGCTATTCAGGTTACTCAGGGTGTATGTTGGTTGTTCGAAGTCATGCAGAAGTTTGTCACGTGACCTGGCCAGTGTTTTCCTAAATCTGAGGCTGTTACCCATTCTGCATCCTTTCCTCTTTCTTTGTCACCAACCACACATAAATTGGAAAATAGCAAGGAACAGGGAAGACAAAATGGCAAGTCAGTAAAAATTATCAGCAAGAAATAAAGAAACATAAGTTGGTAAACAAACCATAATACATCCTCCAAATTTGTCGCCAAAACAAACCTGAGAAACACTTTTCACTTTTATCCCTCAGAAGCAATTTTCTGAAAAGAGAAAATACCTTGATGAAAGCCACAGAGAGAGTCAGAGAAAAAAGACATGAGATGAAGAAAACTGTCCTTGAGGACAACCCTACACAGTGATGTACAAGATTCTCCATGTCACTTCTTTCCTCTGGACAGCACTGCACATCACTGTGTAGGCTGCATTTCATAAAATCGAAAACATCTTCAGAAAAATACATTTATACACATTGTAGTTTATAGGGTACATACTTCATCATTGTGATATTATGTCTTTTCTTTCTCAAATATGTCTTCATAAGCCTCAATATTTGTACTGCCAACAAAGTAAAAAGATTAGTTTAAGTACAAGTTTTCTCCATGTAATGCAGAATATGTAGCACACATTTTGCATGTTCATAAAAGGAAAATGTCAAAATACATATTATATATACATGATATATTTATCAATACTATAAAATGGAGGAAGAGAAGACAGATTTCAGGAACGTACATATCTCAGCAGGTCTTATTAAGGTGTAAGAGTATTACTTGCATTCAGTGCTCAGGCTCAGCATTTTGCAGAGCATTCTGAAAGTGAAGCAATTATTCACAGAATCACAGAATCACAGAATATGCTGAGACAGAAGGGACACACAGGGACCCTTGAGTCCAACTCTTAGCCCTGCACAGGATATCCCAAAGAGTCACACCATGTACCATTTTCACATGGTTTTTCACTATTCATTTGCCATGATCCTTTCATGACCTTGTGGGCAACTTTATGACATTAAACATGGCATGAGCATATTTGTCTAGTAACTGGAATACTAAAATGGTTATTAGGCACATCATCTAAATTTTCCATAATTCAGCCATCAGCTTTGTTCAGAATCACAATTGGTGGTTTAGTCTCAAATGTGAAAGAGAGGGAGGCAGCGTGAGTCAAACCAGATGGCTGTTGACCTTAAGGCAAGATAGAAATGGCTGGGAGAACTTTTCTCAGTCGTGTTTCTTCTAGACACTGCTCCAGAAACTCACCTAGTCCTGGTAATGGAAAAGGTTTTACTTTTTAATATCAAATAAATTTTACTTTCAAAATTATATATTTGTTTCTGATAATGCAGATATTTATTTTTATTTCTTTTAAGATACATAAATTGGATGACAATTAAAAAAGCAATGGAATTTTTTTTCTCGAATCATAGCACTCCACAGTCTGAGTGAGTGCTATGAGAACATCATCCCTTCTAAAATCACATACTGCTAATAATTATTGTCACACTTCAGAGCTGACCATTGGAATAACATTCTAGAGAGAAAGAACTTATGTTTAAGCTGAAATGTATGCTTTCATTTTGAAACAACTTTGCAATTTGAAGGTTCTCATTCTGTACTATATGTAATGTGTTTTGATATGAAATTTTCAAAAGCTGGGGCAGGACTCTGAGACAACCTGAAATTATCATTATTATTTTCATTTTTGTTTGAAAGAATTAGGTATCTACTGAATTTATTCCAAGTAAAAGAAAGCAGATTTCTAAATGCTCTGTAAAACGGACTTGTCACTCTCTATCAAAACAAATTTGGTGTGTGATTCAACGCTTGAGTCAAAGACTTTTGAAAACAGTGGAAGCTATTTTACTTGGAAAACTCTGGATTACGTCCACAAAGGCTAAATTTATAGGCCGTGAGATAAAGTTATATAAAAGAGACAGCTCTCTGTAGCTGTATATCTTGACCAACTCTAGTGTTTTGCTCTCATAATGATCTATTCATGACCTAACAGATAAACTGGATGGAACATAATCAGAAAATCACAGAAAAATCACAGAAATAAAAAAGTAATCACTTCTACAGTTATTTTCACACAAAAAAAAAAAAGAGGGAAAATTTAAATATTTCTATTTTCTTCTTTTGAATCCACTGGAAGCATTAATTAAACATTCTAACTTTGAATGTGGTAAGAAGATCTGCAAGGTCTTTTTTAGAGTTTTGTATTTTTCTGTGGTTTATCTTACTTTTCAGCAGTACCTCTAATACTACCAAGATATATTATTATTCCTGAAATTGTAGTTATATTGTGTTGTATCCTTTTGAGTGGGTCAAATAACATTTATAGTACATTTTTTAAGCATCAGTGATGCCTAAGTATTCTACAATATATGGTGTTGACTGGGAAATTATCTGTACATTTAATTGTGCCATGCTGTGTTGAATTGAGAACATATTGCACAAAGTTGCTTTGACTGACTGTTATATACTTTCTGTTGGTGTTATTATACACCGTCCTAATGTAGTTATCTTTGTGTTATATGGAAATGAAGGAGTATAACACTGAGGGTGTTATATATTTAGAGTTTTACAACTGTGTACTTTGCTTTCCTGGTTATGCAGCATCTCTCATTCAGACAGACTATACAAGCTTGGAAAAAAATCATATATACCCTGCAGAATTTGATATTTGGTAATGAAAACCAAGTCTGTTAGCAGAGCTGAAAATGCTAGGATTTTGTATTCTCCAAAATGTGTTCGCTTGACTTCATGAAAGCCCTATTAAGTGACATCAAATGAGAATCTGGCTTTGTGTGCACTGTCCCCTGGGAATGTCATGTGTTTGTTACATGAAACCCATAAATCACTTTGATATTATCTGGATCTCTATTATCATAGGAACCCTATAGGCTGGTAAAATCTGTTTCTAAATCATGTAGAATCCACTTATTGCTTCTGGGCATTGAGTCAGATATTAAGACTGCCCCCCATTCTGCCCTGAAACACATATTACATACATCATGGGAGCATATGCAGCCAGAACTAGACCATTATCCATACTTTGATTACTTTTCCATTATGTCTTTAGACAGCTATACTGAGAAATTTTCCTGTTTCTGTTTTAAAACATAAACAAAAGCTGGGGAGCACTTACCATATTTTCACCCTTTGATATTTGAAGATTATATTGATTTGAGAAAGATGAGCAAATAATGAGAAATGCTGCAGTCCAGTACAGGAAGACTGAGAACTTTTAAGTGCCTGGACTAAAAGATGGCAAATACAGTTCATTGATGATAAGAGAAAAATTATGGGTTTTAAACAAACAGTAAAAGAAAGGAAATATTTTCTAATTGGTAAGAAACTGAGTCATGCTGAACACAAGAAAGATTTGTACATTGATGAAAACTAATATTTTTTAACCCCGAACCCAGAATTCAGGCATAACAATGAGTTCCGCCAAGATGTGTAGATGCAGCCTCAGATAAACATGTTACAAATCAAAGCTAAAATCATACCTGCGTAAGAACCAGAAGCAGAGGGTATGGCATCGCACTGGGCACAGTCTTTCAGGAAAGAGAGCAAAGAATCTGAAGTCTGGGCATCCCATAATATACACACGCACTGGAGTGCAAAATTGGACTGTGACAAGATGGAAACTAATTACCAGAGAAAAGAGTATAAACTAATTGCACTGAGAAGGAACAAAAATAGGAATTCTTAGTCACACCATTAGGTACCAAGAAGGTCGAAAACAAAAGCCTTGGTAGGAAAATTCACTTCAGGAATTATTTTTCCTTTAAAAACTCACTGAAGTGTGAAGCACTGCTGAACTTAAGTGGCTGCATGATATTCTAAACAAAGGAGACAGAGAGAGCTGCATGGGAACAGAAAAAGTCAGGAGCAGAAAATGAAGAGGTGGAAAGCAAGGAATAACTGTAATAATATTTTAACACCTAAAGGCAGAAGCAGAAACCGGGTAGAGATAACCAGATAGTGAGCATATGCAGAACAAGAGACAGACTTTTTAGCCAAAGGCAGGCAATTTGAATCCTACTGCAAATTTCTAAACAAGTGACTTTATGTACAAAGTTCATTGTGTCCTTAGCAAAATGAGAAGGTTCTGCTAAATGCTTGCTGCTTTGAAAACTTACTTATGGGAGTCAGATTAAAAAGTTAACAGAGCACCAGATTTGCAGATGTATCCATGCATCTGACTTTGAGTGTCTGGGTACGAACACCCCATTAATTTCTGCGGGTCTGCTTGCCTACTGAAAATAAAATTTGTAGTGCTGGTGCACAGATCTCTACTTCTGATTGCTGGTTTTGAAAATTGTTGTTCCTGGCCTTATTTAAAAGGTGAGAACAATGATTTTTCACAAAGATCTGCCCCCTCATGCATACTTAATAAAAATTGCTGCCATAAAAACCCCTTATTTGACTCAGCGATTAATATTATGTTTAAATCCAGTTTCAAAGTGCAGGAGAAAGATTTTAATTCTTAGAAAAGTCCAGATGAAAACCTTTTGTTTAACTTTTTTTTTCAGTAAGGAACAACTCAAAGTTTGATGTGATTGTGCAAACCAAATGCTTTAGGTTCTCAATTCCAGATTAAAAAAATGTAGCTTAGAACTTGTCTTGACACAAGTCTAATTCAAAACCCATGAAAGACAATAGAAGACCTTTAAAATGTTTTGTAAACAGGCAGGGTTGCCACCCTATGGGTCCAGCAGTTAAATTTTTCTCAAACAATTTTTGGCCTTTTGGTCACTAAGCAATTGCACTGAAATTTCTTACATATTTCTGATTTTTTCTTTTCGAACTCTTGTTTTCTAAGGCATTCTGAATTAATGAATGAGAATACCAACTCATTTTTATTTCATAGAATCTTTTTCTTAATACTTCAAAATATTTTTCCTCTTTTGGTTATAACTTTTTTTTTTTAATGTTGTCCTTCATGGGGTTGGTTTCTACTGAAATCACAGGAGATATTAGTCAGATAACAGAACTGTTTTCCAATTTATGCTGTAAAATATTTCTAATTCTGATGTACAATAATGACAATTATTCTTGTGTTTCAACTTTTGCTGTATTCATTACCACTAACCTTCTCCTCCACTCAAGCATTTTTCACTTTGTTAGACTTTCCCACATTAGGTAAAACTCTCTAAGACTTACAAGTGCTACAGAACTAACGCAACCTAATGTAACACAGCTTCTGGAAGAAGACTGATATTCTTAGCATGAGCTCGGGATTTGTTTGTTTGTTTGTTTGTTTGTTTTCACATAGAAAATCAAGCCTGCAAGGGCTCATCTTCCAGTGTGTATCCCAAATCATTAACTCAAATACTGCTATTCAGATAAAATGAATTTATTAGGCAGGATTTGTTATAATCGTTGCACATTTTCTTCTGTGGATTTCATGTCTCATTGTTTATTCAGTGTCATAAAGAAAAATAACTGTGCTTTAGTTTCCAGAGTATAGAGATTTGACTTAGAAGTGGATTCCTGAAAAATATTTAATTTGCAGTAACTCTTCATTATTACTATTAAAATAGCAGGTGTCAAAAAGACTGTTCTGCTGTCTTTCCATTATATCCTGCTTTTATTTTTGTTCTATATTCATAGAATCACAGAATGGGTTGGAAGGGACAACAGTGGGTCATCTGGTCCAACCTCCCTGCTCAAGCAGGGTCATCCCAGAGCACAGTGCACAGGATTGTGTCCAGGCAGTTCTTGAACATCTCTAGTGAGGGAGACTCCACAACCTTTCTGGGCTATCTACTCCAGTGCACAGTGACCTGCACAGTAAAGAAGTTCTTCCTCTAGTTCAGGTGGAACTTCCAATGCATCAGTTTCTGTCTGTTGCCTCATGTCCAGTTGGCATCCTCTTGGCATCCCCGCTTTAGATACTTGCATACATTGATGAGGTCCCATCTCTGTCATCTCAAGTCTGAACAGTCTCAGACCCCTCAGTCTTTCTTCATGAGAGAGATGCTTCTGTCCCTTGGTCAACTTAGTAGCTCTCTGCTGGACTTGTTCCAGGATCTCCATGTCTCCTTTGTACTGTGGAGCCCAGAACTGAACACAGCACTCCAGACGTGGCCTCACCAGAGCTCAGCAGAAAAGCAGAATCACCTCCTTTGAGCTTCTGGCAATGCTCTTCCTAATGCATGCCAGGATACCATTGGCCTCTTTGGCCACCAGGGCACACTGCTGGCTCATGGACAGTTTGTTGTCCATCAGGAACCCCAGGTCCTTCTTCTCAGAGCTGCTTTCCAGCAGCTTGGCCCCCAGCCTCTACCAGTGCCTGGGATTACTCCTCCCCAGGTGCCTGACCCTGCATTTGCCCTTGTTGAATTTCAGAAGGTTCTTCTCTGCCCATCTCTTCAACCTGTTATTATCAATTTGCTTAATTAATTACTATTTAAGAGTATTACTATTATTATTATGCTTAATTATTTCTATTAATGTGGTTAATTAATTACTGTTAATTTGTTTTACATGAAAACTACCTTCTCACTTACCTTTCAATTTGTACAGTGCTTACTGTACAGTGATTAACTCAAAGTTGGAAGTGTTCATACAATTGCATATGGTGAAAAGACTGGCAGGTCAGGCCTCCCCCAGTAATCTCGTGACTAATTTCAGTAAGAGTCTATTGGAGCTAAACAATAGGTTAGTCACTGGGAATGACAGGAAAGCAGCTCTACTTCTGCACACAGGTAGGTTTGGCCCTCTATTCTGGGACCATTAGGATGTGTTCTCATTAATGTTGGTTATAAAGAGCAGAAATGTGTGTATATTGAAATATGTAACGGAAGTATAGTGTACTTTACATGAGTTACTAAATAGCCTTCACTGGTGAGAAATATCAGTTATTCCTTACCTGAGACAAACAAATATAAACTACATTCATATTAACAATATTTCATTCCTAAGTCCTGAAGGCATGCAAAATGCTTTCTGCCCTCTGCCCTGCCAGAAAAAAACACCCCTGCTTTCTAGAACGGTCTTTAAATTATCTAATATTGTTCTGAAAAGAGGATATAATTAGGAAAAACAATTTCTCTTTTTCTCTGAAAAGAAAGAATTCAAAAAGAAAAGAGGATACACATAGCATTTACAATGGATTGTGTCATTTGCCTGGTGTATCCTTGTCTTCTCACGGAGAGAATTCATGAGTGAAAGCAGCTTCTACTGGAATGTCAGTATCAATGTCAGTTCATGGGCTACGGCTTCAGCAGAATTTCCTTGTGGTGTTGCTGTAAATAGATTGTGTTGATTAGGCTTGTTGTGCTTTGAATTTTCTGTTGTCTGAGTTAATTACAGGTTGGAAGCATAGCACAAAGTAATGCATGTGAATTACTGAATTAGCTGGAGTTTTATTCTTCTTGAGCCACAAAGCCATAATCTGGTTTTCGTTTCATATGGAGAGATCCTGCAAAGAATACTTACTACATAGTAAGCTGTAGCTCCAGCTCTGCATGGAAGAGGAGATATGCCTTGATAGTTTTAAAGATGGAGCTCACCTTGAATCACAAATGCTTTGTTGGATCATGGCAGAGGGTTTATGCTGCAGATTTAAGCTGCTATGTGCAAAGTGAGACAGGAAATTGCAGAACTTCACAACTCATCCTAAAAGAAACTCATCCTTAAAGCTAACTATGTTTTTAATTCATGCTATATGACAGCTTCCTGGTATGATGGTAACATTTGTTAAAGGTACTGATTTGTTCACATATGAAAACAAGTTCTGTTACCACGTAAGCACAGGGGAATTTTAGCATCAACTTGGATGGTACAGGCTGATGATCTGTAAGAATTGCTTCAGCTTAAAGATGAAACTTTGGCCAATGGTGAGAATAAATAACTGGTATTGTATTCATTACACAGGTGATGATATATCAGTTTGGAATATGAAATACCTCTGTATGAACTCATCCTGAACTTTAGAATTTTTTTTGTCTGAGTGACCACTTATTTCTGCTAGGAAGGAAAAAGTTACTTCTTTAAACTAAGCTCCATACTGCTGTACTAAACTCCATATTGCTGAACAGGGCAAGAACACTTTGGCAACATATTTTTCACAAATGTGAGCAATTCTATGTAAAAATGTCAGCTCTTGAAACAAGGTAGGTATTCCAGTAATGTCTTTTACCATATATTTATTTTAATTTAGCGCTTACAGGTTCATTAGCCTCTGCAAGCTTTCTCATAGCATGAGAGTATCTCCCGTCAAAGCTCTACCCACAGAGAAAATCCTGTGTGTCTAGCTAAGACCCACCACAAACAAAAGGAAACAGAAAAGACTTACAAATGAGATATGGTTACCTTTTTCTATCAGTTATTCTTCCATGAATAATTTAAATCAGGTTTATTCCTATCTTAATCTCTTTCTGAATTCTCTGTTATCCCTTTTCTGTTTGTTTGTGGTTTTGTTTCAGCTATCCAGAAAAAGCTTATTCCAACATATTTCTGAGAAAATTTCTTTATTTCTGTAAACTCTGTTCATAGCAACTACACCTCTGTTCTGATAAGGCACTCACCTCTATAGTAGCCCCTTTTCCTCATGTTTTACAATTATCATCCCACAGCTTCTGGGAGGGAACTTTTCTAAACCGTGTCTGTGTCACCGCTTGGAGCTGGTGCTTATAAATTGGGTCTTGGCTCTAAACTCTCTCCTGTGCATGCACTACTCTATTTACTCAAGCCAGTGCAGTACACGATCCTACAATTCATAGGCCTTACCATCTCTCTCCCTCTGGTTGTGTTACTGTTTAATATAAAATATTCTAAACTTTGTGTGAGGCACACTTTCCTTATTTACAAACTACAGAAGTAATTAAGATTTCTTTTTTATATAAGCCTTCTTTTATAATTTTTCTCTGCCTGTATAAGTGTTTGATACAAATTTGTTTTAGAGAACCCAGAGTTTTAGGTTCTATCTTCTGTATTACTTACTGCCTTTTTTTTATTTTTTTGGCATGGGGGAGAGTTTAGTATGTTACTTAAGAATTACTTAAATTTGCACGAATATCATTTCTCCCTCATAATTTTCCAGTGAAACTTAGTGGACATCTCCAAACAGTATAGAAAGGATCTGTAACAGCTCTGGATTTACTTTCTTTTGTCTGAATTGTGCTTTAGATTCTGCCTTAATTTCATGTGACCATTTTTATTCCTAAGGGCATCCTAATTATTTCTTCCATCCTTACATGACAGAGTTATGGTCTCAGAGCTTGCATCCTTGGATTTATTCTTTCTGACATAAACAGTTACCTCACATTCAAGATCTTACAATCAAAGAAGAAACTGTTTATGAGTGTAGATATTTCCTTTTGGAATCCTTTTTTTTGGACAAGGAATGTTTTCCTTGTAAAGTTCCGTTTCCCTGTATGCAGTGGGGATCAAAAAAGAAAATGTTTTTACTCTGCCAAATCTTTCCAAATTTTTTTCCAGGCAGAGTATCTCTTTAGTTTTCACTCTTGTCTTTCTCTTTGTCTTATATCCCCTCTATATTATTAATGTTGGAATATTAATACAAATTTAACAAGAAAATTCAATTAGTGGGAGGTGTATTTATTGGTGAATAAAAATTATTCAGCTCTTAAGAAAGAAAAAGTTCTTTTGCTTGATTTCATCAGTTAAGGTGCAGGCATGCACTTGAAAAACCTATCACAAGCTACATATCTACTGTATCAAAATCTGATTTATACAGAATATATGTAAGGTGAAAGCATTTTGTTGGTGCTACAAATTCTTCTTGAACCACGTGTTGTTGGGTTTTTTTCTTTCCTGCATGTGGTCATGAATAAAAATGAACCTACAAGCCAAACTCCATCAACTTTGCAATTGCATGTGTTATCTTTATGCAGAATGGTCACATTTAAACTAACAACAATTTTAACTAAATATAGTAGCAAGTAGGATTTCAGCTTGATCATGGACTATTGTTGTAGAAATAAGAAATCGAAATGAAATCCAGCTCACATTCCAAAATATACTGTCTCTTTAGGAAAGAAAAATTAAATTATTAAAGGTTATTCGTGCAACTGAAGAAGGTTGAGAAAAATTTCAATAATCATTGCTTTCTATTTAGCAAGAACACAATACTTCCATAAACTTAGTGTGAACAAAGACCTCTGTGTTAAATCCAGAATAAATACACTAGATGAATTAAAAAGGTTCTGCAGTAAGAGTTATTTCAATGTAATAGTTTTATGCTGGTCTCTCAGTACTCAGGGATTTAGTACTTTGTAAAAGAATTGGCATAGCAATCAGTGAAGTGAATGATGTCATTTCCCAAAAGGACAATTCAGGTTCTCCTTTTCCAGATAGATACTGTATGCTCCAGTTTTGTTCTTTATTAAACAGAGATATGTAAACCTCAAGAAGATATTAATTTCAAACTTTCAAGTAGAGTTAATACTTGAATTTTATAATTCTAAGGTTAAATCTTCTCTATGAGTCTGATCTGGTTGAGCAGACAAGGTAAAAAGAACAATTAAAACCCTCCTGTAATCTCCTGCCTACTCCAACATTTTGCTTTGGCTTTATTCATTTCTCCCTTTTCATTCAAATTTTTCTTTCATTCTGTTTATGACCATTCTGGTTTTCAGGCAGATTCACAGACCTTGCATCTGTTCTTTGGTTGAAATGATACAAAAAGGTAGTTTTGAAGAATTTTCTTGGTAAATTTTATTATTTTCCCCTTCTCTGAATCATTGTTGACAAAGATGAGATTTAAGGTTTAACATTGATTGATGACTCATTTGAGGTACCAGAACAATGAAGATACTTCAGACTGTGTTGTCCTCTATGTTGAATTAAATATTAAATGTAATATAGTATAAATACATTTGTATATGTATTTACATATATAGATATATATACTATAGTAAACATATAGTATATGTGTCCAGATCAGGAATTCAAAGAAGTATGTAACTATTTTATTTCTCTTTCAGAGAGTCTCAGAACACTCTAGCCAAGATCTACAGATGGATGCCAGGTTCGACGGTATTTTTGTATGATCTATACATTTGCATTCAAAATATGTGGTGAAAAGCTTCATCATCACCATAGTACTTGTACTTGGCTTAATTTCATTAATTTGTTTGGTGCTACTTTGATTTGCTTTAGCTTGTCTTTCTTGGCCTGGATCAATTCCACTACACATTAATCTGTGCGTCCTAAGATTTTCTTCCGAGAGCAGTATGATGAATCATCCTTTGGAGGTAGCTGTTTTTTCCTTTAGCTATTGAGGTAGCCAAGACAACTCCCTTGAACTACGTGAAACTCCATTGGCTGCATAAAAGGACCATGGCCCAGCTTTGTAATGCTATCACCTGCTGCTGCTGCAAACAAAATTTCTATGCTGGGACCAGGTCTGTTCCTAAGCTAAACATTAATTTCTAGGAAAATTCCTTTCTAGGGTGAATGCATGCCTACGTGAAAGTATCTGTATGACGTGTCCCCTGGACATAGGGTAATCACTACAGAAGCACACCTTTCCTGCCAATAAAATAAAGGCTTTATTGAAGTCCGGTGAGGTCCTCGAAAAGACAAAAGCCTTAGCATTTTCCCATATTTTACTTTGAATTTGAAGAAACCACAGGGAGGGGGGCTTACAGAAATTTATAATTGCCCATGCATCCACTCACATGGAAGAGGTGTCAGCTTTGGGTATTTTCTCACTAAATGTACACATCGAGGGCCACTACACTGAGCAAAATATTTTGCAGCTGAAATTCCTTTGGTAGTTGGAGCTATGTGCATTCAAATACACAAATACAAGAATGTGGCCAATGTTGATGCTCTTTAATTATTATCTAATGCTTGCTAACACCATGTGGTCATAAAATAACCACTGATTTCAGGCCTTCCCTCTCTGTTCTTTTACTATATTATGTTATGTATTTGCTATGTTAATGAATTGTTGATGTGACGGTGAGGAAAGTGTTAGTGATTAAACAACAAAGGCAAAAATTGCAACAGTGAGTATGGTAAGTGATGCAAAACTTTATTTGGATGTTCTGATAGATTATTGTACCACTCAAATTTCAATTCTCTTTTTTTGATGCAGAGCTAGCATTGGCATATTCAATTCATATATACTCAATATAAAATTCTAGTTTTTTACTATGAGATTATTTATTTCAGTGCAATAGTTTTCCTTTAATAACTTATAAAGTGGCAAATACCTACTTGTGAGGTTGAGAGTTGGCTTTTGTCTAGAGATAAAGCCAGAGAAGTAGAGGAAATTCAGAGGAATAATGCTATGCAGCAACTTAGCATTAGAGCAGGGTAGTTCTCTACTAGCCTATCTTAATTATATATTAAGCTTAGTGTACACTCCCTAACTGTGTTGCTGATTCCCAAGCAGCAGTAGATTTTGAAACACAAGGTTAGCAAACAGGGACCCACACTTGAACACACAGAGTGTGTGTTCAAGCTGCATAGGGGTTCTTCCCCTAGATTCGACCCCATATAATTTCTCACCTGAATGTAAATTTCAAAGTTATGATGGTGCCATCTCATTGGTATTGGGAAAATGCCTGTCTGCAGTACCAGGTGAGTGTCAGACTAACATGAGGACAAAGGACCAAGCCATACAAGAATATCAGTGTTATCCATTTATATCACCATGTCCATGGAACGACATGAGGAAGATGCCATGTGGGTTCCATTTGGTACCACCTTTGGAAGGACATTACAGGGCAATGGCCCAAGAGGTGAACATATCTGGATTACAAATTACTTAGAGGGAGCTACAACTATACACAGCATTTTACAAATGATTTGGAAAGCGAATTGCTTTCCCAAAAAGGTTTCATTTGAGCTAGTGATCTCTGTTTCTGGAAAATAAGTTATGTACTACATATATTCTTTATAAAATTTTGAGAATTTATAATCCATTAGAGGATGGTAAGGTGAACATAATTAGATTTAAACAGTGAAAAGAGATCTTTGCTCCTATACTTTGAGTAATTTTCAAAAGAAAGTAAAGCAAGAAATTTTTTCATTTTTATTGGAAATATAATTAATTTTTATTATTTATTCTTTCTCTTTATAACCATACAATACAATAAGTAGTAAAAACTTATTTTAAATCACACTTTAAATTTTATTTTTAATGGTTGTTCTCTTTATATTTTCCTTTCAAGAAATATTACTATATAATAAAGCTCCAGATCTCAAGATAAAATTACAACTGAACTACACTTATTATAGTGAAACCACTGTAATTATTTTGTAGTTTATTAAAACTATAGTAAATCATCTTAATAATAGTAAGACTACAGTAATCATATTGAATAATAGCTGCAAGTTATTATCTCTATATTTACTATACTATTATAATAATTACAGTTCAACTATATGGTTTTATTTAATACAAAGCCTAAATTTACCATGGTAATTTTGTTCAAGTTTCTTCCTCTACATATTTGCTGGAATACAATAAATATAACGTCTGATTTGAACTATGAAAGCTTCATATCTATTTTTAAAAACTGTCATTAAAAGGATTAATAATTAGACAATATAGTTTAAAAGTAATGAATTTGGGGGTTTTTTGAATGAAGGAAAAACTCCATTTTCCTGTGCTACATGGAATTGTTGCAATGTGATGAAACTAATTTGTGAGCATGAAAGTAAACTGTATGTTTAAAAATATTTGATAGATTTATTTTCCTTAAAATTCTCTAAATGTTTATTAAAGTGGCAGACAAGCAAAACAGTCTCTTTTTCTATACTATTTGTGATAGTAATATAAAAGTTGTACAGTGAAACTAGATTGAAAACTGGTAGGTTCTGCATGTATCAATGTGAACATATACAGGAGATTGTACAATTGTACAAGAATATTGTAATTCCTGTGCTTTAATTGGGAGCAATGTCACTTATTTTGAGAGCTGTATGTGTCTCTGTGTTAGGCATTCCAGTTTCACACATTCAGAGTCTCATGACTCTCTGTAAGACCATTTGCTTTTCTCATATTTAGCTTCCATATTTTTACAGTTCTTGCCAAAAGCCCACTGACACTATTTTTGTGCATCCCACTTCTTCCTGGAATATTTGCTGCATGTTGCCCATTACAGGTTGTTTTTCAGAATGCATTGAAGCCATCCATAATGACCTGCTCTCCAATCAGACCAAAACCATCTCTCAGTCTATGAGTATCTCTTGAGACTTTCAAATTGGTGATTTAGAAAATAGTTAGTTCATTGCAGCCTCACTAAGTATGAATCATAAGAATGTCCACCCACAGCCTGTCTCCCACAGGCCCAGTGGTAAAGCTGTCAGGTCTGTGTAGGTCTTCCCCACCTGAGCTTGGAGAGTTAAACTTATAGAAGCAAGAAAGCTTTTAAAATTCCTGGGCAAGAATCAGACTATTTATGATGTCTCTCTTCTGAAGATGGATGAGATAAACAAGCAAATAAAGATGGAAGAAGTTCACACAAACCCCTAAGCATAGACCATTTCATAACTCATGGGATGAAGGCAAGGCCCTTTCTCCAAGTAAGACACAAGTCAGAAATCTATCTTTCCTGAATGTTTTAGTTATGTCAGGAAGAATAGGGTATTTGTTAATGTCTTCTAACTCTTTCACATACAGAAATGTCACTATGCAGCCAGTCATATCCTTTCTTAGTGTAAAGAGGGAAGTTATGCTACAATGAGAGAAAAAATGGTTTAAGCTTGCCTACCACAAGAAAATGGGATTTTGAGGTTAACCAGTCACCCTATTAATTAAGGATTTAGCTTTTAAGCTAAGACTAACAATGAGACTGTATAGTCAGTCATATGCAATCACAATTGCCATCACTTACAGAGAACCTAAATCTGGTAGAAACTAAAGTTCTCGAGTTATCTACAGTTTAGCAAAATGTTGTAAAAGTAAGTTTCAGAACATCTCCCACAAACATCTAACATACACATCTATGTGAAAATAACTTACCCTTGAAAGAGAAAAGTCTTTTTTTATAATTTAATGGGAAAGAAAATGCATAATTTGCTAGATAGGAAAATTTTTACAGGTCTATGATTTGTGAGTGTCTGAAACTATTTGTCAACATGGGCAAATACTAAATAAAATAATATAAACTGATACATACATTGAACAAAAAAAAAATTGAAATTTATTAAGTTCATATCCTGAATTGCCTGTCATTCAAGTTCTCTTACTTTAAATATTGAGTGGATTTTTTTTTTTTTTTTACCTAACACAGAAAAAACACTTTTTTGTATATATCAAATTATGGGAAATTTAGTCAGTAGCTATCCATATGGGATAAACAGCTCCTGGTTAGAAATGCATGCACATGCAAAGGTAGTCAATGTCAACATGATGGGAAAGAACAAGAAATGGAGCTGTAGGGAGTTCTGACTCACAAAGAAGCAAGATGAAAATATGGCTATGAACAGTCTGATTAAGACTATGAGAAAGAGTTCACTCTACCATGACAAAAGAAATCACAGGGGAGCATGATGCTTGCCAGCACAATGAAATCTAGCAACAGGCAGGAGGTGAAAGTCAAGAACTGATGTGTACGAGGGGTCTAAAATAAATTTAATTCAGAAAGCGACAGGAAACTTCCCCCATGAGGAGACCTTTGTTTTACGTTATCACAGAACAAGCAGAGACACAACTGAAGGGGTTATTGCTGTGTTTGCCAACTGGAGGCCACTCACTCGAGCAGACTTAATCATTAAACAGGATCCTCCACCCATTGGCAGGCTCTGATGGACCAAATTCTCAAAAAACACCTTGTGATTGTGTGTTCAACCAAGGATTCAGCTCTGCAAGATCAGCCAGCTGCACAACATAATATTATGATGAAGATGACTTATTTATTAATTAGATAGCAGCAGCAGACATAAGCCTCCGCATAGACAAAAACCCCTTTCGGCCCTGAGAAGCACACAGCATATAAGAGGCCTCGTCAGGGTGTGCTAGTTCACAGGACAGATACAAAAGTACAGACACAAAAACGGAGATGTAGCTTTGTAAAAACAGATCTGTTAAAGGATGGCAATATGAGCAGCTGCCCTCTGCTGTGCTAAACATAGGAGTTTGTTGCTTTCGGCATGTTTCCTTCCCCTTCTACATCTGCAGCTGCACATGGGATCGGGGTTTGACACCTGGTACTCTTTGAGTACCAGTACAGCCTATTATTCTTCCAGATAAGTCAAAAGTATCCAGTCCCTGCCCATGCCAGCACATTAACTTGCCTGAACTGGAAGTTGTTCCTTATTAAAATGGCAACTCACGAGGAATGCTGAAGGCTGCAATGTATAACCTTGAAGGCCCCAGTGGCAGGTAGTGGAGTGGCTGTGCCATGGTATTGTCCTTCCAACAGACTAAAAATATTGCTTGAATGGCATTCCTCCCTACCTGGGCTGCTGTGCCAAGGTACTCATGTGTATTTGGTAGTCCTCCTTTCTGAATTGGGAAGATCTTGTACACAGGTAGGTAATGTGTAGTAAGGTAGTGTCCAGTTTATAAAATACTTGATGCTCTGCACCAGCTCTCTAAAAAGTATGTTGAACTAAATGTTCAGGGCCTTAAACTGCCTCTTAGTTTACTGAATACATTAAAAGAATAACAACACTCAATGTGACATGAAGAATGTAGAGGAAAAAGACTAGGATAACTGGAAATTCCCCTTTCACAAGCATTTCTGTTAGTGCTCCCCCCCAGCCAGTGGCCATCCCCACAGACAGCGAGAGGAAGGAAGAAACTGATTTCAGAGCTCCAAAATGACAGAATGTCAGCAGTAAATCACATTTCTTGTTAAAAAAAAAGAAATAGTTGACAATAGTGCAGCTTGGGTATCATATTTTCTAGAAAACTATTGAAAATGTTTTATCGCATCAGTGTTAGCAGCCAAGTCTTTTTACATGAGAATGTAACAACGGCTGTTCTTCGTTAGATGAAGGGTTTATCTAACCCAGGTATCTTGTTTTTAACAGTGGCCAATACCAAATGCCTAGGGAGAAATATAAGAGCAAGACACACAGTGATGCTCCCTGGGTATGTGCTTTCAGCCACCAGAAATCCACAGCTCAGGGACATCCTGACCCAGAGGTGTTATCTCTATGTTTAGTAGCCTTTGGTAGGTTTTCTTCTATGAATTTGTCTAATAGCTTTCTGAACCCCTGTCAGCTTTTGACATTTTAGTAATAGAAAAGCAGTAAAGCGAAGGGAAAACCAGATGTTAAAAACATTTTGATAAAAGGCTCTTTTTAGCATAGACAAGAACCAAAAGAATGAGCAACAATGAGAGGCAACCTCATGTTCAAAACCACAGTTTTGAATTTAACAGTTTGTGAGCTGCCCCAGAGTTCCAGGCCACTGCGTAGGATTCCTGAGAACCCAAATCTTTGGGACTGAATCAACAGACAACATATAACCATTATTGTAATTGAGTCACAAGCAGGAACAACAGTGAAAAAGCCACAAACACAGCAGGCCAAACTGACTCATTTTGAAAGGAGAGGGATTTATTGAGAAAAACAGTTTTCCCTGAGATTTCATAAGGAACAGAGTGCATTTAAGGTAAATGCACATCTATGTGGGCACCAGATTCAATCCTGAGGTTATCATGTCTGATAATTGAGTATCTAGGTTCTTGATATTCAACAGCTGTATCACAAACAAGGGCAATTCTTGCCTTCTGAAATGAATGTTTTTAAATAACATTTGAGCAAAACTTGTCTTCTACAAAGAGACTACATCAAGCTAAATTCATCCTTCTAGTAAAACTTTGGCCTTCGAAGATAATTAGGAAGCATTTAAACACAGTTAAATGCTTTTCCACGGCTTCTCTGGCATGCGCAGGAATGACAAGAAGAGTCTCCTGATCCACAATGTGTGTTCTATTGCCATCAGTGCTCTATCTCAAATTTAATATACCTGTAGGTCTCTGTCATCTATGAATAGCTTTTCCTTTAAATGGAAATCTGCGCATCTAACTCTTTTTTTTAACCAATGCAGAGCTACAAGCACTTCTAAATGGCCCTGAAATGAATAACGTAGAATTATAGTTACCTTTTTAATCAGAAATCAAATAACCACCAAAATCAGCAACATACCACAGGACACTAAAAATACAAATATTGTAACGTTGAGCAGCTGCATATGAAGTCACTAGAAATTTGTTTGCTTTAGAAGAGATAGAGTTAGAATCAGACCAGGAGCACCAGCAAGCATATTTCTTAAATGGGAGTCAAGCAAAGAGAGAAATAAGCCAGCAAACCAAGGGGGACACAGGAAACCCAAATAGCCCTATATCATATTCAAAAAATAAATAATTCAGTTGAGTCCCACCATATTATTTTCTCAGTGGATTTAGTGATCTCCCATGCAATAATGTGCCACAGAACATTTTGATCTGCACCAAAATTAATAGTCAGCCACTTTATGAAATATTATCTTTGTTAGCTTTACCACTAACAAAAATACACTTTCAATTCTTCACATCCACATAGCACATCTATTAAAGCAATCTGGAAAATTAGTTTGAGATAAACTGTACAGCAATTTTATTCACAGCCTCCCTGTATCTCACACTGTTAATCTGCATCACAGCTCACTAAATAGTGCCTAATGTTTATTGCATTTAACTGAATGTATACGATTCTGAGGGTACGCCAGGGACCGATTATCATAATTATACATGTTTCTATGGAAACCCACAAGTCTATCAGTTTTGATTCATTATATTGTTATACCTTCTAGCACTTTCTAATTATTAGGTGCCCATAAAAAAGTCTCAGTCTTGCTGTTACTATAGAAATGAGTTATAGACAGGCCTCAATTGTTAACCCGTGCAGGGCAGGAATGAAAAAAAGGAAGAAACACAGTTCTGGAGCTGTTTCAATAGGATAAAATATAAACTATTTTAATCCGCAGTCTTAACTTTCTGTAGTGGCTTCACTGAACTTCCTCATTTGTTGGGAAAAAAAAAAAAATCCAGCTAGGAAAACAGATTAAAAACATGGTTGTTTGCCACACAGTCCTGGACTTGGGATGCTATAGTCGTGCTCTGTAAATGCTCCTCAGCAAGGAATACAAGATTCCCTTGAAAGACATAAGTGTCATTAACAGACCAGGAAAAACACTGTAATGTTTGGTCATTAGAAATCTATACAAAGTCTGTTAAACTTAACAGGAATGTTTGCACTCTTCTCATTGGCATTCAGGCTAAACATGGCCTGAAGTGACACTGGTGATTGAGTTGAGGCTTGATTTTAATGCTAGAAATTCAACTGAGTTCACTGGGAAATCACAGGAAGCCAAGATTTCCTCAGGTCACTTTCAAAAAGTAAGAATAATCCAGAACAAAATGAGCTATAATGAAAATAATGAAAACACTTACTTTTGATATGGTTATTTTAGTCTAAGTTAATGCTATTGCTTACTTTGACATATAATAAACCCATTTTCTTCCTCTTGCTGTATCTTCTATCATAGCCTCATGAAATCTGAAAGGAACTGAGTGGTTTCACTGTTTCCCTAACCCTCCTACTATTACAGTTTTCAATTAGAAGTGCCTTTTAATTTATATCAGCAGAGCTCTCCCAAAGTGACAGCTTGTCCTTCACACTGCATATCTATTTATTTCGGAAATCAACACACCATTCAATAACCTGAGAACAGGCCTCATTGCTATGCTAATAGTATTCAAAAATATGTTGACACCAATTGAAACAAGTAAACTAGGACTAATTCATAAAGTCAATGATAAAAGAGAAGGGGAAACATTCCTACTTTTACTTCTTTAGCTGCAATTTTGCCCTGCAAGTTTCTGTCTTCTCAGAGAAATGGCCACAACACAGTTCATACACTAAAATTAGATTTCACCTAATACCTTAGGGTTCCTATCTGGAACTGGCTTTATAGGTAACAGTTAAAAAAAAAAGGAAAAAGAAAGAAAGCAGAGAAACAATATCACCACATATCCATGACTTTGTGTGATGGTCATGGTAGAGCACTTTTCAGCTCAAAGTTATATAATTTTTCTTCTGAGTTAGGGGAAAAAGCGGGGCATTTTAAATATATTCCCATATTTTAAAAGACCCACATTGTGTATTTAGCTGTAATCTATATATTAAGTTCTAAATCAAACTTCTACAACTTCCAGTCAATTAGAGCTAAATCACATTACATACAACAGTGAAAGAGGTGTACATTTGCATTTATAAGAACTAACATCAAAGAAAGTGAACAGAGTGTCATTCTATATAAAGGTCTCAGATTTATACCATATTTTCCAGGACCCTTCTGTTCAACTCTTATTTTACTATTGTCATGGAAAAACTAGATTTGCTGCTAAACAAGCTAAGCAGCTAAAGAGAAAATTTAATTTGATAATTTAAAAAGAATCCACTAATTGGTATATTAATATGCAATTTATAATATATAATATGTTCAGCTAGATTAAAATAAAAATCAAACTGCAGAGAATATGAATATTTACACAACTTAGCTTTTCCAAATAATATGACAACTCACAGGGCCAGATCCTCAGCTAAGTTAAATGGAACTTTGCCAATCTACACAAGCTGAAGACTTAGCATAATATCTACTTACTCAATTCAGTTGCTCATGACTATGCTGTCTAATTGTCATGTAGTACAGGTTACAATAGCGTGACTGTGTGTCCAACAGTGTGCTGATGTGGGGAATGAACATGACTGACAGTGTGAGCCACTCACACCCCGCCCCCAGCAGAGCCACTCACACCCCCCCTAACAGTCCCATATTTGTAAGCTGAAATGATCATTCCTTTCCTGTTTGCTTTAAGGTGAGAAACAGTCCTTTTCAGCAATATAGAGAATTATAAGGATCCATTTTACCTTGCAGGTGAAATTGGACCTCCCATGGTGTTCTTGTTGACATTGCCTTTGTGGCAACGAGGCACAGTATTGTTCACGGTATTGCTCTGGACATTTAGTCAAGTCCCACTGACCTTTATTTTCAGAGATTTAGAGTGCTGGAAATGAGTCCATTAAAATTAATTCAAATGAAAGAATTAATAAATCAATCAATTAATGAATGATCTCATTAATTAGGTAGTTCATTATTCAAGAAAACATCACTTAGCATCTATCATATACACAGTCTAGGACTACAGGATTATGTTATATTTGCTACCTGATATATAACTTTTTTAGTACAAGGTTAAATATCATTTCATAAACTGCTGAAAAAAGCTATACCCGGTTATTTCCATTCCCTCTAAATATCAGATTCTTCTAAGAAATATAAAAGCTGTTCTTGCATTTACATGAATGAAGAATGCCTAATAGCCAGTACATCTGTGAACCAAAAAGATGGATCATGTCACTGTTGTTTAAAGCAGCATTTTTCTGCCATCACAAGTTAAAAGGAATTCCTAGAATCTACATAAAAACTTGTGGTTTATGAGGTTTTCTTGATTGTGAAATATTTCCTATATACTTAATTAAATAAAAACACCATAAAATCAGGTATATAAACCCACAAGAACAAAGCAAGAGGAAAAATCAAGGGTAGAGAAAAATTGGATAGATTAGTCACAAATGTTAGATTATCATGGACACTGAGAATTATACAGAACCACTTGACAGAATACTTATTCGTTTCCAAAGGTGTAGAGTTTACAGACACAAAGTTTAAAGTTGTTTTTAGAAGTTAGCTGAGGCTAGCTAAAGCTACTTATCTGAAATTGCTTTAGCAAAGATTTTTGCTTATGAATATGTATGTTATTGTGTACAAAGTACTTTACCAACTGCAGGAATATTAGTATGAGCATACTCCCATCAATTCAAGTCTTTAGCTTCACTAACTGGTTGAACTGGTTTTGTGCTGTAAACTCCTCAGGGCAGGAATCTTGTCTGCTTCGATGTCACTATGGACCATGATGTGACTCCCTCTCCTCCCTTATCAGGTTCATTGAATAGAGCTTTGTGGTTTTTTTCCTTGTTTGTTTTTGTTTGTTTCTGACTAGTAGTAGCAGCAGTAGTAGCAGCAGTAGTAGTAGTAGTAGTAGTAGTAGTAGTAGTGATGGTGGTGGTGGTGGTTTTGTCTGGGTTGTTATTCAAAAATGGATTTAGAGAAGATAGTGTTCAAAAATGATTTTTTCCTTAGTTACATGGATTCAGTTCAGCTGTTATTTTACAACATTCGTTATTTGAAAGGATTTCATAATCAAAGGACTGAAAAGTTCAGCTAAAGAGTGACATCCTTTCCAACAAAAAAACATTTGGCTATGAAATGCTCAAAATTCAATGCTCAAAATTTTACCTCCTCCACATCTGATATGACTGATTAAGTTATTATTCTTTTTTATTTTTCTCTGGACAGCTGTTGTATTGACCTGGAGCTTCAGAATATGGAAGTTTTCTTACTATTGATCTCCTAGTACTTGGCTGGATACCTAATTGCAGCTTCAATATATTTGTCAACAAATTCCTTAATTCTGCCAGTTTTGATAACTCGGGTTCCTCTTCAAATGGCAATACAAAGCAAAAGAAATCCAACCATAAACTACATGGACTGTAAGTGGGACTTTTAAGTCCATGAACACTGAGATTTTCCTAAATATATCAATTATCAAAATACTAGTATTTATATAAGTTTATAAGAATGGTTTTCTTGGAATATGTGTAACGTTTTTACTTAAAATTACTCAGGGCATTTGTGCTGGTGAAGTACAGCACTTGCACCAACATTGGTGGTTGGATAAAAGTGTGAAAATTCGTCTATTGCTGCAGTTTTTTAATGAGATTCAATAAAGAGAGAACAAAATTAAATTCCAAGTTTTCACTGTTCTTACAGTAACTAAATAAAGACAGGCCATTTACTCATGAATCTTTCATCTCGATGTAATTGGCAATTGACTCAAGCTGCAATGGCAAGGGCCATAATTCTGTGGCAGATTTGTTTGTGTGTGTGAAGACCTCTGTGAACAGTGATGTTTGCATGAGTCTAACATCATCCTCTTTTTTTGTGCAGCATGTTAAAAAAAGATGTTTATCTCTGAACCGTGTCTCCTGCTTCTTCTACAAGCAAGGAGCCACAGTCTGAGGACAGTCAAAGGGAAAGAAGGGTTCAGGATGCTCAAATGTCTCACCTGTCTCTACGTGTATGGGGCGTTAATGGGTGTGCTTAAGTGTACTTACACTTATGTGATGAATGAAATTTTCTGTTTCAGAACTGTTGGATGTTGTTGACCCACAGACAATTGTCAAGCATAAAAAGAGGGAGACATAGTTGTCATATTGACATACCACCTTTGCACTTCAGACTGGATTTCAGTTCTGAGACTTTAAAACTAAAAACATGTTAAAAGTGGAAGACAGTGTGATAATGATTTGTACAGTTGATAAGAGTTATGATCATTCTTACCCTAACTTCATGTTAAACATCCAAAGAAGATTCAAAACCAAGCCTTGAAGAAGAGACAACTACTGCGAACCTAAGAACGAGGGACAGGCACTTGAGAGGAAGATGAGTAGCGCTCACCAAAAATACTAGCTCTTCTTTTAAGGGGAAGATAGAACTTCTTGCATTCTTTTGTAAGAAGACCAAAGACAGGATGTACATATCCCTAGCAGAAGCCTTTGGTAGCTCTGGGTTCATGCTGTGTTTCCAATACACATTGCCCTCTTTTGCAGTGGTCACCTGCAGCTGCCCTACTGGCCCTCTGCTTGCTCCCCCACGCCTTTACCACATGCACATTTCCTTGTTTAAGTCTGTTTTTCCCTGAGCTCTTGGCACTATTTGAGGGTCCAAGGGTAACTGCTCCTTTCTAAGCCCTCCATTGTCTGCCATCTACAAAACTCCTTCTCCTACAAGCCCTACAGACCTCTTTCTGCCTTTGTTTCTAGCTGTAAGTCTACTTAACTCATTCTTCCAAGTCTCTCTCCCCTTCTCCCTCTCTTGGATTTCTTTCAGGCTGTTCTTTGCTTCAGGCCTCATTCTTGCACAGTGTGGTCTCTGCCTAATCAGTCATGTGGCTCATTACATTCAGGAGCCCTTTGTTATCTGTTTGGGTTTTTATAAAGTCTCCTGTCACCATGGTGTCTTACTGTATTCTCACAACTGTGTCCACTTGCTATTTTTTGTATATTCATACACAAGCGTATATTATAATACTTGGTACAAACAAGGACGATTTTCTTGGGATATTTGTTTTTCTAGACCCTTCTCAATTTCTTGTGGCTGTACAGATAAAGCTCTGCCATCCACACATGCATTTGAATCTTCATTAGT
The DNA here is from genome assembly GCF_001715985.3 of Manacus vitellinus. Taxonomy (NCBI): domain Eukaryota; kingdom Metazoa; phylum Chordata; class Aves; order Passeriformes; family Pipridae; genus Manacus; species Manacus vitellinus. Next base: position 35,221,440 of record NW_021939396.1, read on the forward strand.
GTCAGTTCTTCATTTCTATTCTCCTTGTCATCAACATTCATCTGTCCTCATCCAAGAGTTAAGAGAGCATTTTAGAATGAAGGAATTGTAAAACTATTAATTATAGCAGCAGGTAGAATGACAGCATAATTAATAAAGGGGTTCAAGTGAAATATTTAAAATAATTTTTGTTGAATAATTTGGTCTTTATTGTTTTGACAAAACACTCTACAGGAGTGCCACTTTACCTCGGATTGCTATTATTTCTTCTTACGTGGATTTACTTTTTCTGTACCCATCCCCTTGCCCTCCCCCACTTGATTCCTTCCTGTTTGCTCTGCAACCATGGCAACTCTTTGCCACTACTGAAGGTTGGACATTTGGCCACTATCATTAGCTCTGCTCCACTGAATCAGCTGTTACAGTCAGGGAGAGAGGGAAACTCACATCTGGATGGCCTTCCTTTTATGCACATGTACGTCTGCTTTACCAAATTCTGTAATCCCAGGAAGACCAAAATGGAAAAGATCTTTCTCTCTTTCCTTCACTTTTCTTCTCTTACTCTCTCCTCAGAATCCAGAGTATTTGGCTTGTGAAAATTCTTTAGGCTGCTTCAAAATTTAGTGAACAACAGTCAAAAGAGAATTGCTTATGTCATTTCTAAGGGGGGATAAAAGACAATCATTAGCTTAAAAAGGGTCATGTTTCTGAAAGCATCAATACAACTTTTCACTGAAGGATCTTTAAATAATTTCTATGCAATTAACTGAGTCTCACAACACTGCCCTGGAGATGATGTTATTGTACAGATGGAGAAACTAAAGGAGATTAAGTGACTTATACATTGCTATGTAAATCTGTGACAGAGCCAGTCACAGAACCCAGTAATTTTCTTTGAAGTCATGTGGCATTTTATTTACATTTGTAAATTTACCATTCTTCTCCAGGACTTCATTCATAAAGTTCAGTTTAAGATTTTACTGCTCTTTTTTCACTAATTGTCTTCCTATTCAACATGGCACTTAAGCACATACTCTTATTCAAGCATGGAAGTTGGCCTGGTTAAGAGATTTTTATTCTGGTTATTCCACTAAAACGTTTTGTCTAAAAAAAATTATCTACCTTTCAAAAAAAAAAAAGCTATGTCAAAAATTTCCCATGAAACATTGGTTTTAATAGATTAATATTCTCAAAGTAAAAAGCAAACAAATATTTCAGAATATGTATGCAGCTATATTGATCTTTTTTCTCAGCACAAGACAGTCTATCTAGTCTATTTTTCTTACTTTGGCCTTATGAATCAATAAAGAGCAAAGAGCTCCATTCTGTGCTGGTAGCCAAAGGCCAAAACATAGCATCGTATGGTCCTACTGTGTATGAAGTAAAAAAAAAATCACTTTCAATATGCAAAATGCTAAGTCAGTAAGAACTGAGGGGCTTGAACATTTTTCAGGAAAAATGTTCAGCACCAAGCAGAATTAGAAATAAATGTGCTTGTTTGACACATTGCACTATTTGAAGTTTATCACCTAAGGTGCTTTGAATTTCATATTTAGCAAATTCTTGGACGTACAGTAATGCAGCATGATACTTCTATGCATCCTTCTAAATATTTATTAAAAATTAATTCTCTTATTCAGCTGGTTAATTATTGCTTATGTTTTCCACTTAACTCTATTTGGCACTGATATTCCTATATTGTTCAACTGAACGAAAGAAATTGTTTGAGGTGCTGAGGCAACTCCAACCAGCACAGCAAGTTTCAGAGTAGGGCTACATATATATATACATATATATATATACACACATGTGTGCATATACATCTCTATGTACATATGTCTGTACATAGCAGTAAGAGAGAAATGTAAAAAAAATAAATTTTTTCCTTTTCTTCTCATTGAGTTACAAAAGTCATCAGCGGGAGAGGTCAGTATGGAGCTTAATCAGTAACCTGGCATAATTAGGGAATAGTTTTGGGGCTTGTGTAGCTTGCTGCTTCAGGGGGAAGTCTTTACTGCAGATTACTTTGGTAATCTCTTCAAATGGGTCTTAAAATCTAGTTGAACCCATTCAATTTGCATAATTTATATGAGACATTTTGACATTTTTTCTAAGAACCATTAAATACTTTTTCTTAACAAAATTAACAGAAATTCCTGTGTCCATGATGTTTGAAAATCTTTGGTTTTTATCCGTCAGGGTAACCTCAAGACTTTTTTTTTTTAATGGAATGACAGACATTTTTTTTTTAAAGATCCCAGATAGTAACAGATCTATTGCTTTTATATGAGCTCTGAGTCATTTTTCATGGGACCAGAAACAAAAGGTAAAGGTAAGGTCCAAGCCCCTCTCAACCAGCTAATCTTGATCCGCAGTTTGAGATCATATCTGGAGTGCTGATCTCAGTACAAGAAAGACATGAACATATTCAAACAACCAGAGTAAAGGGCCACAAAAATGATGAAGGGACTGGAATGCCCCTTGTATGAGGAAAAGATGAGGGAACTGGGATTGTTCTGCTTGGAGAAGAAAAATCTCACAGGGAATCTTGTCGATGTGTATGAATATTTGATGGGAGGCAGTAAAGAAAGTGAAGTCAAACTGTTCTGAGCAGTATCCAGTAAACAAACAAGAGGTCATAGGCATACTGGAATATAAGAAATTCCATTTGAACATAACAAAAAGCCTTTTTGCAGTGAGAGTAGTTAAATACTGAAAAAGATTTTCTGTGAGATTATGGAGTCTCTGTCCTCAAAGGCATTCAAAACTTGATTGGACTCAGTCCTGGGCAACCTAGCTGACTTTGCATTGAGCAAGAGGCTGGACTGGATGATGTCCTTTCGACCTCAACCTTGCTGTGATTCCAACAATTTCCTTGCTGGTGAGTGGGTCCGGTAGAAAGTGAGGTTACATATCACTTCCCAGGAAGAAGTACACTGTGTTGCACTGACAGAGTACCACATTGGGTGCATTAACAATGAATTGCAGTAGTAGTTTTGAGTTGTTTGTGTCTAAGCTTTATTTTCGAACACACTTTAAGGATGGCCAGAGAACCGAATGTGGACAAGTTTTCACATATTTTTCATAAGCAGCACAAGAAAATACCTATTTGCAGCTTATTCTGCTCCCATGAATGCACACCTAGAATCCTGAGTAGCTGGCACCTTGATCTACTTCACTGCCCACAGTGCCTACAGAATAGCAGTGCCACCCACTACTGGAGCAGACTCATGCAATATCTGAGCTGTTCCTGCCTGTCATAAAGCTGTTCCTTGTCAATCCAAGGCTGCTTCTCCCTAAAGAGCCCTGCATCTTGAAATGACTACTTTGAGAAATCTTAGCCCATTTGCTGCAATAGCCTAATTCACAGCAAAACCTTCTATCAAACTCTGTACATCTCTGTCTCCAGAAAAATCAAATCTCTAAAAGCTGATAATGTCCACTCCAGGGACCAATAGGTAATAATGAGGTTAGTGTACCACATTTGCATCTGATTTCCTTCTAGTTTTAAAGGCTGAAAACATTAGATCTTGCTTTAGGAGGTTCTATCACAGAAAAAACAATTACACATTTCTGCATGATTCAGCAAAAGGCTACCTTTTTTCAGTCTTAATTCACTGCTTGGTGATAACAACTTTGAGTTTTCTCGAACAAACACTAGAAATTTCATCTATCTTGAAAAAGTCTGGTGTCAAAAACTAAAATTCCTCCTCCACTTAACAAAAAAATCCATAAGAAAATTCATCTAACCTGTTGTGAAATTACTACACACACCCACACACCGACCCCCAATTACCTGATTTCTATGTTATGTATTAAGTTATTTCAATATTTTGGTAGGTTTTGTTTTCTAAATTTTTATTTTCTCTCCTGGAAGCACAATAACACCTAGGAGCATAATAATAAGTGTTAGTAATACTGAATAGATTAAGAGGATTATTCACTATTGTTTATACATATATTCTCATCCAGTGTTCCCTTTTTTCACTCTATCATGACATCGGTGACTCATACTCAGTTTGTGACCCATTATGTCTCCCAGCTTTTTCACATCTGAAACCTGGTCTATTGTTTCCTATCTCATATTCAGTTCATCATGCCTAAGAGAAGATTTATGTATTTCTAGTAACTGAATTGTGTTCAGTTTTTTCCAGATGATTTCTCCATTTCAATTTCTAATCCCATTCTCTGGCATGATTGCAGCCACTCCCACAGTAGTGTTCCCTGTAAATATAATAAGCAAAAGTCTACCTAATGCATCTTCCAGATTAATAATGAAAATGTGGAGTAGTACCAAACTGCTAAGTACTCAGTATAGTTTTTTCATCAGTTTTTCATGTGACTGGAGCCAAAGAGTTTATGAGATGCTCATGTGACACAGCATTCATTAAATCAAAAGCAGTAGTGTTTACTGTTTCTCATATCCAGTACACTGTCCAGGACAATCACAGGTGAACTGGTGTGACATGATTTGTCTTTGAACCATTCTGACTGCATACCTTTTTATGTTCTTTGAGGTGCCTATAAGTAATTTGTTTCATTATCTGAGACCATGTCTCACAGAGAAGTGAACCTGGTTAGTGTACATTTCATTGGCTCTCTTCTGACCTTGTTATCACAGTCTTTACATTTGCCCTTCTCTATTCTTCTGTCATATTCCCTCTGAAAGTATTCTAGAGTTGCTTTAGCTACATCTTTAATAGAAACTTCATTAGACCCAGGCATTTGAGAATATCTGTGTTACCTTCATACTTTCTAAACTGTTGTCTTATCCTGAGATCTCACAGCTTTACTTGTTGTTAGTAGTACTAACTTCCCGACTCCTCATAATATTTATGGTGCAGATATAAACAGAAATGAATTAAGTGTACTAGTTTCAATTTTTCAATTTCTGTCGAGTAGTGGTCTTAATTTTCCTCGTCTTGCTCTTACTATAACTGCTTTCTTTTTACCTTTCATGTATCTTGTGAAGAGTTTCTTGATTTGTCCCCCAGCACTTCTGAATTTGTTCCAATATCTTCTGCTATTTTTTCATATTCATCTGTAGTCACTTGAACTACTGACCACTTTCTGGATTCTTTATTTTAGATTTTCAGGTTACTAAATTGCTGATGATTTTACCAGACTGGTCTCTCAACATAGTTACCACTCTTCCTCTATATTGGAGTAATTAATTTCTTTATAGAAAGTTATTTCCTTACAAAATTTATTTATTTTGTTTTTTGTAAGCCTTGTCTTTCTCTAACACTATTAACAGCTACCTATTTAAAATGCATTACATTTATATTACAGGGTCATGTCTCTTCTTTCTTTAAAGATCTTGAACTTTTTCATTACATTGTCTCCACATTTGTATCTAGTCCTTTTTGAATGATCAGAACCAAATCTGGAACAACCAATTACTCCTGATACCGTTTTTTCCATAACTTGCAGACAAAAAGATATGTAAAAGACACTAAGGAATTTCTCAACCACGTAAGAAACTGCTTGGCTTTTAAGAATAATTATACATTTGTAGGTCACAAGTTAAGAGTGTCAGCTTCTCCCAAGGAAAGTGCGACAGTCAGTTGCTACCACTGCATTGGTTCCTCAAGAATCCCACCACAATCTGAATTGGTATGCTAATGAGTTTCTGAGCATCTATACTTCATGATGTAGATCATAATGGAGATTAAATCGATACTGGCATGTCTGTGGTCTATCACAGCCCCATGAAAAGCTGCAAGATATAAATATCATATGAGGCTAAATATAAACTAATGGGATTTGTGCTGATAACATAGCAAATATGATACAGATTTTTGTGCAAAATTTAAGTAAAATTAAACAACCAAATTGCACTCCAGAGACTAGCTATAGTTGTGGTATGCTTGGCACTGGCTTTTACTTAGTAGATAAAATTTCTCTGTGTAGAGGCAGGGAACAAAGCAAGGCTTGGATTGCTAAAAAGTGAATACCAGCAGGCTGAAAAAGACCTGTTCCTCAGTCTCCCTTTTGATGAAGACTGGGACCAGGTCAGATACCCTCAAATTCTTCTCTCTCAAGGCATTAAGTAAAGTTGATAATTTTATGGTCTCATGTGTCTGTATATTTTCCTTAGGACCTTTTCTTAAGTGCTTTGCATAACAACTTCATTTTTTCTGAATAATGGCATCTGCACAGTCACATTCTCATTACTTCTTCCTTCACCATTAGGGACCCAAAATACCACTTATTGAATGAAACATCATTTTTTTGTGTTTTCTGTGACATATTGGAGATAGAAGACTTTGCTTGTATCTGCTGCTGTATACCTCTTTTAGAAGACAAAATAATTGAACACTGCAGTCATTCTCAAACATTTTGTCAAAGTAGAGTAGACTTTTGGGGTCATTGTAGGTTCTAATGGAGACTAATACATTATTAACTTTACTTTTTGGACTTGAGAAGACTATTAAAATGCTGTGGTCCTGTAAGCCATTCTCTTATTCTTCACAGTCTCACCAACAGCCTGTTAGGACCTCAGTTTGGGACACATGACTTAGATGGAAAGGGAAGACTAAGACATATCTAGCTCCTGACTGAGCTACAGATGTCTTGGAAAATCTAGTCTTAAACTAGCTAACCCTGTAGCTGACTTTCAATAGTGGGAAGGATTAATCCTGGGAAGATCTTGCTGATGCCACTATGAATAGGGGTAGTACAGAACAAATGAGATGTCAGTGCAGGAAAATTATAGAAAATACTGATTTTGCATTGCACAGAAAGAGAGGCTACTATTCTAAGTTAAAATACAATTTATCTTCCTCTCCAGAATGCCTAGCTCTTTCCAGGATCTGATTTCTCTTGTCTGTTAATTCTTGATAATTTTATACCTCCTTGACAAGAAGCAGAATAGATATCAAACTCCTATGTATTATGCATCTCAGCACTTTTATATTTGAATCCAGATACTGTGTTCTGAATTTCCACTTTTGCTGTATAATTGGGTCATCAGGTTTTCCATTAAAATGCTTAACGGAACATTACAATTAAACTGTAAATCTATTACCTCTTGCCTGAGCATGTTTATAATGTTCTTCTTTAGTATCTTGGATGAAAACATTTTCTTTATAAAAGATTAATTAAAAGAATAAGATATGCTTTCTATAGTAATTCACTAAAATAATTTTTAAATGCCATGAATACCATAAAATTAATTAAATTCATCCTGCTACATTTTGAGAAATATACATTAATCCAAAATGGCTATATTTGTACCCTCCTTTGAAATTGGTACCCATATATTATTCTCAGAGTATTCAAGTTTCTTAATCTAGTTTGGAGTTGACTGACCATTACAATTAATCAGCAGTTTGCTATTTTAAAGTTAAAAACTGGTTAGAAGGCTCTTGTAGGATTTGCATTATGACTAGCAGACATTTTTTTACCTTACAGGGATGATGTGTTTGCTCCTGTTGGAAATGTAGGCTATTAAAGGTTATTATTCTTAGAAAGAGGAAATGCTTAGTTAAACAGCTTTGAAATTCACTGACAAAGTCTGTCCTTTCCCACAAGATGAATGCATGGACACCTCAGTAGGAGTCTGCCCCAGCCCCCACCAAGTGCCCCGCAGCTGTCCACAAGAAGGTGCTGGAAAAGGAAGAAGCAGATGGCCAGGTACACAATTATTTCAGCCTGGAATATAGCATAATAATCAGTCCATGTAAGGACATCATTAAAGTAGATCTGTTTTGGAGGCTATGAAACTGAGGGTGCAAAACATCTTTCCATCAGTGTGGGTTCCCATCCAAAACGAGAGAGGCTTTACCAGATGACAAATGTAAACAACAAATAACACTGGGTTGCACACAACCCCCCAAAAAATTTCAAGTCAAAGGTAAAAAACATCTAGGTCAGAAAAGGCATGTTTATGATTCTATGATGACTCTGGAAAAAGGATATATTTCACATTATCATTTGTACAACTTACAGGTGTTGTACTTTTACCTATATAAATATTGCACAAGTAGACATATATATACATGCATACATGAGAATATATGTGTAGACTGTATGCATCTGTGTCCAGACACATGTGTGCAAGTATGTGTGAGAGAGAAGACAGTTGTAACAGAAAAAAACAGAAAGACTTCTTACTTTGAGTTGTTTATTCTCAGTAGAATAACCATAGAAACAGATGAGGCGTCCATAGTTTTCGCAAGATATGAAAATTGATTTTCAAATTTGTGGTAAAGAGCTGGGGCAATATGTTACAATCAGGTTAAAAGACAGACACTCCATTGGCCCCAGTAGATTCCAAGGGAAGATGGGCACTTGTAGGCATCACCTCAAAATGTGGATATTGAAACACCATAGAGGAAGATAGAAACACCAAGCAAGACCCTCTTAGCCTGCAAGCTTTTCACGTTAGGTATGCAGTTATTGTTTTATAGTATATGCTATCTGAAATTATACAAAAACATTTTGCTGAAATATCAACCACTGGTTTTATGCTTAACGTCAGGATTACAAAATGTGATGTAATGAATTATTCATTTTATTTGACTTAATGCAATAATTTTCCTCCCTATGTAAAGCCTCTGTAAATAGTGTCCTATATTGCTACAGTTTTGAAGAACTTAATACTAGAGCAAAAAACACCTAGCATTAACTGACAATGAATTAGGATCATTGTCACTTAGAAAAAATACTTTGGCTATTTAATTCTTGATCTTCTGGGTACCCAGTTTCAAAGAGCATTTTTGAAGTACACAAAATGTATCAACCTTGAAAACAGGAAATAAAGATGGGTGAATTTTAGGCAGTGACATTGAATCCATCTTTCTGCTGTAAGCCCAGCTGTAATTGGAAAGCAGTTCTGGCTCTTATAAACATTCAGTCAGAGAATTCTGATAAGCTTTCATAATTTACTCAGATCAAACCTTCCTACAAAACTACAAGCCTCAGGACAATGGTCTTGTGAAAATGCATGTTTCTCAGTGTACTGTTCTTGCCAACTTACATGCTAATTTACTTTCTTGTTAACATGTGAATGAAGAAGATAAAATAAAAAAAGATTTGTCAAACCACAGTGTTTGCTGAAGAAGATTCACTTTAATGACTCAAAGTTATCAGAACCAATGTCAGAACTATGGAGAGGAGTCAAAAGACTTTTGCTGGACCTCACAAAGAAGCTTAGTCTATGCAGTAAAAATAGAGCTCATCATATTTAAATTGTGACCCTTGGACAATATCTACTACCTGATGCCAAACCAAAACATAGGATACATTTATGCTATTAATGGGTGACTTCATTTTCCAGTAGCATAATGCCAGCACATAAATGAACTATCTTTTTTTTTTTTAAACATAGTTAGAGGCTGCAGTATATATAAATGGTGATAGAATCTTGAGTCTTTTCAAAGTCTAATTGCTCTTAAGACAAGCACAACATCAAAATAACAGCAATAGAAAATACAGGTGTGACAGTAGAAAGGAGTGCTTCTATGAAACTCCTATGCTGCTTATGACAAAATCATAACTTTGTGTTTGTTTCTCTGTTCCACAATTCACTACATTACTGTAACACTCAGGAGGAGAAAGTTGACAACTCATTCCTGCATTCAGTGTTTGCAACAGTGCACTGCAGTGTCCACTCCACAAAACTACAATAGCATTTTCAAATCAAACTGTCCTCAGGCAGTAGCATTTGCTACATATTTTGTTTTCTGCCATTTCTCTGAAATTCCCATTCGCTCCTGCTCTGCAGCAGTCTGGGGAAACACCAGTTCAGCCATAGTCGTTATTGTGTACTTTTATTATTAATCACATTCATGATGCATTTGAGCTACATTCCAATCAAAATTGTGAACTGGCCCAGAAGATGCAGCAGTCATGTCATTTTGTATCAGCAGCTTCTCTTTTATTCCAATACCACTCTGACCTTCAGCAATAGTGTCATGTGCTTCTATAATGGTTCTCATTGCCTCCTTTCTCAAGCGCCACAGCTCCCTAGAGACTATCTGCATGGGAAGATAACTTTAGGAGCCTCAAGGGGTCTGCTTTCTGTTTGCTCCTATACTGGCTAAAAAACAGTAAAAATCCCATTTGTCCAAATCCAGGGGTTTTTCTTTTTTTTTTTTTCTTTCTTTTTTTTTTTTTTTTAATTCTAGAGCACAGAGCAACACAGCCTCTGCTTTAAGTTTCTCAGCAAAGCTACCGCCTAATTACTGCCTGCTGAGTAGTGCAGTTAAACACAATCAGTCAAAAAGCCTTAAAGATACAATATCCTTTTTCATGAACTGTCTGCTTGTCAATTCGAAGTCGCCCTCCTGCTTTAAATCAACCAACCACAGAGCTGTTATGAACAGCAACTGATTTTCCATGCAGTGCTGCAAAACAAAATCACACCGTATCCTATTTTTAATGGTCACAGTTTTTCAACTGCATAACAAGAGGTAGCTGGCACCGCTGAGCTGAACCATATCAAAAATGGGTTCAAGTAGAAATAGCACAGAATCCTTGAAGAATACAAGTACAGACCCAATTACACATGCATTGTGATGCTCAAAGCCAATTACGGCAAATAACAGTGAAACATTGATTCTACCTTCATAGCTGCATTGTAGATATTGGTTGTTTTTATTTTTTGTTTCTGCAAGATGCAATGAAATAGTTTTTAAGGTTCACATCCTAAATATTATTTTATTAATGCACTATGTATTTACACATAAAGGCTTTTAAAAACAGAAATAGCGAAGGAACGCCAGCCTTTGTCAAGTTTACATCAGTGTGGGCAAGGTGAAATAACTTTAAACTTCTGTAGATATTTTTCTATTTGAACGTCAGACACAGGTATTAGGAACACATACAAGGACACAGCACATAGAAGCACCACTATAACATTTTAAAGATTTGGTAGTGTGCAACTTCCAACATGCTTGGTACCTTGGATAGTTACCGATGTTCGCCAATTCCAACCTGTTCTCATCAAAGCAGTTAAGTTATAAACCTCTTGGTAACTGGAAATTTTCTATTAACTTGGTAACAATTTTAAATACAGTGAGTCAAGAAAGTACAAAATGTACTAATATAGACAAAACAAAATGCAAAAGGACATTAAGCTTTTCACACTTAATACTGTCAGTATTGCTATGAGTTTCAGATGTACTCTGTCAGAATTGGTTTTACTCCGTTCTAGTGATGTTGGACACTAATTACGTCACAACCATCAGGACATATTTAAACTTTTTAGCATTTGTCACCTTAATTTAAGTGATCTTAGAAAGAAGCCTTTTTTATCTTCGTGAAATATATTTCTCTAGCCATTTGCTCTCACAGCACTACCACAAAGCAGAGTAAAGAGTTTGCCCCATATAATGAGTACTGTTTAGAACATTATTTCCACATCTGTAGTATTGGCTGGGGCAAAGACAGGATGAAATGGAAAGGGAAAATATGGAACAGACACTCATCTGACTGAATGGAATAAAATCTCCACAAGTGGCTTTAACAGGAGTTACTGAAAGTCCTCTCTTGCACCTTACTTGTTCATTATCTCAGAAAAATTCGATTTTCTTTTAAGAATAATTATATTCTTAAATTTCTTAAATGTATAATGCGAGATTTAGACATAAAGATAGTCTATCTTTATATTTTCTCCTGAATATGCAGATTTTTTTTATTCTTATATATCTCAATCTCAAATTGACTTTTTTGTTCTCAATCTCTTCTCAATCTCCATCAATCTCCAAAAAAAACTCTCAAAATACTCAGTCTTGCCTCCACAGTAATATAATATTATGTTGGGAACGGTACTTGTTCAAAACTTCTTAAATATTTTATATAACAACAAACCCAAAGACTCACATAAAACTGTAAAAATAAAATAATATTTACAATAATTTATACTTGCAAAAATGCATTGATTACAGTTAAAATATCTTTAACAGTACATATGCCGATATGAGGTATAAAATTCCATGAAATTAGGAGGAAGAGTGTAATGAAAAACACACGAATTGGAAGTAAATTAATATATATGCATTAATTGATCATGGAAATTAAACTTTAGAATGGAAAATATGTAATACATTGCCACGGCCCAAGGGAAAAAGGGAAAGGGACGCGGCACCACACAAAAGGGTTCAGGCGCAGCTGAAAGTCCGGGTGCAATGCCAGTTTATTAAAGGCAAACAGGGACTTATATAGGGTAAGGGTGAGGGGAGGATTCACAACTGGGGTGGAGCATGGTATTGACAACCAAGGGTGAGACAGGATTGGGAGACAGGGGAAAGGTGGGTGTGACTTATGGGTATCCAAGGGAAAGGACCAATGGGGGCTCACTGCACTGCGACAACTCTCAGCCAGTGACAGAGGAGCGGGAAAGGAGGGGAGAACAGGGGAGTAAACAACTTTTGGCGGGAAAATCTGAGGGACTGAGGGGAATAACACTGGGGTACATTAAACTTAATATAAAACCAATGATGAACTGAGGACTAACGGTCAGTCCAATAAGATATCAGTCCATTCAAGCTCCATAAATGTCTCTCCATGCTTGAAATCTCTCCCATTCTGATTTTCCGTCCTCCTCAATACATAATTTCGTTTCCATGGATCTTGACTGAAATATTTCTGATCTACTACTAAAACTAACTAAAAAAGAAGTGAAAACTGTGGATATTATTACCATATAAACTGTTGAAAGAGTTGTTATCAGTGTGCAAGCACAGGACTAATATTAAAACATACATACAGAAGAAAGTATTGTTTTAGAGGAAAGGCTTGGAAAACTAATGGGATTCCTTACACATTCACAGAAATGCACTTACAGCAGCACACTAATAAAGAGCAGCAGTAAAAAGAATTGTATAAAGGACTTGCAATAATCTGATTTTGTGGTTCTGGATCAAAATAACTTTGATTGAAATATCCATTACTTTTAGAAACCATTTCAAAGCAATGAAGCATAATATTTATATTAAAGGTATACATTCTTCCACGCAAAAATATTTTCCGTATTTGTTTTAATTTTTCTCCCCCAAATTTCTAATTTTGCTGAGGGTATAAAGGATAAGAGGAAATAAACAAGCAACCATCACAAATATGTTTCCTAAAATTTTCGTAGGATGGTTTTGGGCATTCACAGACCTACTATAAAGGAAGGCAGGACAGTCAGAGGGCATTTCCCAACTACTCTGAGCCAACAGAGGCAACAGGCAGAATAAAGGGGACAAATGCATTGACCAATCTGTCTCTCAGTGTGTAACCAGTCTATATCAGCATGACAGAATAGTTTGGGTTGGAAGGAACTTCTAAAAGCCATGCAGTCCAACCCCCCTGAAATGAGCAGGGACATCTTCAACCAGATCAGGTTGCTCAGAGCCCTGTCCAAACTGACCTTCAATGTGTCCAGAGATGGGGCAACATGAGTTTAAGTGATGTATTTCACAGACTAGGACAATTATGGAAGAAGAGAATAGGTTGTTCAATAGTTTGGATGACCTATGGTTTGGACCACCTAATGGTTTGGACCATCCTATGTTTTCTGCACAGGATACCACTTTGGAGATCCTCTACACCTTTGGTTACTTTGGATACTCATGGGGCCCACACCACCACTGAAGAACAGTTCTCTAGTCATATGTCTCAAGGGCCAGTTTACGTACCAGGGAGAACTCTTGAGATGTTCTTTCAGATTTTTTCAAACCACAGCTGTGGCAACTAATAAAGTCACTGTACTCAAATTCTGAAGAAAAGCTGTCCTGAATTACCCTTCTCCATTTAGAGGTTACCTAAGGATGCCTGAGGCCTATATGAGGCTGACAGCTTGATAGAACAATCATTAATTCTCTTAATTGCAAACTCTGTTCCTAAATCAAGGCCACAAAAAAAAAGTTATTTCAAGTTATATAAAAACTCTCCAGATTTTGCATTATTGTATTGTTACTTGGGACAAAAACAATAAAAGGCTGACACAAATGTAAAATTTTGCAAAATACCCAATTTTAACTTGTAAAATAATGATCAGATTACTTTTGAAGTTACACAGTACTATTTATCAAGGATGATGGATGCAATGTATGGCAATGAAACTCTCTTACCTTACTTGAATTCTAGTTTAAAGCAACAACTGCAAGTATCTTCTTGAGCCATGGAGACATGCAGAGGGACCATGTGACAGAAAGGTTTCAGGAGCACATGAAGTAATTTCAAATAAAATATTAATGAAATAACATGATAAAAAATAGGGCTATAATATTTCCATAAAAAAAAAAAAGGAAATAAAACTACATACTTTGAAACTGTACAAGAAACTACAATGATTTCCTAAAAAAAGGTATTTTGAAGTCTAGAGAGAAAAGAAGATTACCAGGCTCTTTCCTTGCCTAAAATTTACTCTTCAGTCATGCAAGACACTGAGCAATTTTTTTCTTATCTGTAAAAGCACTTAAACTGGAGCTTATCCTGAAGCACGTGAGAAATGCTACAGAAGTCAATAAGAAATGACTGTTTAAGTGCTTGAAGGTAAGCAACTATTAATGTGAATTGCTAAATAAGGCCATGGCGCTCAGATTTTTGGAGCATAAAGTTTCTATGTTATAACCAGAAAAGTCTTTCTAAAACATTATCCTACAATTATAAAAATAATGGCTTCTGGAATGAAAACAAATGAATACTTGTCCATCAGTTGTCAAAAGTCTCCGCTCTCCCTAGGTAGTGCTGTCTGGTGGGCCCATGGACAGGGATTCTGAATCCTGTCATTAGGGAGACCTTGGATAAGTTCTGAGACTCTGAAATAGGCCTGTGAAGCCATTAACCTTCAACCATGTAATTATACATCTTTAATAAGAATAATGAGTCAGGTTTACTTTTGAAATTAGTAAAAACAATAAAAGTCTAATATCTGAGTTCAAAGATTCAAAAGTATTATTTCTCCTGATCTTAATTTACATCAGCTCCTGGAAATGAGATTTGAAAGGTAGCTGCTCATTTCCTCACTCATGCTATGATCATGCTGGAGCTTGATGGTTGTTTACAACACATTTACTCATCTACACACCATATAGGAAAAATTATGTAATATGGTGGTAATAATTAGCTTTGACTGCAGGCAAACTCCAGAATAAAGGACTATATTCATGGCATTAAATAAATGAGGGGAGCTGTGACCTTTTTATAACTTACTGGGGTAATTTTAGTCTTCACAAATAGTTATAGCTATTAAGGAAATATTTCTCATACACTCACTTCCTTTTTCTTATTGCGGGTGTTAGTGCTACTATTTAATTTCAGACAGAGCAGCACATTGATTGCTAGGCACATCAAAGAGGACAATGCATATTCAGATGAGTAAGATTACTGCCATTATCTTAACGACCTGCTTACAAGACACATGGAGTTAAAATCAGAGAAATAATAAAAAAGTCAGCAATTGCATGTTTAAGCTTGTTTTAATTTTATTTCATGAACAAATGGGATTCCCGTTTGGAAACACTGAGAAATTAATGAATATATCTGCAGACAAATATTTATTTTTCTTTGAGATTGTAAGATTGGAACTTCCTGAAAATCAGATAATTCTATTTCCTACAACTGGGCCATTCTTCAGAAGAATTCATCAATTGCATTTAGATTTACATGTGAATTGTCATCCTGGGTCAAAGTCAGGTCCACCTTCTATCATATACTGTTTGGAAACACTTAGCACCCCAGAGGGAGATTTAAAAATCCTGCAGCCAGCTCATAAAAGTTATCTGACTCATACCCTAAGTCTTTTCCAAATTAATTACAGAATCAAGACTGCTTTTATCTCAAAGTGTAAAGTTTAACACTCATTACATCACATGCTTATAGCTAATTAGCCTGACACTGGACTGCTCTACTTATAAAATTTGATTCCTTTCTTAATTTTCTGAATTCTTAATCTTTGTAACATCAAGTGGCAATGGATTTCCCAGTATTCAAACGGTGAAAAAAATATTTTAACTTTCTTTAATTTTAACCTTATTGAATGTTCTCTTGTGTATTAGAATAGAGGCAATTAAATTGCTTTCTACCTCCTCTAACCGTTTGATATTTTATTCACTTTTTTTATGTCTTACAGGGTGACAAATCCATCTGTCAACATCTTTGCTACGTCAGTGCTACAGGAAACTGTAGGTTCGAATGCAACATCTTCTGTGGCATTAGTTGTTATGAATGGATATGAGAACTTGTATGTTGAGCAGAATAGTCAATATACATATGTCTCTCTAGTCTGTTTTTATAGTTTTAAGAACCCTTTGTAATTCATTTCCACAGAAGGAGTCGAGAGTTTCTTGCACAAGGAAACTTCCAACTGCTTTTACTTTCAGTCCTAGAAACAAGAATATAGAAAAGCTATATAACAGAAGAAGAAAGAAAGAAAAATAAAACTACCAGAGCATTTAACTGTGGACTGAATTTATGCAGATAATCAAAACTGATGTGGAAGTTTCAAGGTTGAAGATAATTCATACCCTGTTTCATGCACTACTTAGTGGCTCATATAAACAGGCCTCTTCAACTCTAATAACGTTGTCAGTTTAGAAACAATTAATAATATCAGCATCCTTTTTCTTGGTCACAACCTGACAGATTAGGGTGGATATAAACTGGAAGTGTTCACAATGTAGCTAAAGGATGTTCACAGCTGTGGTGAATCCTTGGTCTACCATTACTAACTCAAAGGTTGCATTCTTTCTAGAGGACATCAGCTTCCAGGACAATAAACACAGGCTTTCATGAGTTCAATACTCTTTAATGATTTTTTTAAAATAATGATTCGGAATTGAAAATAAAAATGGAATGTATTGAATGAATGTCATAGTTACAATAGGCTACTTTCCGAGGGGAGGACTATTAGAAAAATATGAAAGATGAGCCCTCTAGATCCCTTCAGATTAGAATATATGCAGGTGAATAAATGCATTATGATACGTGTAATTTCATACAAAAAGAATATAAAAAAAAAATTCCACTGTAGAAAAATGTGACATTTTCTCTAAACACTTCAACTCAAAGAATGTTACACAGGTTTTGCATATGAGCCAAAACTGGAAAACTCTTGCCAAAAGCTTTCTGGACTCTTTACTGGCACTGCAATTGCAGCTCCAAGCCTAGAATTCAGAGCAGTTACATGTCACTGAATTTTTGATGTGCTGATTTCAGACTGGCCCTATTTTGAGAAGGATGTCTTTTGTGAAACTTTTGAGATAAAACATATGCAGATAAGCCCTTTAGGAAGATGTATTCAGTGGTGGAGTGATCAGTCAACATTCATTTTGTGGCTGGTTACGGTACTAATTTCTGCATTAAGACCAAATTCTTGTTTAAATTCAGTGTTCCAGGCAGCATTCATACACTGACTCACTGAATGTTAAATGAAAGACTAATTTGAAAGCAAATAATAAATCTTCATAAATTTACTCTGATTCTT
Source organism: Manacus vitellinus (assembly GCF_001715985.3). Lineage (NCBI taxonomy): Eukaryota > Metazoa > Chordata > Aves > Passeriformes > Pipridae > Manacus > Manacus vitellinus. The sequence goes on from NW_021939396.1 coordinate 35,238,838, forward strand.
ATTTTACATTCTCATCCCACATTTCCTACCAAATCCTTACTGGAGCTTTACGGCTTTCTGTTTGTTTAAAAACATTTCTATACAGAAATTTGGAGAAGGTCTTTAGGTCTTCATTCTTGGTGATACTGGTAGTTACCATTCCCTGTATCACTAAGTGAGAATCTGACTTTAGATTTTGAATGTCTGTGAAAAATAAAATAATTAACTTTCAGTTTATATCCTAACATGCACTGCCAGTTTATAACCCCAGCTATTTTGGTGAAGTAAAATTATCTTTCTTTAACTTCCTGAGGCTGAATATCCCCAAAACAACTGCTTAAACCTCTCTCTGAAGGATGATGTGCGCAGCTCCATTTATGAATCATTTTTATTATCTCTGTTAATAGGGTTGATGATGGTGCCTTGGACTCTCTTACATTGTTTTAAATCCCTTCCATTCTCTTTTTAGACTCAGCAGTGAAAAACAGCCAGAGGCAACAATTAGCTATTCAGTCCTTTCATATGCCCTTCCTAACCTGCACATTCTGTGGGCAGTCCACATGCACTGCAGATTGCAGCCAAGTGGATTCAGTCAAACTAACAGGCAGGAGACAGGAGACATGCAGCTTCCCCAGTACCACCTTGGCAAACAAGGGCTGTTCCTCCTATTAGCAAAGAGAAGTCTCACGCAGTCTTTTCTATTTACTATTCTTTGTTCTGGTAAAGGTCATTTCTTTTTACACATGATTTGTTATTCCCGTCTGCATCTAGTATATTTCCTTTAGAAATGACCTATTTTTAATCATAATAATGCATTTCACTTACATATTATTGTCCAATAACAGGCGTACTTTGGAGTTTAACAGCACTGCTTCTTTCACTTCCCATCCAACAACTACTGAGGCATGTCACTTTATTGAACTGTAACATGTACTCCTCTTTAATACCCTGTTGTTTGACCAGCTTTAGATAAACTGCATATATTACCTGAGTGCTTATACACTCAAGCATAATCTCATGAAGCCGATGCTGAGTGGAGCGCAGTACCTGCCAGGAAATGTAAACCATGGAAAAGTATTGACTTGACTACATTGTGATTTCAAGATATCATGGTTTTAAATATTTAGAAGTTTCTTCTAAAGAACAACAATGCAATTTGAAAAGAATTTTGGGACTTTCAGCATTTGAAAAGATGTCAGGGAAATTGGTCTGCAAATTTTCTTCTGAAGAGGTGGAAAAATGTTATGTATCCAGAGATGTCTCTGTACTTGCTAGTCTGGTATTTAAAATATTGATTACTCTATGAGGTATTTGGGGAAATTATAATATTGTGGTGTTTTTTAATTTTTCTTTCCTAAAACACTTTTCTTGTTTTTATATTTCTAGACAGGCTAGAATTGAAGCCATTTCTCTTGGCAGGGAAAGGAGGAAAAGAGAAGCGATTTAGAGGACCCTGAGGGGATATTGAGAGTTGGTAAGGCTTATAAGACTTATATTTTCAGAACACATCATTTAAACACAAGAGAGTACCAAGATTGGTCACTTGGAATGAGCTGTCATTCCGTTGGTACCATCAGTTCAGAACAAACATTTTAAAAAGCCACAAATCTTTTCCTCTTTTCATTAATTTTTGAAGAACCAACATATTTCACGAGATTTTTCTTTTTGTATTTTTGAGTTAATTGTATTATAAGTTCCGAAAAAAATGCAAATTTCATGCAAATTAAAAAGGTATGTCTTTGTTTGTCATCTTATAGACATATTTTCTCACTAGATTTATTTCTATCATTAATGAAATGGTTCTACGTACTGCAGATTTTTTTATATCTAGTTGTTTCCATACAAGAAGCTAAAAACAAACAAACAAAAAATATAAAGGCTTTTGAGGTAAAAAGATTTTATGAAGAACCCACAGGAATAAAAGAGCTGTTAAGAGATATTTTACAAGAGTACCACTGGGGAGCTAAGCAGGATACTTGAGCAAAAAAATAGATACCAAATGTATTTAAGTAGAGAAGAACATGGACCCTTTAAACTCATTTACAGGAGACACTAAAGTGTTCTCTGTCCATGCTTCACGTAATATAACAAACAGATTGTGTACCCCTAAGTTCAGAATCCTCTATTCTTCTGCTCCTTAAGGGTGAATAGGCTACTAGGACTTTCATTTATAAAGTGTAAAATATTTCCCTCTTCTTGAAAGCACAAAATCCACAAATAAGATTTTTAAGGCAAACATAAAGCTCTCCCATTTGTGCGTCTTGCACGTCTTGTTGGCTTATGATAAAATATTTTCTTGAAATCCCTTTGTTTTACACATGTTTATAAACATTTATATTCTATGATGATTTTCTTTGGAGTTGAAATGTCTCTGCATTCCTAAATACATATTTATGTGGGTTGGGTTTGCTATCTTCTTGATTCCCAACATTTAAACCCCTTGCAGTCTCAACCATGACATTCTTAGGTTTCATAAAAAATATAAGCAATCAAGTCCATCCCCGGTTGTTGTTGCATGTACAGTTGTACATATTTCAAAGCCTGGACACTTTCAGTAAGATCTAGAACCAATGTTTTGCAAATTCTGCTTCCCATTTTTACCTCCTTTACAGATTTGGGAAAAAAGGCCTGTCTGGTCTTTTAATTCTCTCGCACAGCCCAGTAGAATAAGAACTGTTTAAATTCTTGCTTCTTGATCCCCTCACAGTGAAGCTGTAGAAAGATCTGGACCTAGAACCATACTCCTTCTCTAGAAATTTTGAGGAATGACAAATGAGAACAGATATATCCTTTTCATATTCATTCTATTTTCCTATATCTATATTCCTATCTCTATTTTCTCTGGAGTATGTTGTCAAATCATATGCGTCCCTTTAGGAACCTGGAAAAAGACTTTCCTAGTCTGAACTGCAGTTAAAACCTGCAGTTTTCTGAATTTCTGAGGAACACATTACTGTAAAACTTGCCTTTCTCCAAGTCATCTCCTAGCTCTTAGCTGAACTATTTAGTATCTTCCTCTCCTTTACATATATCTGCTGGGAGGTGCAAAATTTGTTGTGATAAGTCTCCACTTTCAATCTCTCTGCATTTCTCTCTCTACTCCTACCCAGCCTATTTAGAGAACACAAACTTTTTTGAATCCAAAGACATAAGACTGAGGCCTATTTTGAAAATAAAAATAAAAAAAGCACCTATCTCCCTCCAGAATAAGCTAGCAAGGCGTTAATATAGAATCAACAGTGGAACACCTGCTGCTTTTCAGAAGATATCCCTCATGTGACCAAAACTAGATGAAGGTAGGAAGTTCATTTCTGAAGGGAATTGCCATTTAGTGGTGTTGGGAAGAAAAGGAAGTGTTTGAAAACATTAATTTCATCATTAGTGTAATTTTTGTGACTTCTTAACGCAGCTACACCCCTATACGAGTTAAAAGTAAACCTCCAGCAGCAGCTCACTCTAAGTCAGAAGTCACCTAGTGCATGTTTCCGGGGTAATTATGATCCATGATATATTTGTAGATCTTTATGGGACATTGGGATAAAAATTATGAGCAAAATCGAAATGAAGAAAGGAAGAAAGAAATATTTTGCTGTCACTAAGGCACGATGGCCATGTATGAGGAAGCAAGACACACTGTCCTACATGCTTCTCCTAAATACCGAGGAACTCATAGAAGCACTCTGCTTCCCTCTGCTCTTGGGATAAAATATTTTGCACTTTCAAAGTCAAGAAACAAAGAAGAAATATCTTTATAAAATTACTGAAGTGCCCCAAGCAAAATTTATTTGGTCTCTATAAGTCTTGAGTAACACAAAAAGAAATCAATAAAAAGTATGTATAACGAAAAAACAAACTAAAAATGCTACCACTTCCTACAAATCTTGTTACAACTATTATTTTACTTTAGCTTGGGAGATATACAGGTAGATTATCTGATTTTCCTCCAGAACACTCAGATTTCACTTAAAGCTGACTTCTAACAGATGCAAAAAATTTTCCAAACAGTCACTCTTCAAAAACTCTTATTAAAAACAATGATTTTAATTACATTATTAGTCCAACTTGTCTTGCAGAAAAGGAGTGAATGCCAAACAAGTCCAATTCCTTGAAGAGAAAAGGGGCTAAGGAGAAACAAAAATATGCTTATCCTTAGCTAAGGAGAAGAGAGCTAAGAGCTAATCAGGCACAGTTTGCTGGATGCATTTATTTACCTAATAATGATTTTTACTCTGTAATTTCTCAGCTCGAGAATGAAATACAAGCAACATTCTACTCATTATTCTACTAAATACATTAAAAAAGTTCCCATATTGCCAGTCAGTCCAGAGGGAATTTCTTTTACTCTCAGAGGGAAAGAGTTCTTACTGATTCCATTGATAACGTAGGAAAGAACTTATTGCAAAACAATTTGGAAGACTCATTTGTTTTGCAAGTAAAACCTTGCTATTTCTAGCCCTCCTCAAAGATTTGAAACATGCTACATGTAGAATATACAGTTATTGCATTGTGTAAGTACAAGATATAGTTCTACATATTAGGTGAGATTTGACACAAATGATGATGACAACTTCATACTCAACCTTCATCACAGGTCTTAATCCAATTACTCCCAGTTTTAACCGATGTTAAGTACACTCAAAGTTGATGGGAGTACTTCAAAATGATCAAGAAAGTGAGGAAAGGTTCTTGTACTCTCAAAAAAATTTGTAAGACTGTACAGATAAATCAGAGCTGTAAACATAACTCCTCTGTTTGCTTTTAGTGCATTCATTATTTAACACGGATTTGAAACAAATGCTTCTATTGCTGTCTAAACAATTAAATAGTTTTGAAACTTTTTCAGCTTCTTTGTACGATGTAGGTTTATCAGCTGCCTATCCGAGGCCCATTAGCTATTTTAAGAGCCTAATTCCCTTAGCATATTTTATGTGTTAGCAGAATGATGTATATTACATTCGTAATTAATTCTGAGCTGGTATAATAGTAAGAAGAATTCTCTCATATAAAAGAGATAATAATTTCAAGACCTTAAATAAGGACATAAGGACCTTATGTAAGCTTTTTTAAACTTCCGAACTAAAAATGCAGCTATGCTTTTGTCCTATTATTACACTCAAATGACACTGAAAGATTTGTATTAATAAAAAGTAAGAGATTAAACAGACAGACATAATATCACATGGCTGTAATTTAAGAATTAACCATTTATTATACAATACATTCCCTTTCGATTCTACATATGTACATAATTAGTTTATAGAGGGATTTACCTGAAAAGAATAGTCTTTGAAGATAAGTATTCTTTAATTGATGATACTTTTAAAGGGATGCAATGTTTTAAATTAAATTACATTAAATGCTTTTGTGTTTACTCTGCATTAAACCCTATTTTATTTATTGTCATCTTCCCAGCATGGTCTCATCATGGTTCAAGAGGACTGCTAATGCTATGTATATTATGCTGCACTGTCCTCTAATTGACCTTGTTTGTGCAACGGAATGGCTGCCTTTCTCAAGCTGCCAGCTCTTTATTGCTGCATTTTGACCATGCACTAGTGGCTCTTTGTGCTGCTTTTGAGTTCAAGAATCAATACTGCATTCCCCACAGTCAATAAAGGAAGCTGACAGCATGAATTAACTGAGTGTAGCCAGTTGCATGGAGGGCCATTGTCTTTAAGGAAAATCCGGATGATTACAAGCCTCCATTGCTTAGTGGAGATTTTAATGTGAAGCGCAAGGTTGCTGTAATTTAATTTTGGCCTGCTGCTCTGACACACTCCCCTTTGCTACTGCTTCATGGAGTCGAAGCTATTAATGGCTGTAGACCAAAACACATAGGGAGACAAAGGCAAATAGTTACAGTCTCGCTTTAGCAGCAGTTACTTCTGATTTAACAGCAATATTTCTTTTGCATTTACTGGAATTGACAGGAACTCCTTTTTTTCTTCTTCCCTCCCAGTCTGTTCCCTGTTGAATTCCTACATGTAAAATAAGCCATATGAGAGCAAAATATCTCAACTACAGTACCACAAGGTGTCACGTCCTGAACTGACACCTAAAGGAAGTTTGCACATGCGACAAAACTGGAATTATATGCAATGTCTAGGGTTCTCTCCCCTATAGTCTTACTGAATCATCTAGTAAGAGATGCTGTTTAGCCACAGCTACTGAAGTAGACTGTTGCAAAAAACTATCCACAGAAAAGGCATGTTAAGTAAATGCAAAGTTAACAGTAGGACTTCTGCTGCTAAGAGCAGAAATGAGATACTTTTTATTTAAAAAAAGAGTAATGGCTTCTATTCAAGAGGCTTTGATATTGAAATCTGTAGTTTCTTATGACAGACAGTATTGTTGATTCAAATGGATTCAAGCTCTGTTATTCAAGAGGACAATGTGTTATATACAAACCATTTAACTCAAGCTTTTAACTTGTTTTCTCTGTTGACAGTAGTATGAGAGATTGTCTAGGGGGTAATCTTTCTAAAGTAATGCCAGAAAAGTTTTATCCACTTACAACTTCCATAAAAAATCCAAAGCTCCTGATTCCTACTGCCTGTTCACCTGCTATATAAATGTCTCAGGAATTTACCTGAGAGGAAAAGCTGAGGCTAAGCTTGATTTAAAGTATATTTCTTCCACACTACCAGCCATGGAAAATAATAGACTAGATTTATCTCTTCTGTCATTATCCATCTTGGCCATCTAAGAGTTAAGCACCTAGTCTTCTTCTAAGTCAGTGAAAAGTAGGAAGCATTTCAAGAGGATGAATCACTCCATGCCAAAATAGCAGTTGGAGACAGCTGATGGACTGTGATCAGAAGATATCTATTTTTTTCTCCACTGACAATAGAGGGAGCATGGGCAATTAGCTAAGTTAACTTTTAGAATGGTAAAATGAGGTGAGATAAACTCCAGACTAACTTTTTTAAAATATACAGTGTTAGAAAGGGAATGGAGTAAATAATAGTCAACAACTTGACTAGGTATTTCTTAACAGTTACTGGCATTCTGTCTGCTGCAAAATTGTGTGAACATCACTACATACACATTATGTACGTAGGGGTGCACAAAAGGTGTTGGGGCTTACACAAGGCATATCTTCTGTGAAAATGCAAAACCCCAGGGGACCTATTCCATCAGCAAAAACAAGAGATGAGAACTTATGACAGCTCTGAAAAGAAGGAAGTCATTCTCTTCATCCTTGAGCTGGGATCCAAGAGCTCTATGATTAAATCTTATGATTTAATAGATACACATGAATGCTCAGAGTAATTTTCCCTGAATCCTCATATTTAATGGTCTTTTACTAACTACTCAACTCGTCCATGGGCTTCACATCTTCCACTGATGGACCATAGCTGTTCCTCTCTGAAAATACACATAAACTAGCTTTCAAGAGATCCCTCTTGATAGACCACATTTTTCCCATATTCACAAAGCAGAGTCAAGAGTAATCTTAAATTTTTCCTAGTGTAAAAAGTTGAAAAATTATCAAGTTCAAACTCAATTTTTCTACAGTATAAACATCTTATATAACTATTAGAAAGAACTAAAAAAAAACAAAAAACAAAAAACTATAATTTAAATAATTTGGAGGGACCCACAAGTGATGATTATCCCTTGTAATGCAAAATGATGAAACTGAAAATTGATGGATCTGTGGAGGAAAGTAACAGTTAAGCACCTATAAAGGAAAGTACCAAGGTGATAACAAATATAAACTAGGCAGACAAGCTGACTCTTGGGGAGGAATTTGTTTCTGTATGTAACATGGGCTTGACCCTGCTCCAACCAGCAGTAATTAAAATGATCTGACTGACACCAGAAGGAGCAGATCTGGATCCTGAATGAGTTTTTAAATACTGCTGTCACCACAGCACCTGAATGTCACTGAAGTTGCACACTGAGAACATTTAAACATGTTGAACTAGTAGCCAAGTTTGGCACTAAGATACTCAAATACATCTCCACTGGACTACAAATAGAGCTACTTGTATGTATTATTGGAGGGCAGAGCATGGCAGAGGCTGTTGAAAAATATCATCAATCACAAATGATCAAAAGTTAGCTCTATTCAGAGAAGATTATTTTTTCAGGCTAACTTTATAATAAACTTGAAAGTGCATTTCAGACCTTGCAAAAATGTTGACAGCTAGGAAGTTTGGAATTGTTAGTAAGACCCAGTTTTCAGGTAGAAAACAAGGGCAGAGCACATCTAGCTTTCCTTTGAAAATAATATATTATTAGGATTAAAACCAGCAAATGATATGGAACTAAGGTAAACTTAATTTGCATTCTTCAGTTCAAAAGAAATGTTGCTTTGATACCACTGTGGTATATTTACAGTACATACATGTTCTCCTGGGAATAAATGTTTATTAAAATTCTATTTCTTTCTTCTTTTTGTCTTACTGTGTGCTTTTTCTCACAGTCAGGTTTTCAGTAGCAAAGCTATTCCAAGTGCACTTTATGGATAAAAACACTGTTGTGATTTAAAAGAAAAAACTAACATGGAATCTGACAAAACAGCAGTTTTATAAATGCCAGTAGTCACCACTAAATTCTGTACATTTGTAACAGGACAGAGACACTTCTCTTTCTGCCACTAATGATAATCGAATCAATGATTATGTTTACATGCATCAAACAATATACAGTAACTAAAACTATGTTGATTTTTAAATCATAAGGAAATTAAAACCTGTGTTTTACAGATGTGTTGATTATTTGTTACTTCTTGAAATCTTTGAAGTTAATATTAGCTAATGAAGCCAAAAAGATTGTTTCTGTTATTATTTTACCCTTTTCCCTATCTTACAAATATTGATTTTGCTTGAATATGCTAGATACAGTACAAATATGCAAAACCAGGTCCCACCTCAGCTGCTGTGCAGTTTTGGTGAGTACATATAATGCTTAATAGAAAGTTGGAAAGCAATATTGGTACATGATTACTACACCATCACAAAATTCTTAAATTACCAAGAGTACCGAGAGTACACAAATTGTCAAATTTCTGAGAGTCAATGCAGCTGAATTTTGTGAAACCTGAAGGGAGTGTGGTGAGTTTTTGGTGCACCTGAAGGGGAACCTTTCCTCAATAAGAGACTGCCTGGAAAAAATATTTTAAAATTTTTGATTAAGCTTTTAGGTGTCTATATTCAGATCCTAGCAACTCTACATTGATATCTGATTTGGTTCAGATAACTGTATTCATATTTTTAATTATTCTCTAAAATAAAAATATAATAATAATAATTAATAATAATAATAGTAGTGGTGGTAGTAGTAGTAGTAGTAGTAGTACTAGTAGTACTAGCAGTGAAACTGCTGGAATCTCCTCCCAGTCAAAAGTTAGGGCTTTATTCCTATCAATGCATAGATAAAAGTTATTTCTTATTTAATGACTTCTCTGTCAAGGTAGATGGGAAGAACATATTATGCATATCAAATGGCGTATTTCCTTAAAAGAATTTATAGGCTACATAGAAAGGTTACTCACTTCATTCCCTAGCAAAATGGATATGCAAGGTAGCCATATGGTGTGAGTAATACTCTTGCAACAATTTTTAGGAACGGAAAAGAAGAATATCTTATCATATAAAAGCCATGGAGAATTTAGGAAGAGAGAATATGATCAACTCATTTAGAATTTGGAGCACATATGAGGTTAACACCTCTAATGATAACTGCCACTTGAGCTTTCATAATCAAATGCTTCAATTTTAGGTCTCATCTGAAAGGCAGATCACATAGAGAATAGTCTGAAACTCTTTAATTGCCTTGTATAACAATACACATTTTTAAGTAAGTGAATGCATTACAGCTTTGACTTTTGTTCTGATCATTTTGTGTTACAAATAGAAGCACACCCATCGTTCTTCTCATCAGTTAGAAATTTTAATGTTGGTGCATAGGATATTCAGTCTGCATAATTCCTTTTCCTCTTAATAAGAGATGTCTGGTTATGCCTTTATACACTGAGAAGAGAATTGAAGCCATTGTCCTTGAAAAGACTGCCTTTGCTTTGGGTAAAGAACTATATCAGTGTGAATTGGCATTTGCGTCCTTTGCAAACTATGAAGCACAAAGCATTTGAAAAAAATGTATCTCAATGGCCAGTGTCCACTTCTGACATTTTATGATAATAAACTGGCCTGCACACAGCTCTTATTTATACCTTGGTAAGTTGCTTGAATTGTATTAATACCAGGAAAGTTACTCCAGGTGTACACCTGCAAAACTGAATTTGACTTTATGTGGAGGCATACAGCTGGTACTATGTAGTCTTTTCATCATAGGTTTTAGAGCCTGTACAGAAAAAAATGTTTAGAAGCAAATGAAGAGGTAGGCGAGCAAAGGCTGTATTTTTAAAAGGGTGGCAAGTCTAGCAACTTGACACCAATAGAGAAGCTCAAACACAAGTGCTGTTTGTTGACTTTTGCAGTGGAGTGCCACTGACCTTTTTCTGGAGGTTTCCCATGTGCTAACTGAAGATATTGCCTCCTACTTCCCTGAGATGCTGTGAGATTTAATTAATGGTGTTCTAAAGCACCACATGAATCTTATTGCTGCTGGAATTTGTCCACTGAATACATTTGGTATTCTGAATCAGCCACAAGTATCCTGGTATCCACATTTCCAATATTAAAGGTAACAAATTACTACAGAGAAGGTACCAGGAAGTAACAGTTTTGGGAGTCTGCCACAGACTGTCACTGATTTATAGAGGTATCATGTGCCTTTCCATAGATTTACAATCTTCTCTTCCTTATACTGCTTGCATCCATCTAAATAATGATGGGGAGCATATGGCTTTATTTTTAAACACTGGCACAAATTTCAGTCAAGCAGTTCACAGGTTATAAATCACAGGTTATATCAAGTTCTAGAAGACTGATGGCATCAGCAAACCAAGGACATGTTTTGGAGGAGCAGAGGGGGGCATGACAACCATGGTCCTAGCTGGATCTCTCCTACCAGGAGAAACTTTTCCAAAGGCAGTGCACAAGAATATATCTGAAGGAGCAAGCAATATTCAAAGTATCAGGAGACTTCAAGGGTGTTTTGGGGGAGAGAAAATTTATCAGATCTTTTTGTCTTGTAAGCCAGAAACATAAAGGCCATTGTGATTTCTATCCCAAATAGCTTCATTCAGATCAGACTAAAACTTTGCAGAGATAGAAAGGTAGAGATAAATTGGGATCGATGCTTGCCTACCAAACCGAAGAGAGAGACACACATTGCAAGACTGTAAAGTTTTATTTATGCTATTTGAAGTACATAAACAATAACAAAATAATACATTAGAAGCAATGTTAAAAATAATTCAAGCTTATAAATATAACCTTCACTTCTAAACGCTAATAAAAACTTAATTTCTTTAACAAGTTTTCCATTGTAAAAATGAAAACAAAGCTTCCATTAAAAGATTAGCTTTCCAGGCAACAGACAAAATCTGTAATCCAAAAAGCTGATATTAGCAATGTGTAGTGGTTTCTTGCCTTGTCTAGTATTCCAGAAACTATTTTCACATTTTAAAGGAGGCTATTTCTCTTAATGATAGTGATTTTGGTTTCCATTAGCTCATGTAATATTGATTTGAATTTTGTCCCATGACTGTGAGCCAAATTCTGTAATCTTACCTTTTTATTAAACACTTGTGGGCATCCTTCTTGAACCAAAATGTCACACAGTCATTTGGTTTCTGTGGTTTTTAATAATACATTTTAAGCACGGAACATGTTGGACTGGGGAATTCTTTTGTGTCACCATTTTGTTATTGCCTTTTGAAAGCAGAAAAAAAGCTATCAATATTTTATTGAATATAGGGATCCGTGCATTTTTTGTCTGTGAATATGCAAGGCAATGAAGCAGCCTCTTGTCTCAGACGGACTGGTGTCAATGCTGTCAAAACCAATGCAGCACCTCCAAATACTGGCAGTGAAATGAAGAGCAGAAAGGTAGCTCAAACACGTTTTTGTTGAAGATTGTGCACTTTTCAGGCTTGCCTTAACCCCATGCTATCTGCCATGAGCACCTGGGAAAAAATGAAAGACAATTTCAAAAGCAAAAGTCTTTCTAAGAACATTGTGAAAGAAGTTTCCATGAGCTGCCAAAGTTGCAGAACAACAATAGTAAAAGCTACTGGATGGAAACAGCCCAGTGAAAGATACTGACAATATGTTATCTGTGATGATACTTTGGAGAAAAAAAATAAAAAGTCAAATTTTTTATTTGTTTAAGGCAAAGACAGAAAAAAAATCAGATGATGTTAAATATTGATTTACAACCTTCATGCTTGTGATTCAGATCTGAAAATGTGAACTTTCCCTTCTTTAAGGGGAATGGAAGTTAGTAATTCAGGCTGTAATTATGACTCTATGTGTGCACATCATTGCATTATATTCAACCACAAAGAACAGATAGTATGTTTACTGTACAAATACAATGCATAACAACTCTCTGCCTAGAAAGGCTGATTATTTACAGCTTCAGTCCTTATTCATGTGCTAAATTTTACAGATTTCAATAGATCCACTAGAAAAAGAAATACCTGCCTCCATCTTTGCCAGAGAAGGGCCCAATTCTATGGATAATATTAAAGTGAGTGCTTACTCAATAAGGTTAGGAGTTAAGAAGAGAACAGGACTCCAACAGGAAGACATTGCAGCCACAGTAGATGCATATCAAGTGTGAACCCATTAAACCCATGGGATGAAGACTCTTAAACATCAACACGTGCCTATTGCTGCATAGTCTGTGATTTTGCATGTTGTACCTGAATACCTTGTTGCACATCTGGATCAGAAAGAAGCAAGTGCAGTTTAAAGAGGAAATCATATACCAGCCAGGATTGAAATTATTTTCGACAGAAGAAAAATATGTAACACTGATGCAGAACTGCAATTCATGTAACATGACTCAATTGTTTTAAAGGAAATGCTAGCAGCATTTTAAATAACTGTGGATACACAATTGTTAAAATTTAATGCTGCTGTTTGCATGTATCTAAACTTATGGAAATTTGTGTGAAATTTTCACTCCTGTTTCATTCAGGTCTCCTCTGAAATAAGACTGTCACCTCAGTAGGTTTATTCAACTTAATAAAAATTTTAAATAAAATAAATAAGTAACGTCAAGTCATAGCTTATTTGCAAGACATCAGTCATGTATTTGTAACTTGTGGAATAAGATTAAACAAATCCAAGGAAGAAAAAAATAGATCATGGCCACCAGAATTAGACATTTAACATTTTTTCTATTCATTTCTTATATGAACACAATATATTTTCTCAGTCTATAACTGAGAAATAACTTTGCACCCATCCACAGGTGCAACACAATTCATTGAGATAAACTTTTCAATGTCTTTTTTAATCTAACAATAGATGAGTTGAAAATGTCCAGCATGTCACCTTTACTCAAGTCGTTCTCTCTCTGAGATACACTGCTCCCTCAGGCACCTCTCTGCAGAGATGTGCTTCATGATTTGGCTCATCTGATACCAACAACAAAGTGGTGCAAAGTGCCAGATCACCAGGCACTCTGACTTGTCTCTGCATGTTCTGCACAGACCTGGAGGCCCTCCCTGCCCTCTGTAGGTGACAAATTTCACTGGCTGCAGTAAAAGAGGCAGTATGTCAGAGATATCACCCTATCTGCCTTTCCCCTACCTGTAAACTCTTTGTGAGTGTAGTAGGAAGAAAACTCGGTTGCTAAAGTTATCACTGTTAGCAACAATGTCTCATGAACAAAATCTTGCCTTCATGGAAAGACCTGTACAGACACCTGGATAATTGAGAAGCTGCTCAGGCTGGCATAGCAGTGGGATTCAACAATGCCTTTCCCCTTGAGCTTTAATGGCTCCTACCCAGCAAACAGAGTTAGGAAAAGAGGGAGGGAAGGAGACCTCAGGACACCACATTATCCAGTACTCCTATTTCAGGATGGGATAAGGGTTGTAGGGTAGCTATTTTTCATTTCAACTATTTCTGTCACATTTTGAGGGCTCTGTGGAACTGGTTACTGGATTTTATGCTCTGAGATGGTTTGCTCCCATCATCCATTATCTTGCAGCCATCTGAAATGACCAGCACTCCATAGCGTTAAGACACTGTGTTGTCCATTGCCTCCACTGGTGACACCTGAACGATCATGTTCTTCTCTCAGTCTGAAGACAGAATGCCCTGGCAGGATGGAAATGGATGCAACTCCTTGTGTCAAGGCACAGACCAAAGTCAGTGAAGTACCTCTGCTCTGAAAAAGAGAGCAGATAATTAGGTAGTAAATATTATTGTGATTTTCTCCTTACCCACATTAATCCAAACAGCTGGAGATCTCTTCCCAAAATTGCAACACTAATGATATGAGCCGAATATTGAACCACATACGTACAGCTTGTCACTGTGCATACTCAACTCTCCTCTGGCAGCAGAAGCAGTGAACATCATCCAAAAAGCAATGCCATGCCAAACAATGCTACAAGATTGTATGTCCTCAGAGGTGGGAAACCACTTTCAGAGCTTCTCTTTGTCCCCACTCTTTAGTGGAAGACCTGAATTTGGCCAAAAAGTGGTAAAAAATATTGAAAAAAAAATAAAAGGAATGTGAGGACCCTTCAACTCTGGCCTTACAATGACATCCTTTTCTGAACTGACCTAGCAGTTGGCATTTCTGATGAATTGTACTGATCTGCGTATTTTCACTCAATATCTGCATCTTTTCCATTATTCACCCTTAGGGCTGTATTTAACTAATGTAGAGATTTTTTGTGCTCCTGACAATGAGAGACAGATACCCATGGCTGTAGTCAGTCTTGGTGTAGCAACTGTCCATGAATTCTGCCTCCAACATACAGATCAGTTAGCATCAGCTTACAGATTTCTGAGCTTTAATTTATTTATTGAGGTCAAATGACTTCAGCAGGAGCTGCAGCTATTCAACACTTCTCTAATCAGGCAATTTTATCTAGAAGCCTAAAAAAACGGAATCAGTATCTGGGCTTTAGGAATTGAAGTTTTTGGTTGTTGACAATGAAACTGGTAGCAGTAATTTAAAAGGCATTTTGCCCTTGGCTCCACAGGCTTCTGCTAATCATGCTCAGGTCTGACCTGTACCATACTACACAACTGACTCAGTATTTGGACTTTCTTGACTTAACATTGCCAGATTAAAGCTAATTTCTACTGGTTGTGTGAAGAATATCTTTTTCAAAGAGAGCCAGATTCAATCCATGGTGCACTGAGACAGTGCCTGCCATTTGCAGAATGCAATGGACCATGCTGACAGTGGCTAGGGTAAGCAGGGCATTAATCGTATGGCAACCACAGGGTGTTGAATCAGTGGCTTTGTTGCTCTACCAGTGAATCAGCTAATGTGAGGAAAGATTGTGGCCCATATTTCCCAAAGCATAGTCTGCCTTTGGTGTTTGCAGCTCTGGAAGAATTGTTGAGTTTAGCAATTTAGTCATGATTAATCCTGCCGGCAAATATATGCAAAGTACAATTATGGAATCATTTAGGTTGGAAAAGATGTTCAAGCTCATCAAGTGCAACCATTAATCTAACACTACCAAGTCCATCACTAAGCCATGTCCCCAAGTGCCACATCTACATGTCTTTAAATACCTCCAGGGATGATGACCACCATTTTCCTGGGCAGCCTGTTTCAATGTGTGGCAACCATTTCAGTGAAGCAATTTTCCTAATATCCAACCTAAATCTCACCTGATGCAACTTGAGGCCATTTCTTCTTGTCCTATTTCTTACTACTTGGGAGAAGAGACCGATTCCTGTCTTGCTACAGCCTCCTTTCAGGTAGTTGTAAAGAGATAAGGTCTCCTCTCAGCCTTCTTTTCTCCAGGCTAAACAACCCCAGGTCCCTCAGCTGCTCCTCATAATACTTGTGCTCCAGCTCTTTCCCCATCTTCATTGCCTTTCTCTGGACATGCTTCAGCAATTCAGTGTCTTTCTTGTACTGAGAGGCCCAGAACTGGACACGAGATTCGAGGTGAGGCCTCATCAGTGCTGAGTACAGGGGGTCGATCACTGCCCTTGTCCTGCTGGCCACACTATTTCTGATACAGACCAGGATGCCATTGGCTGCCTTGGCCATCTGGGCACACTGCTGGCTCAAGTTCAGCTGTCTGTGAACCAGAAACCCAAGGTCCTTTTTGACTGGGCAGCTTTCCAGCCACTCTGCCCAAGTTTGTAGCATTGCATGGGGTTATTGTGACTCAAGTGTAGGACCCGGCATTTGGCCTTATAGGATGTCATAAAATTAGCCTTGACCCATCAATCCAGCTTGTCCAGATCTTTCTGTAGAGCCTTCCTGCCCTCCAGCAGATCAACACTCCTGCCCAACTTGGTGTCATCTGCAAACTGACTGAGGGTGCACTCAATCTCATTGTCCAGATCATTGATAAAGATATTAAACAGGACTGGACCTAACACTGAGCCCCACGGAACACCACTTGTGATTGGCTGCCAACTGGATGTAACTCCATTCACCACTACTCTCTGGGATTGACCATCCAGCCAGATTTTACCCAGCAAAAAGTGCATCCTTCCATACCATGAGCAGACAGTTTCTCCAGTAGAATTCTGAAAACCCATGTGAAGGGAATCCACAATACAAACTACAAGCTGCAAACTGTTAGTCTTCTTCTTCACTTCATTCCCAATATTTTTCTTATCTTTCTTTTTCTGATAAAACTGTGTTGCAGGTACGTCTGTCTTTTTTTATTCTTCCTATTACGATGTGAAAACAACACAGATGAATCAGTTTTAGCTGACTTGAGACTCATTCATCCTTTTGAAAATTTTAACGCACACTTATGCACACACACTTCAACTAGTTTAAAAATCTTTCCAAATAAAAACTGAAGAAAAAGTGCTTTCCTCTTTAAACATTTAGAAACAGGCTCATTTTTCTTCCCAATTACAGCAAATACACAGAAAAGTAATAAGTCTCAGAAGATTTGTCACAAATCCTCCAAGTTCATGACACCAGTTTCAAAGCAAACCATTGGTTCCCTTCAAAGCAGTAGTCTGCAGCTGCCTGATAAAAGGCCACAACCCAGTACAAGGTAATCATTAGGCAGACGTTATTATTATTTTGCTAATTAGTCAAAAATCATTGGATTTCCTGTGGCTCCTTCCTGCTGAGCAATCATTTGATCTTGCTTGTGTTGACAAACACACGAGTCACCAATTGTGCCTCATTTATCATTTGACAAGGACAATGTTTGCTTCTTCTTGCGTGGAGAAGACTAAGAACAAGAAAACAGGCAAGAAGATTCAGAATATAACTGTGGTTTCTTTTTACTTCAACTGATACAGTGACAAACCCCACCAAAATAACAGGATCTGCAGTGAGCTATAAAGCTGCTGTTCAAATACTGGGGGGGAGTGTGAATGCAGAATTCCTACAATGAGCTTTGCGTAAAATAGACTGGAAATATTCCTGCTTCAACTGAAGTGTAGAGACTTCCGTGTTCCCAAAAAAGGACCCCACAGCATTCTCTCTGCAACACTGTCTAACTGCCAAAATATGGCTAAATTTAACCGGAAGACCTCGAGGAGGGGGGAATTATTTTGTAAAATATAAAGACTGAGATAAACTTGTACAGTTCAGTTCCCCAAATTTAGTTTAAAAGACATTTCAAAACTCAGCTCTCTATATAGGGAGTATTCTTTTAAAGAATGTACAGGAAAATCTGGCATAAGGATATGTCTATGTGAAAGTTTATTTATAGTTATTGCTAGTGATGGGTATGACATTTTTTTGGTCTAGATATTTCTCTTTCAGTAAGCTGGTCTTTAGGTTCCTCATACATTGTTAAAAAAAATCACTGCAAAGTAGACTGTTATATCAGTTCTTGAATACAAAACCAAGCACTGTATTGTTTCTAAGGGAGTTGCAGTATGTTTTTAAAAATTTTTTCTTTGTTGTTGCATATCACAGCATTATTTGTCTTAATTAATTTTATGAATTAGTATTACCATCACCCCAGGGAAGAAATAAATAATGGAATGTTGATATGGAGAGAAAAGAATCATAGTAAGCATGAAGGAATAAAAACAAAGCATTTTAAAAGATGCAAAATAGGTAATTTTCTGTATTGATCATTTGGAGGAAGACAGACAAGTATCTTAGTTTCTATATATGACTTTAAATAGAAAAAGGAAGCTGCTGAATTTATGACATTAACATCTGTGTTATCAAGAAAGCTTCTATGTCAATCTTTAATGTCTTTATATTGAGGGGTTCTCATTACCTAAGGAAAATAAGTAAAAACAAGAACAGGCAGGGATGTGCATGAAATATAATGCATTGTGCCAATTTTATAGAAAAGGACAAATGTTTCATTATTAAAGATTGTGCAAAAAACAGATTGAAGTGCACCTTCACTATTTGCTTAAACATATATTTTTCTAGGGAAATAATAGTGATTGCTTGACTCTTTTATTTACAAGCAGTTTAAATTGCCTCTCAAAAATACAGTTTATAGGTTGAATGATCTCAGCTACTTTGTGAAATTACTGATGTGTTCTTTTTATTGCGGCTTACATTTCCTGCAGCAATAGTCCTACCATCTCTTTGCAGGCTGCTGTACTGCTGCTAAGAATTTAGAAATAGACATGCTAGTTTTAAAGAGACTGTATTTTTCCTCTGCTTTAATAAATCAATCTTGTGCAGTAATGTTGGCACTCCTTTAAATGGGTCAGGACAAAGTGTATCCTTAGTTCACCTCCTGCAGCCTGATTGCTGATCACCAATAATTTGATCAGCCATGCCACAAGAAATGATTTGGTTCAATAGATGTAAACATGACTAACCACGTCCAAAACACATCAAAGATAAGAGGACTCTTCCTGCCCTCTGACTTCCCTGGAGCCAGAGCAGCCTGTCAGAGGACTGTGCCCCCAGCTCAGGGCATCCTGTTCTCTCTGCCTTCAGCAGATGATTTGTCAGATGAAAGAATCTGGGGATGAAATTTTAAAAGAAATATGACTACGCTCTGACTTAAAGCACAAATACAAAAATCTTTGCCAAACAGGATATTTAGGGCTCTGACTAGACTAACTTTAGAGAAATTATAGCCCACTAAGCCCAGCACCCAACCTGCACTGCCAGGATTTCCTCTTTGACTGTGGTTATGGGTGCTTTTAAAGAATTTGGCATTTGCAAGGACATTCCTAATAGTGCTCAGACATTCAATTCAGGGATGTAAGGAATTTTTTTTCCTTCAAAATGCATTTAATTAAAGAATGATTTAAAAAGAAAAAGTGAGGAAGGTTTGCTCAGTAGCTTTGGTGTTTTCCCTTCTCAGGTAAAACCAGGCTTGCAGAAATGATGACAGTTAATTTCCCAGCTTCTCCACTGAGCATGTGTGAGAAAGCAGAGAAGAATGAAATGTGTAGACGTTATACAGGGGTATTTATTGGCAGACTGGTTTGGTTTATTCTGTCCCTCCTTCATACCTTCTGCACATTTGTTCCTTGTACAGTGGGCTGTATTGACACGGCTTGATAAAGCACTTAAGGTCTTTGCTGGTACAGCTGCTCACAGAAGCTTAATTTCAGCACTTCATAGGGGACTATACATATTCTCTTAAATTTTAAATTTGCTCAGGCAAGTATTTGGGTTGGAATGGTTCTGTATGCACAGCCAGGGTTACAGAAGGAGTATTGTGAGATGGAGTTGAACACCAAAAGTTAAGCAATGCATGACAGACATCAAGTGTTCAGCATGACATAAGAGAATAAAAAATTCAGAATTATTTCAATTTAATAAATATGTGCAAAAGGTTAGTTTAAGGAAATAGCAGATTGCTTGTAAAGACTTTGTTATCTAATTCTTGGAATAAATTATCCATTTCAGATTATTAGCCTAGATGGGAGCAGCGATAGAGATTATTTGTTAAAAGGAAAAAAAGTGTCAAAGAAAAAAGCATATAAACAAGGACAAAACATAAATAACTCTTCTGACCCAAACAAAACTAAAATTTTATAGACTGTACCTTATCACAAGATTATTCATTTCTATTTTTTTTCTTGGTAGTGCCAAAAGCTCATTGTTACAAAGACAAAGTGATGACAAAATGCTTTTATGTAGGGACTCAGGTTTGGGAAAATGTATATGAATGTCCCTCTGCTTTTCTTTGCTGTGAAATTCCACATTTCTCACTTTTGTTTTTGTTTTAGAACTTTACCAACTTTTAAAATCTTTCTTATATTTTCATGCACAGAGTCTTTGGCAGAGGTAGCTCAGAATGTGGAGAACAGTGGAACACTAAGTTCCTAAAACAGCATAATTATGCATCTTAAATATGATTGAGTTTAAGAACGCCAGAAGGACATGAAAGCTCTGTTTCTATCTTGCCTTACAAAGAATCAAATTAATAGCTTGGATGAATGCAGTATAGCCACAAAGGACAATCAGAGTAAATCTATAATGGGCTAAAATTCAGTGAGAGCAATAAAGGGGTCACGGCGGTTTGAAGGAAATGAAAAATAATTTCAATTCCTTTTTTGAAAAAGAAAAAATCTATAATGACCTTTTCTCTTAAAAAGATGCATGTTTACTTTTGTATTACTTCATCTGATATCATTATATGTGTTACACTGTCCTTCCTTACATTGCAATGACACACATTGCAAGTATATCATTGCAAACAAAAGAAAATTATTTTATCTATTTATTCCCATCTGCAAGAACAGTTTAAACAGAAATACAGGAATTAAGGTAATGGCAAATAGCAATACCAAAGGACACAGTATTTACCACAGGTGGATCTTTATGCTCCAGATACATTTGTTTCACAGCCAGTATCAAGGCACAGGGTATCTGGGAGGTCTCAGAGCTTCGAGTGCCACATTTAGTTCCTGAAGTGGGACAGAGTTCTTGTCAGGGCCCTTGGCAGCCAGTCAACCCTTTGCAACAAGAGTTCAACGTCAAAACCGCAGTTATCAAACCCCCCAGGAAAATCCCTGCCCTGGACCCCAAAGCAGTTTTGTGAAGGACATTGCTTAGCCTGATTTACCACACATATCCCCAAACTGTAACTGGGGGCTCATCTATGAGTACTTCAGCTTGTGTGTACTTTCCTCATTCCCATGGCCCTGCACATCATGGGCATTTCTGATCCTGGTTATCCTCATTGGGCCTGATCCTGACCCCCACGCACAGACTAACATCCTGTCCCAGCCTCAGCCTGTCCCCATGGAGGTGTCTCGTCCCCAGGGCTGGGCCTCCTGGTGCCCTCCAACTGCCCAGTTCCTGGCTGGGATGAAATAGGATGAACTGCCAGCTCTGCTGCCCTGGGGGGCCCTCACTGCTCCTGAGGGAGACCACAGTGCCCAGAGTGCCCTGGCACACTTGCATTGTAGTCAAAATAAAGTCAGGGGGTGTGATTCACGTTGAGGTTTTCAAGGGAGGTGGTTCTGCCCCTTCACTCTGCTCTGGTGAGACCCCACATGGAGTGCTGCATCCAGCTCTGGGGCCCCCAGCACGAGAAGGATGGGGACCTGTTGGAATGAGACCAGAGGATGGCCCCAAAGACAATCAGAGGTCTGGCACCTCTCCTATGAGGGAAGGTTGACATAGTTAGGGTTGTTCAGTCTGGAGAAGAGAAGGCTCTGGGGAGAATGTAGAGCAGCCTGCCAGTACCTAAAGGGGGCCTACAAGAGGGCTGGAGGGGGTCTTTTTCAATGTATGTAGTGATAGGACAAGGGGCAGTGGGTTTAAATTGAAACGGGGTAGGTTTGGATTATATATTAGGAAGAAATTCGTCCCTATGAGGGTGGTGAGACACCAGAACAAGTTGCCCAGAGAAGTTGTGGATGTCCCATCCCTGGAAGTGTTCAAAACCATGTTGAATGGGGCTCTGGGAAACTTGGCCTAATGGAAGATGTCCCTGCCCATGGCAGGGCGGTTGGAACTAAATGGTCCCTTCCAACCCAAACTATTCTATGATTCTGTGAAATGTCATCTGAAGACACTGCCAGGATGTGCATGAAATGGTAACCCCTACACTGTCAATGCTGTTGGGGCAGCAGGATCTACAAGTGCCTACAATATGAAATGTAGTATTCACTGAGTTGCATATGGGGCTAGCCCTCCTCTCAGGCAGAGGTTAACTATCTTCCCTCTCCATCTTGGAGATCGACAGCGCAGAGGATGCCTTTTGGTGGTCTGCCTCCATTTCCCAGGCTCCCACACTGCCATACTCTTCCTCCCCACCTGTGCCATCAAATCCCGCATGGGAAGGGCAGAGTAGATCTCAAATCCAGCGAGGGTGGGTGGCCGCCAGACTCCTTTCTTTCCCCAGCAGGACCTGAGCCACCGGAGTTGGGACTGAGCCTGCACCAGTGCTGTGTAATTGAGGCAGCAGACCGGTGTAAATCCCGAGGAACGTGTTTTGCTTGTGCAATCATGCATCAGAAGAACACCTGCAGTGAGGTGGTGTAGCAGAATACCAATGCTGACTGTTGGCTTTTAGTCTCTATTTAAATAAGACACTGTGCTCATACTATGCAACATATTTAAACAAGAAAAAAGTGGTTGTCAGTGACAAGAATTTACTACCTTGTAGAATTCCATGAGTTGGGAGAAATATAGCCTATGGCTCTTTCTCTAGTGCTTTCTCTGATGATTTTTCATCAGAAGTCCAGGATTAGAGTTTAACAGAAACATGAGACATTGTCCATTACACACCAGCTGGAAAGGACCAAAGCACTAAGCAATTGGCACACAGGCATACTCAGGCACAGTGTACACAAATGTACATGTATTTATGTCTTGCACAGAAGACAGTTATTATTATTTAAAGAACAGATAAGTTGCTAAAAATTTTATTCTTTGCTGGTTTGTTTTTATTGTCTCAAAGGGAAGTCAGCAGTAGATATGCCCTCTAAACTGTGCAGCTGACCTTTATGTAGTTCTTAAGATGGTTGTGCTGCAGTGAAACAGAAGTTGCTTCCAGTCTAAGTGAGCTGCTCTCACTGGTCCAACTGGTCACTGCAGTCACTTCATATTGGATAAAGGATTGGTGTTGAGGCGTATAAATGAGATAATTATCATTGGGATTTTCCCTGACATACTCTCTTTAATAGCTCAAAACCAAAAATTTGAAAATGATCCTGTTTCTGTGTTAACAGTAGTATCCATCCAATTAAAACACTCACTAGATTTCATAAATAACTGCAGCTGCCTCAGTGTTGATATGAAGTGACTTCACCAAAACTGGATCAGCTACAGACAGCAAGGTCATATCTTGCCAGTGTGAAGAGAATAGTTGTTTCCTCATAAACTTGGATTTACCCTATAAATGAGCTGGGAAAAGATAAGATAATAAAAGACAAATATGGCTTAGTTCAATGGGATTGTACACAGAGGGATGAGTAAAGAATCTCTGGCAATTTGAATGGTGCCAGAAAAAAAAAAAGATCAGCAGATCTATGATGTCTGGAAGATCTACAATGCCCTGAAGAAACAATAAGCCAAATTGCTACCAAGTAAAAGGTCAGAATGAAGAAAATCACTGGGAGAAAAAATCCATAAATCTCTTGGTTTCATACTTACCTGTGGATTGACTTTTAGGCATATCTTTTCAGTAGACAAAGGGGAATAAGAACAAATCTGGTTCTATATATTATAGATCTTCAACACAAAACAATATACAAAATATCTGGATAATATGGAAATAAAAGCAAATCTGCTTTGCTAATAATAATTTTCTAGTCATTCACCAGTGTTAGTAAAGTGTCATCTGGGTCTCAGGTAAGTCACACCCTTGGGATTTTGTTTATATCTGTTCTTTCTTTGCAGTTGTCTGCATGACTATATAATTTCTTTCATAAACTTTCTAAAATCTATCTTAAAGGAATTTACATTTCTTGCCTGCGGTATGCTATTTGAAAGACAACTAGAATTTTTTTCCCCTCCTAATCTAAATTTATTACTGATAAATGAATG
This sequence comes from Manacus vitellinus, assembly GCF_001715985.3. Taxonomy (NCBI): domain Eukaryota; kingdom Metazoa; phylum Chordata; class Aves; order Passeriformes; family Pipridae; genus Manacus; species Manacus vitellinus. Next base: position 35,262,799 of record NW_021939396.1, read on the forward strand.
TTCAGTCTGATCACTGAACCACACTTTTCAAGCAGAAATTGGTCTTTTTGGAAACACTGAGATAAGACTATAAATTAGGCTTGTTAAAGAGAAAATCTACGCTGGAAAGCTATGAGTGTGTTGCTAAAAGTAGACAGACAGGCTTTCCAAATATACCAAGAGAATTGCACAACTGTTTTCTACAGAGAAGCTATGGGATTTGAGTACTTTTTATGCTCTGAAAACTCTGAAAATTTTTTCCATCCCTCTAAGGATGTACCTTCTCTTCACCACCTCTCTGAGGAACATCATATACATAGAGAAAGGGAGAGGCAAGGAAAAATCCACAAAAGTTTTCACAAGGGAAAATGCTTTGTGAAGCAGGCTCAATTACCTGTCACCATCTCCTAGTTCTGTTTTTGAATTCTGAAAGTACTTGCTATGCTCTTTTTCTATGTCATGTAAATAGGTCACAAGCCTCTTCTATCTGACTTTGGCATAAGCTGCAGAGGGAGGTCAAGCAGTTTGAGTTTTGAGGGTTGTCCCTTACTCATTAACTTGAAGGAAGTCATCTTAAAACTGGTCCTGAGTCCAACGCCTAATGGATCAAGATGTCTCATCCTGATCATTTTTGTTAACTCCAGTTTCTCAGTGGGTTAATTGTATATGACTGCAAGATTACACAATAACAACGCTTCTAAGGTCATGCCAGAAGCATAGGAGGCAGACATAGCTGCATAAGGTGATTCACATGGAGGTCATGACCAAACTCAGGCAATCAGAAAGCAGCAACCACTTCATATGACCCCTTACTGCAAAGTTGTTTTGTGAGCCACTGGTACCATCTCACCTGGCCATCCTATTGGGAGTTTCCAAGGAGCTGATTTGAAATAAGTCTTTCTACATGGCATTCACATATATCATGTCAGCTCAGAGGCTGACCCAGCTGAAAGGACCTTTAGTATGACACAGTCCCAAATATCCAATGACAATTGCCTTAAAATAAGAAACTGAGTCATCCCCGCAGTCATATTTGTGTGAGCAATTGTTATGCACTGAGGTAAGTGTTGTTACAGGAATGGACTATATTCATGAGTAAGTGTTTGAAATTCCCTCCCCAGGAGAGCAGGTGCTTCTCTCTTCTTCTCCCTGCACCTCTGTTTGGTGTAACGCACACTTATACTAAACTATAAAGCCCACTTTCACGTGATCTATTCAGTTTTCCAACTGACTTAAAAGAAAGGTCTTATTAAAGACTCTATAAGAGGTTTGAACTCTGTCAGGAATGCCCTGTGAGTTCAAATCATATTACTTTGCCCACTAGGTTCATTACAAAAAGCATGTTGAGCCTAGGCTTTCTGAATTCACCTGAGAAGCCAAGATTGGACCACAATAAAGAAGGGCAGTGTGGTTCTCTTGAGAAGCCCAGGTACAGCTCCATTAACATCCTCAGGAGTTATTGTATCTATAGACAGAAGGAAGAATTCTCAAACGTAGTGCCTAAAATTCAGGTGTCTGTATGTCTGCCAACTTTAAATACTACATTAAACATAGCTTTATGTGTCATGTGTCTAAATTTACGCACCCTAGTTTTAAAGATGAACTTATAAAGAGGATAATACATACCTAAGAGAAGACAAAAATGCTCACTTAGAGTATTTTTGACTTCTTAGAAATATTTTTAAAGGCCATGGAAGTATTCTTCCTACCTGCCTATGAATAAAAATATCTAGTAAGAATAACATTATAAGAATTTAAGGGGGTGATCTTTATTTTCTACTTTAGGTCAATTTAACAAAAGTGTGTTCTTGATTTGCATAATATTGTAAATAGCTCTTCCTGAACTGTTTTCATTAGACAGCAGGATTACCAGCAAATGACTTCAGTTACAGTCATCACAAAATAAAACAGTGTGAAAGCAATAGTTTAAGATTCATCACAGCCTTGCACATTACGTGTGCAAAGAGGCGGGAAACTGCAACCAAATCTGGACAGTGGTACCTTATACGTTTTTTATATGGTTGAAAATACCTCATAAAGTACTCAGCTAAATCACATATAATTAGGCTTTTTTGTTTTAATTCAGCATAACCAATGCTATTATATCACTTCAGCATAACTGGTCAACTGGCTTTGAATCAGTGCAGAGTCACTGCTTAAAAAATGCAAATGAGAAAGCAGTCTCATCATGTGGAGCCAATTCAGAGTATTTTGATTATTATAAGCAGAATAGATGGAAATATTAAGAAGTGTGAGATTTATCAGGGAACAAAATCAAATCAAATAAATCAAATACAGGTCCATCCCTCTATCTGTGGTGTGTATCTAGAGAGGAGGGTTGAAAACTCCATTTTTAATATTTCTGTCTTGTAAAATGAAAGCGTGAGCCAAGTACTGATCTCATCTGTATTCTCACATCTTACTGACTCGCTCAAACTCTTCTGCAAAGTTTGCCAACAGAAAGCTGACATGCAAGACAAAACTTTAAGAAAATCAATGCCAAATAATTGCCCAAGCTATAAGAAAGAATAAACTTGCCAGTACGTTATGTTCCACCAACACTGTGGAGAGTTGTAAACCTCAAATTGGAGGGAACTAAACAGCTCTTATTGTGCATAGTAGACTTTATATAACAGCAGGCAACACAAATCATTTCTCTACTGCAGTTCAATAGCTAGTCATTCCTTCTCTTCTATATTCAATTCTGCACCAGAGCCATGACTTAAATGCTGTGCTGCTGTCAGTTAGTTGGTTGTCCGTCCCTTGACTGCCAAAGGGGATGCTTTAAAATGGAGCTATTGTCCCAGTAATCAGGCATCTCCTGGTGGGACAGTATATGATAAATTTTTAAGGACATGGCTGCAGCATAAAGCATGCTGTACTTTACATCAGATATTGTCAAACAAGAATGTGTTTCTTTTTCATTACTTTTAAGATTCAGGTATTGTGGGGAGACTAAAAAGTGGACACTATGTCAGAATTATGAGAGACCCGAGGTATATTTTGCAATGTAACACTAGGTTTATGGATAATATCAACTATAAGTTGCAAGGGATATGGAAAACCTAATTCCTTTAAAGCAAGTCTAAAGGTATACTGAATATTGATGGAGTTTGTTTATTTATTTGACTGTACTTGCCCTAAAAACATGGATTAGTTTTTACGCTATTTTAGGGAAGTTTTAAAAATACCTTATCCAAAGCTAAAAGTCTTCCCATATTTAAGGACAAGCAAAAAGCTATGGCTTGACATGTGTGCATGGTTTAATTGGTATTTCAGGTACGAGTCTAACACTTGAACTAACTTATTCTCAAAGAAATATGCTGAAAACTATGAAGGATAAAACTCACTTGAAAGTCAATATCTCTTTCAAAGAATGTTTGTTGCAAACATGAAAGCAAGGCCCAGACACCTACTTTCGATCTCTGTGGCAGCCAGAGTATCATCAAATATCAGTCCCTCCTCATAGTCTTAAAAGCAATTTTACCATAATCCATCTTTTCGAAGAATGTTATTTACCAATAAAAACCCCCCTATTGTCAAGATCGTCTCAAGCTGGGAAATAAGAGTTGGTCTACTTATTCAAGTAAAATAGATCACGGTACAGAAACACAGAGGGTAGTCAGTGCCTTATATTTAGCCAATGTTGGAAGAAACATATTATATTGGATTATGCTGCAAGAGTCCCATGGTATCAGCTCCTGCAAGTTGGTGGATATAGCAGTCCACTAGTCCTACGGTAGTGTAGGAATATTTATGAAATTTTTTTACCTGTAGAATGGTTTTCTGAATCATGAGGCACACCTACTGTGACTTTCAAACCACACCTTTAATTCCAAAGCATTTTCTTCTTAGGCCAGCTGTTATTGCAGGTATACAGTAGTGATGTTTTGATTCTTGTCTTATTGCTTTGTAAAACTATATGACAATAAATTTTTGCCAGTAAAATGCTCCTTTTTTTTTCTTCATCATCTAACTTTGGTCCTTGCAGGTAGACTAGTCACTTCAGATAGTCTGATGGTTTTTTTGCTGTCTAGAAACACATGACATGACAATTGGAGGTTTCATTCACTAAGAGTGATGAATAGCCATTAGCAGGTCATGTTATACAGCACAGAATTATCAGGAAGAGAGTAGTGCCTACAACTGAGTGCTGGTGGTCCAAACTGCTGATGAAAGGCATGGAGGGAAAGGAGAAAATTTTGTTGTGTAGGAAAAGAGCTATCAGTACTCAACAGATGCCAGCTTCATCTTCCAAGAGACTTGGTACAAGACTCTAGGCAGGGAACAACTTAAAACATACACACATGAATATCCTAATATTCCTCAGAACATATATGCAAGCATAATTTTACATGGAGAAGCAGAAAACTGAGATCTTGCAAATTCTTACTTGAAATGGAAGCAACATTAGGAATACCTGTTCAGTGACACTAACCATGACGACATCTGGAAACTTTTAGAACTATATCTTCTAACTCAATTTCTATTCAACTTTCAGACTGACTTTATGGCTCAGTCTCTTCTGACTAATGTTTTCTCATGGTCCTTTCAAATTGTGGTAACTATATGGAAAGACACTGATTTCATTCTTGACTATTTTCCAATTACTTTATGGTGCTGAAAACTATACTGATAAAAATCTCTGTCTTCTTTCTTTCCACGCTGTGTGGCAAAAATTTCTTAAAAATGCCTTCAGTTAAGACTAGAGAAGCAAAGACTTTCTCTGTAAAACAAATAGAAAAATTATTTTGTGATTTTCCTCTATATATTTGCTACTCTCTGATTAAATCAATAGATGTATCTTTGAATTCTCGTGAGAATATCAAAGATCTTCATAATGCAGCTACATGTGGGTTATAAAAGCCAAAATATTCTTTCAATAGGTGCTGAAATAAGTTTCACCACTTCTTCCAGTTACTTTTCAAACGTCTTAGCCACCACAAGTTTATAGAGAACCTGGCTTATTCATGCTAATGTCCAGGAGAACTTTGTTGAAAGACATATGTCCATTTGGTTAAGCATGAAGACAAAAAGAGAAGAAACTTTTTAATAGACAACCTGTCTTTAATAATGAGTCTTCAGCATCAAATAGCAGAATATGAACACTCTTACTGACATTCTAGTTCAACATCTCAAATATGACAGACCAAAGACATAATTTATTAACAGTTGGCAGTCTGGCACTGACTGGGGTCCAACTTTTACTACAATGTGCTCTGATTTTTTTCTTAAGCTTATTTTGACTTCTTAGAAGAGCTTTGTCAATTGCTAGTACACCACTCTAATTTCAGATTTACTCTGGATTGCATATTAAATACACTACCTACACAATTCAGAAATATTTTTAAAATATTACTGTAACAATAGGTAGAAATAGGCAATCTTAGGTAAAGCTTAGTTCTCGTAACTTAGCTTCCTCTCTCTTACAAGGACTAGTGTTTTTGACAGACTTCTGATTGTGTCCAGATAGATTCAGTTTTGTAATTGCACTTAAATTATTTTTGGGTAATATTTCTGGTCAACTGTTTCAAGATGTTTAACCTTGAGATTATGGCAACCTATAGGTTTTTCAAAAATAGCTGATAGTGGAATGCTACAATTCCTTTTTTCCCCTGCTAAAATTAACGTTTAAGCAGCATCTCAAATGCAACAGCAGAATTATAAAGTGAAATGAGTATACAGATTAAAATCCTGAACCAGATAAGGACTGAGACTATTTATGAATTCACTGTCCTAGCCAAGCAGAAAAGATCAGGTAAACAACCTCTCATGGGACAGGCTGCATCGTGATATCTCAATATCTCTCCATAAGTGTGGAAGATCTAAAGGACTTCAGAATTTCAGAAGATTCTCCTTCAGACTAAGAAAACACATTTTTTTCCATTTTCACCAGGAATCAAAGGAGAAGGAGTAAAGATAAAGCTCAAACTATGCAGCAAACGGGAAACAAAAAGGATAATATTTCTTTCCTTCAGAAGTCACATTCTTTCTAAATTAGAGGGTATTGAAAATTCAGCTCCTAAGTCCTGAATTTGCCTTGCCACAAATTTACTCACCAAACAGGTCTCAGAGATCCTAGTAGTGCCATGAGCTTTTATACTTTAGCAGTTAAGAATAATAAAGCCAAGTGCAGATGAAATATACATGAGTGATAAATTCTGGATTTTCCACTGTGGAAGCATATTGCTTTTATGATTCAGATCCAGGTTACTTTAAGTCAGGTCATTTCAATTCAGTTTGCAGAAAAAAGACTGTGAAAAAGACTGTTAACCTATTTTTCTATACTGATAGAATTTCTCTATACTGATAGATGAAATGGCTTTGAATCAACAAGTTGAGGACACTCTGATTTGATTTCTTTTCATTTTACAGGGAGGGAGTAAAGAACATCACCGCTGACTTGGAGTGAGGTGGATCAACACAAAACAGTAGACCAGGTCCATTAAATGTTTGAGATTCAAATACCTAAGCTTGAAATATCAAGGAGCACCACAAGAGTGAATGATACAGTGAACATATCAATTAAAATGCTCTGGTTTTATCAAGTGGTGGCAAGATATCAATACTCTTCTCATTCACTATTTATACTTGATTTATGTTATCTTTTTTACTGGGTGTACCTTGCAATTGTTTTTTAGTGAGACATTTTAAGAAACATTCATGAAAACCAAGAAGTATGAAAACATCTCTCTGTAGTAAACAGAATGCAGACTCAGCACCCTATGAAAATCACCTTACAAGTCTGTTAATGAAGAAATTTTTTTCGCTGGGGGAGTAAAATTCTTGAGAAAAACATAATAGTCCAACCTGTGCACACCAAGACTATTCTATCTACTGATGTACAATGAACCTAGGGGATGTTTGGATTAGTCAGTCTTGCTGAAGCCCATGGTCTTGGTCATCAATGCTTTCTTTCAATTAAAAGTTCTAGGTCATCAAAATCCTCCTTAGTGACCTACTGCATAGTGTAATGCATTGTTCCCTTGGAGGGAACAAATGCTTTCTTACTGTAATTCATTTCCCAACTTGGGAAGCTCTAACAATTACCAGCTTTAATGCAATATATTTTCCCCATCTTCCATAAAAAATATAGTGTTCAGAAATATACTTGAATAGCAATTTATTGAATGTTACATCACTGTGAATATACCACATTTAGAAAGCCATTATAGAGGGAGTTCCCAGTGTGGTGACACAGCACAACGTGAGTGATGCAAGTAAAAAAGTTTCTATTTTAGTACTCAACAAAAATCAGACATAGTTCAGTGAAGTCACACTCTGCCTATCTAAGGCAATATCAAGAATGTGTATGTGTCCAAGTCTCTGTGCTCAGCCATCCATTCATTTTTCCTTATGTACACAGTGTATTTACATCAACGGTGGTTGTACACCCTCAGGAAGTAAGCTCTCCTAAAGTTTGAATAAATCACAAGGTTGCAGTCAGAATTGTCATCTATGAGCTAAAAAGCAGATCTCTGTTGCTAGTGGAGCACAAGCTATGCATTAGAAATCTGCACTGCAGGTAAAGGGTCTGCAGTATAGATGGAATAAATGCTGTCTTCATTAGTTCTATATATCATTTATTTTAAAACATAAACATATTTTATACTTTCACCTGATCAAGCCTTTGAAACTGAGATTTAAGTCTGATAAGTATACAGTTGTAAGCAAACATACTAGCAAATATGGTTTTCAGGTAAGATTTTTAAAAATCATTGTCTTTTAATAGCATAGCACACAAAAAATATTGGATTTTAGATTTATCTCAAGTTTCATATCAATATTGTAAATGAAACCTGGTTTTAATACAATGGAAACATCTACTTCTTGCAGAACATAGGGATTCAATTATGCATATATGAGTGTATATACACACACTTTTATACGGATCCGAATAATGGGTCATCTACCGCCACCACCTGTGTCTCCTAGAACGCTTCCATCAACACTGTCTCCATGCAATCCTAAACATCCACTGGTCAGATTATGTGACTAATATGTCTGTTCTAGAACAAACAGCAGTCAAAGTATTGAGGCCACGTTACTGAAAACACAGCTGCATTGGGCAGGGCACATCTCCAGGATGAAGGACCACCGCCTCCCTTAGATCTTGCTTTATGGTGAACTTACCACCGGCTGCCGCAAGAGAGGAGCCCCAAAGAAAAGATACTCCCTGAAACAACATCTCAGCCTCAGCCATACTGATCACCATAACTGGTCTACTCTGGCCTCCAATCAGGAGGTCTGGAGACACACCATCTTTAAGGTTGCTGATGCTTTTGAGAAAGCATGGAGGATCACTCTCAAAGAGAAAAGACAATGCAGAAAGAATTGTGTCTTGCCAATACCACCTAAGGAGTCTTTCTGCTGTGCCTTTTGCAACTGGACTTGTCTATCTCGTATTGGCCTTTTTAGCCACCAGCGCGTTTGTAACAAATGTGAGTAGAGCCTTCCTAAATCTTTGTTTGCAAAGCCCAGCCATGAATAGACGCACAAACAGGTTGGAAATTCCTCTCACATGCAAAGCATTTTAATGTGTTTATGCTACACTGTCTTTTGACAAGTCAGTGTATACTTACACATTTTAACAGTATAAATGCACTGCCTTAAAGTAAAGATTGTACAAGTAGCAGAGATATCAAGAGGTGGAAAAGATCTCAGCCATCCAGTCCATCTGTCAGATGATAAAAGATAATTGCCTATATCACATTTTCTCTTGTTTCTCTAAGTCCAGCTAAATATCTTTCCACCACATGCTACAGGTTATTACGCTTCCTAATGGACATCACTCAAGTTTTAACTTCGCAGCCAGACAACTTCGTCTCCCACTTTATTCTTTTGTGCTACTCAGTCTCATCCTGTCTTCAGCAACAGAGAGGCTGTGTCCTTCTTTCTTTTCTTTCTCTTTTTTTTCTTTTCTCTCATCCCTGCACCAGTTCCCCTTTCTCTATGGCATCATTCATGACTTTCTTCAATTTCCTTTCAAGTCTTTCACAGCCTGTGCCCTGGCCACCCTGTCATTTTTCATTCAATAAAAGTGCATACACTGTTTCTTCCAATCAAGGCATGGTGATGGTCTTCAGCACCAAATTAATAAATTTTTCAAAGGTTTTCATGCTTTCTCTCTTCCCTGATTCTCCCTCTTTTTAACACACTTGGAATGTGCTTCGCACAAACAGAAAATCCTCATAAATTGTCCTCCTTTAAGCACTCTTTTATTGCCACACTGAAATAAAAGGTAGCTGGGAGATGGGTTGTGATGACTGATATAACTGCCTAGTGTGCCACTAGTGTCTTGATTATCCTCTGTTTCCATGTCCCTCTCACTCACACCTCTTTTTGACAACTTATGGCCCATGTTACCTCTTAGCCTTTAAGGATTTCATGGCAAGGTCAAATTTTTTGCTGTTTCCCTCACTGGTTTCCTGGTGAGTAACCAAGCCTCCTAGGTACTGTGTCAATAAAAAATAGAAATACTAATTATTAATATCAATTCTCATATATTTGGAAACTTATTCATGAGTTCAAGTCATGCTTACCATGCATTATATACAAGACAAAATGTCTCATCCCATTGATATCAGCAGAATAATTCTAATCATCTTAAATTATAACTTTCATACCTAATCTAATGAGGTAAAAGCTCATTAGTTATCTTCTTTTACTTTTCTTACCCTTGTATCCACTCCTCTAGACCCTTTGAGGGAACTTACCAATTCCTTTTTGTTCCATATTAACTACATTTAGTCTTCTAACCTTAACATCCCTTAGTTTAGTTAGAGAAAACCCAGGAGAAAAAATATTAGAAATTATCAGTAGTTTGTTGCAACAGGGAACCTTTCCTCCTCCCAGCTCTAAAGAAAATCTGACCAAAGGCATTAATAGCAGCACCACCGCTTCCCTCAGAGAAACTGGAAGTGACCAGTCTAGTGACAGATGTAAGAGGACAGTTTTATTAGGTCAGGGAAACTTTCACAAAAGAAAGTCTAACTGGACTAGAGTGTGGGTGTTACTTGGACTTCCCACAACTACTACAGTTCACACCAGTTTTGAAGCTGATAGATCAAAAAAAATCTTTCATTCAGGTTAAATATAACTAAAATTATTGCGTGATCTAAGGTATCTGAACCAGAGTGAGTCATTTCCCAAGGTCATGTAGGGAATTGCATTTGAGTAGTATGCATTTGAGTAGTATGGGAGTCAGATTTGAGAAAGCTTATATGAGTATGTGAAATAGAAGGAAAGCTGGAGAGATGCACAACCATTAAAAACGCTTGTGTAAAATCAACAAGAGATGTTAGCCACAGCATGGCCTTAATTGGAAAGGCTTGAAAAAAAACCCTGGAAGAGAGTGTTTTTGGGCAGAGCGCTGGGAAGAGCAACTCTTAAATCATGGGGAAACTATCTCCAATTGTTATTTCTCCCATGTTCAAAAACCCAAAGCTTCATACATGGCAACATGAGGCATAGAGATAATGTAAGTAGAGTGACCAAGTTGGCATGAAGCTCTATCTAGGCAATGTAACTCCCCTGAGATTAAAAGGATCCCATTGAAATGGAACTAATTTCTTTTCTTTTCTTTCCTTTCCTTCTTTTTTTTTTTTTTTTTTTTTTTTTTTTTTTTTTTTTGTTTTCTTTTCTTTTTGTTTTCTTTTCTTTTAGTGAAAGACACTGCACATCACACTCAGCATTGGCCAACCCCTGAGGATGTTGTGAGTGACAATACTATATCATATTGCGTGCTTTTACAGCGCCTAGCGCAATGTGGCCCTCAACCCTAAAGAGGCTTCTAGATAATACCTAAGGACAAATAAATTATGGTAAATTCATGTAAATAATCAGACACATGATTATGCTTTCTCCATCTTGAAAACCTTCACTAAAAAGTATTTTGAACCATTTTCAGGTTTTTATTTCTTCCATTCCTTATAAATAATATCAAAGAGACATGCCAGGAGATGCTGCTTACGATATTGTATTTCCTATGATGCCAAGGGAATGCTTTCTTTTCCTGCCCTTCCACAGCATGTGGCAGGGTGGCTTGTAGTGTTTAGCAGGAAGGGCAAAAAGCTCTTTCAGTGTTGCTTTCCTTTTTTTAATTATATGCTGCATATTGCCTCATGCTCACTTGTCTAAGGATGCAATATGCAGAACCACTATATCATAGTTTCAATATGACACGTTGTGAACCTTCTGGCTTCTAGTCCAGGAGCCAAATGGCATTGTGTATTCCCTCCATTTGGCCTCATTTTCATCTTCCCCCTTTGCACCCAGGCTGACAAGAGGAGCATATGAAGCTTTTTCTGGCTGCTGCATCTTGACCTTGACCTTACAGCTTTATAAAAGGGTACTTGCATGCGCAGGGCTGCTGCTGTCCACAGTCAAGTCCCACTTTCTTTTGACATTAAGTGAGTAAAAGGCCACATGATGAAGTCCCTTCACAGCCCCAACATTTTTGTTCTGCTTTCTCCTTTGCAAATGTTTTTGTACTGACTTTTTTTTTCTCCTCAGGTCAGGTTTACAGCATCTTTTTTTTCTCTCTGTTGTTCCTATCCCCCTCTCCTTTTCCTACACACACACACACACATACACACGCAGCCGCACGCGAACAGAGACCCACACACACACACACACACACACACAGAGGAAAATCTATATGTGTCAGACATTCAGCAAGGGAAAGACAAAGGCACTGAGTTAATTACCCATCATTTACTGCTGCTGAGAAGAACAGATGGTAGCAGGCGATATGTAAATGGCAAGGGGCAGTGAATTATTCGATTTTTTTAGATTAATCGTCGATGACAAAGGAAGTGATTACAAGCTGTGACATTTATACAAATGTATAAAGTACATAATGCTAGAAAAAAAAAAGGGCTTAATATTACTATGAGGATGTCAGGCATGTGAACACCATTGTCATAATACAAAGCAACACATTTTGTGAGATCCAAGGATCTGCTTTTCTTTGATTTGCAAACTTTAGTAAGTCCTAGCCTCTGGAAATATATATTTCCCAAAATGAATCCATGCCTGACAATCATGAAAAAAAATAGGTTTGAGTGCTTTTGCATATTTCCTACAGTGCATAAGTCTGCCTAGGTTGAACAGTAGAGCTTACAAGGGATGAAGCTGATGTCAAATCACTGTGGACTGTAAAACAGGAAAAGGTGCTAATAAAATACATAGACAGGAAATGGAAAATAAAAGGAAAGGTGATGTTTAAGTTGACAGGCCCTCGGTGAGGACAGGAGGGCAAACAGTGAGGTGGAAGTGAAGACAGAAGAGAGTGCTGTTTGTTTACTGCATGTCTGAAAAATAATTGTTTTAGAGACTTTGAACGATGGAATGACAAAATTTTCAGGCCAGGCCTTGCTCTTTTTACACAAACACCCAAACTGTTCATCCTCAAGGTAGTCTACTGTATTTTCTGCTGTATAAATAATTAATAGGTACATGAGGAAAACAGATGCTTTCTTTTGTAGATCATAGAAACCACTCCATCATCAAAATGTCTTCAATCACCTAATTATTAAATCTATACTGTGCTAATAATACAGATGGGAGACGAAGCCAGTGAGCCACAAATTTTGTTCCCTTTGAAGCATCCCAACCTACTGTATTCCTTGTTTGACATTTTGTAGTGAACTACTCTCTGCAACATCAGCAAGGCAAACAGAGGGGAGAGCTTGGTGGCGAGCTTATTTATCCTCCTCAGAAATACTTTCCAATCAAGCAAGGCAAAACATCACCAAAATTACTGTGAAACACTCCACTGTTTTGCATGCTTTGTTGATTACAGAGGGGTGAGGGAGGGACAGAATTACATTATATTAGTCAGCAGCACTGGGTAGTACATTTAAATCTAGCAATCCATTTCACTTGGATATTTTTTTAGGAATGAAGTGCTGGCTGTACCAATCTGCCCTGAAGAAAGAGAAGGATAAAATGCTGTAGCACACCAGTATTTCCAGTGTGGTATTATTAGAAGCCAGATATTCAAGGACCAACAGCTAAGCTATTGGTTTCTAAGCTGTTTTTCTTTTTTCTAGATAATGTTACCCTTATGAGATGCAATTAATGCAATAATATAGTTTCCACTCTCTTCATTGGTGCATATGCAAAGTGGTTAGTATATTTGTCTTCCTCTAAGCAAACATAGCTTGGACCCCAGAATAAAAAGACATATGCAGTTATTGAAAGAATAGAGCTGTATCCATTTCTCCAGACCACAGAGACTAAACTGAAAGTATCCCAAGTCAGTTCATATTGCACACAACGTCATGTTATCTACTTATTTCCTTGAGTTGGGGGGATCATGAGTTAAAGTCATAACCTGGGTAGGGTAACAGGCAACCATTTCTCTCTTGCAAGTCTAGAAAACAGAAAAAGATTCTCCTTTTCTGAAAATTAAAGAGAAGGAAAACATCCTTCCTGCTGAGGAACAGTGAATGGGACACGATGTAGTAAAAATATCTAGGTAAGTGTCAATGGCATTATTTCTAAGCCCTCCCTCGACAAGATGAAATGGTTCCAGTGAGAAAATCTTCACTCCCTCCACCTCCCCCACATATTTTTTTTTCTTTTTTAAACAAAGGAGGGATGATTTATGACATGGGCATGAGCTTATACAGCTTCCTTTTACCTATAGATTCATATTTATGAGATTTTTTTAAAAAACATCATGGGTAGACCATATGTTACTGCACATTTTCCATTGTTAAAGCATTAATGTATACCAAAGGACAAAAAGCAACATCAAGAGGGAAACATATGTTTTTATTTGGAGAAAATGGCTGAATCTGAATCCACACCATATCTAGCCATCTATTTACACACATTCCTGGAACACAACAAATTCATGAGGGAAGAGAAAATAAAATATCCATGCATTTCCACTGCTTTGGAGATATTTATTTATGAAAACCACAGGTAGTCATTATTTATAGTCCTCATCTTTTTGTTCTATTTTTTTTACTAAAACAAAGATGAAATTGGAATTGATTTTTTGAGGGACATTTATACTGAAAGCGGGATCATTTTATATTTTCGCAAGTTGAAGTCTGTATTCATTACTAGGAAAAAATGTAAGAACAACAAGCTAAAGAATTTTCATTTGTGACCCATTTTTATTTTATAAGAAGCTTGTCACTGCATTGTTGCATAAAAATGGAATTTAAACTATGTTTGCACAATAAAATAAACTTTAATGCACTCTCTTCATACACATTGAAATTATACACTGGATATATATTTTTCTTATGCATGTATGTATGTAAACACACATTTATGTAGAGAGAGTTTTTTGCTTGGTTAGCTGAGAGTTTGTGTTTAGGCAAGCGCACCTAATAATTAGTCTTCCATTAGGAAGATATGCATATATAATATTTAGATGCAGATGTGTATGCTTGCCATCATGCATCTATAAGCATGTTTCTTAGTACTGTTCTCATTTTTTCATTTCAGTGCTGTCCATATTAAAATAACTGTGAATTTCATCTGTTGTACATTATAGCAGATATACACTGTAGCCCATCTAACCTGTGAAAGCATGAATATGCTGTGAGACTGGAATCTTTTCAGTCCTTGAGAAGTGGATAACAGTAATTAAAAAGTAGAATGTAAAGGCCTATTGTGGCAGCGAAGAGACAAGTCAGGGCATCAAGACCTTGTTTAGTGGGAGACATCAGGCACTGGGTAGCAGTTAAACACCCCAAAAAGACTCTAGGTTATTTTTCAGTTTACCGTAAAGCCTCCTACAGCTGAACCAGTAACATGTGCAGTCTTAAGTGGGATATAATAAAAACTCTTACTAGCTAGGAAAGCAAATATATACCCTTAAGTCACTTTCATGTATATTGACATGGATTTTCATTTTTTCACTAATATGTACATGTATCTTTGTGTGTTATGCTTAAAAATATACACCATAAGAGCAAATATGTCTAAAAAATATTTGGTAAAGCAGATACAGCCATATAATTTTACTTTGGTTGGCTTTAAATATTGCAGGTCATTTAAAATTATCTCACTGCTAATATCTTCCTATTCCTAAAATACCTCACAGTGCTCTGGACTGTGCCTTTCCAAAAGCAGATAAGCAAGTCAGCCAGCATCAGTATTCCAAAATACCAAAACAAACCAACAACAAAACAGATAGAGTAACACTTAAACGATGTCCCTTTAGGCATTCCTTTCAACTCACTTCGTCTGACTCCACTTTTGTGTAGGTTATAGGATTTACTATAGCAACCTAACCTCCCACTCCAAAAAAAAAACGTCTAGCTCCCCCTTCTTTGTGACTTAAATCAAACCAATAGAGCCCTCTATTGGTAAAACCTCAGGCAGCTACAGATGCTTCTGTGGAATAAGGAGACAGTACTTGTCATAGCTTATGCCATCATGTTCCAGCTGAAATAAATAGTAGATGTTTTTGGACTTAGCATTAGCAAAATGCTCTGAGAGAAAAGGTCTGTCTTATTGCCCAGGTATGAAATTTCATTGTTTTCTCAATGCAATAGTCCTACATAAGTGCTAATTGTGAAATTTGAGCACAACATCACCACACAAACCTGTAACATGTTTAAGAGCACTTTGTTCCCATTAAAAACATTTCAGTTTCTGGAAAGGATGCAAATATATTACACCTAGACTTGATTCAATACTTCTGCTTTGCTAAGTACAGGATTTTTGACTCAACTCTCAGAAGCTATTTGGAACATTGTCTTCTGTACAGTCCTACAAATTAATTAAGGCCTTAGTTACATTATAATTAAGGATCCTAAGGCCAAGTCACCTTAGCAACCTAAAAATGCATGACTATTTTCATTAATAGACAAGAGATTGTATCAGGAATGGATGTTATTTCTCTAAAGAAATGTAAGGAGCTAAAACCAGGAAGTCTTTACAGAGGAAGGACTGTTAGGGACTTCAAAGAGATTTTTCTCAGTTCAGATTGCCAATGTTGAAAATAAACGTTGATTAGTCCATATGATTTGGCCCATAATTTATATCTCACAGCCCGGTTCATGGCAAAACTACTGCTTGTAGTAGGTAGCTAAGGTGCTGTTGACTTCATGGACCCTTTCTTGGGGAAGGCAGGAGGTAGGAAGAGATTTTGTAGGAAGATAGACTGTAATAAATATTTGGGGTTTTGATAAGGTAACTGTCCATATCTTGGCTTCAACCTAGTCGGACTTCACAACCCCTTACCTATTTATTTATTTACATAAAATTATTAAGATTAACTTTGTGATTATAAAGTGGTTGTATTTACTGTTTTATTACTGAGGAAAAGCACTGGCCTATTCAAAGTAGAAAATTATTATTTCTTTTTTACATACGAAGAACCAAAGCAAAAAAGCAGATTTAGGCTGCCACCAATGTGACCTGTGAGTCCACAAATGTCCTCCAGTCACTGGAAATGGGACCTGGTAGGAGTACATGTTTTTCCCCAGAGTGCAAATGGAAGGAGTTTGGTGCACACCAAGGACTAATCCAAATATGGAGATGAGGCCTGACCATGTCCAGCATACAAGCTAAAAATCTTGGAGTCTTCCTGGATGTCACAGCTGAGATGTAGTCTAAGGTCAAGGTCACAAGGGAAGTCTGTAGCTGATGCAGCTCCTGCAAACAGACAGTGGAGTCTGGTGCTTCCAACTGTTTGGCAGCCCACATGGCCTCTGGCTCCTTCTGCCAGTCCCACATGCCCTAGTCTTGTTCTCACTGACTCCCAAACCCTTCTGAAAGTCAGCATCAGTTTTTCCAGCTGTCCTTGAAGTTGATCTGATTCATGGAAGTAGGGCCTGGACCCGTGCTAGGGTTGCATAGGAAATATTAAACCAGCAGCAAACTCATCCATCTTCATGTCTCTGTGAGTCATTTCTTCCTCCTTTCATGTCACTCATGCATCAGTGAGGATATTTGCTCTACCCTTAAGGTCAAACCATGGTCTCTCACCTGTTTTCACCATGTCTGTTGCTTTTACTCTGCTTTCTCTAGGCAAGAAGGGAAAAAAAAAGAAAGATTGTATGAACAGCTCTAAATGCACAAATTATGTACAATCATCTCTTTGTTCAAAAGGTACAGAAACTTCTTTTATTTATTTATTTATTTTAATTTGTGAAGTCTATTGAGAAGTAAAAATTAAAATAAATTGTGGAAAGAAATAAAATAAATATATTTAAATGTCCACAAATAATGCCTCCTTTCCATTTAAATTAAGGTTGTTGTATTTCCAAAGTCTTCCAATCACCTTTTTGCCTGACACAAAGATAAACTAGTTCTGGAAGGTGCGTGGGAGCCCCTGGGCCTACCAGAAAAGGTGACACTGTCAAAACATGAGAAGTCCTTCACTGAACATTTTCTGCCCTTGTTACCTAACAATTTGTGAACACCCTTGTATGTTGTGCATAACAGGCATCTCTGTAAAACTATGTGACTCAGTGGGAATTATTTAAATCCTATTCAGAAAGACAAGGCCCTGCCATACTTCTGTCTGAGTACTTGGATAGCACTGTAAGCTTTACATGAGAAAGTGTGAAGGAAAAGGAAAAAGTCCATGTGAACTATAAGTCAATCTACTATAGCAAATCAATCTACTCATTTGCTTATCAGGTCTTGCAAGCACTGTTTCAGTCTGAGCAGGTTTCTGTACATTTTCCTGGGCATGGGATCTCCTCAAAGTGCTTGGTTGTACAGTGGATGGGATCAAGAAGGGAAAGAGAACAGGAGCCGAACTGATAGGTCTCATTGCATTTTTCCTCTTTTTTTAGTTGCTGTTTATTGATTTTCTTTTCTACATTTCCCAGATAACGTAATGACCTTTCAAACAATAAAAGTCTTGGAGAAATTTTTTTTTTTTTTAATTCATAAGCACCTCCTATTTAACTAGGTAAAGATGCATAATTTTTAATGGAGAAGCAATGACTTTCTAAAAATGATGTTACTCCATGATTAAACAGGAGAAAATGCCACTGTGTTAAAAACAGCTTGCCTCACACTGTAAAGCTCTTGATGCTATAAATAGAGGAGGCTGGCAGCCTACAGCTCGCCATCTTCCACTGTGCTGACGCGCCGTAATGCTAGCGAGGGATGCGATTGCTGCGTTCACCTGAGGAGCATTCTGGTGTCTCGTCAGTCTCTACTGAGAAAGGGCTTCCAGTTGCCTGATTTCTACCCTGTTTGGAAAATTACAGCTGTCCTTGTTAAGTCTCTTCCCTTCTTTTTTGCCCGGAGTGGTACAGGTAACAAGTTTAAATGGATAAAATGTGAGTGTGACTACTAGGTAAATGAGACAACAATGACATTAAAAGGAATATAATTTCATATCTCCAGTCTTACAGGGAAAAAATAACAGGAATAAAAATAAATTAAAGCAACCACTACATATAACCCCAGATCTGTAATGAACAAGAAAAATAATTTTAAAAAATAATTGCAAGACACGACCTTACAGAGAAAGAAACTAAAATTATTCTGAAATTATTTGACTGTGTGTATCGCTGATAAACTTACTTTTAACCTGTGGAAAAGAAAGGCAACATGAGGCACACATTGCAAGGTTGTACTTGTCCCAGGATAAAATGAAAGAAAGGTGTTGCCAGGTCCGTCCCAACCCCCTCACCCAGGGTATTGTGGAACAAATAAAGGTTAAAACAAGTCACCTGGATGAGATATGTGCTCAGATCTCACCTCTCTCTGAGTGAAGGGAGGCTCATGCGCTCCAGCAGACATAACCCTTATGCTCAGACACTGCCAGCAGGGTGCTGAGAACTGGGACTTGGATGGGGACTGGCTGGTAAGATGCATCACTAACCCCCACCAGATATGGGCAGAAAGGTCCTCAGAGCAGAGCCTGCCCACGCCTCCTTCTAAGGAAGCCCTGACCCCTACCATCATTCCATTTGTTTGCAAGGGGTTACAGTGCTGCCCTGTTGCCCTTCTCTTCCACACACAACCTCCTGGCATGGGTGTGCTGGTACCTTTTCTTCTCCCAGGTCAGGGGTATAACCAGCCTCAGAAGGATTAGTCACATCAGTGTCAACAAAATCCAGGAAGAGTCAGAACTTCAGTGAACAGTTTATTGAGAGCAAAAGAAAATTCTCCTTACTAAGTGCAGTGACAAAGCACCTCGCAGAGGCAGCATCTGAGCTGCAGATTTCTTATTTGTGACACCGCAGCAGCAGCAGTAGCAGCAACGTGGCTCAGCCCCTCTGCACCTCCCTACACTGTTCCCTGTCAGGGTCATGCTGCAAAATATGGCTGCTTCCAAGAGAGGACAGGGGCAGTCAGGAAACCACAACAGAATTCCCCACGGATTCCAGGCGGTTTATAATTGCCTGTTGGTAGGTAGGTTCTTCCACGGTATGTTGTTTAAAGGACAGTGCACATTTGTGCTTTACTGCATGCTTTTTATTTATCTTAGAAACTGGCACAGGGGCAGTAGAGCTGACTTTAGGCTCTACAAGCAGTGCATGCACCACAAATGCTTTTTTTTTTTCTCAGGCCAGATAATTTTCATTTCCAGTCTCCCCAAACTTTGGGGAACCTTCAGGTCGGCTTAAGTGACAAGATACGAAGATGGGAATTTTCCCCTGCCACTTTTACTGGTTTAGATTGAAATCAACATTGCTCTAACATGTTCATGTGGTTAATATACTGCACTGAGAAGCTGAGAAGAAAAAGTTGAGAAGGGCAACGACCAATTCACCTGCCAGCTTAATAGCCTGTTTGGATAAGGCTAAAAGCAAACTGTGGTTTTGACTGTAAGCAGCGATGTCCTCAGAGCCAGAGCTGTTATTACATATTTGTGATCAATACACACTGCAAAGCAATGTCATTTTTTTCTGCTTTAACCTCTGGAAGGTGTACAGCTCCAAACCACTAAAATAAGTCACAATAATGATAATGACAGGTTCTAAATTCTTTACCTAACATGGCTATAGTATGAATGTATAAAGCCTAAAATTCAAATTACCAACAAGTATAACAATTAGAAAAAGGACAAATGAAATGAAATCACAAAGGATAGCCCTGAACCAGAGCTTACAGTAAATACAAACTGAAGTTACCTTGATGCTGGGAATGTGCAGTAGCCTGTATTCCCCGTTTAAACAAAACTTTTGCATATGACTTTATGGCTCACAAAATATTTTGGACAAATGACTCTGGAAAATATCACTTTCTAATTGTCCATTAAAACTATTCCTATTTAGCCACTAACACACCCAGAACTAAGAATAATTGCAAGAGGAAATGGACATTTATATCAAAATTTTTATTTTAAATAATCTTTTTTCACTGAAGATGAGACAAAAAAATCTAGCAGAGACACAAATGGTTTCTTTGTATTGTCATTCATGATCTCCTTCTAAAACACCTTTTTCTTTATTTCCATAAATCTGTCCTTTTTTCCTGCTTCCAGTTCTTCTTCAGAAAACACCATATATTCCAGCATTCTGTAGTTTTTCTACTTCTTCATGAGGAGCACAAACCATTTATCCCCATTAGCTGTCTGTGCAGTTCTCATCAGCAAGGTTTAGACAGACTGAAAGGCTCCAAATCCCATTGCCAATTCGTTAAATTATCCAGTGCCAACTTCTTTCTGTCTCTAACTTTGCTACTCTGTTTGGTACTAGCTTGTAATTTTATGGCCACATACAGGAACAAATAAGAAACAGTGAAAGAGTAGGTCCACAGAATATAAAGAATATTTATAAAGGTACGATGTGTCAAACTGCTTAGACTAGTTTCTGGTACATATATTGTGTTCTTTTTCTTAGACAGTGTTGTGATAAATTAAAGCTATTACTATGTGACTACATATATCACATTCTTATAAAATTCAGTTGTCACTTTCAAAGTGATATTTATCCTCTTTTGTTTTATACTGTCAAGGAGACTTAAGTAAAGGCTGCAGTGCTTTAAATTCCAGCTTTTACTTTGGGAAAATACCAGCAAAAAGACAAATAGAGTTCAGTAAGACTGCAGATATAAGTGTCTGGAGCATCCAGGTGAGCTGTGCTGCTCCATCTGCACTCTGCTCTCTGTGCCAAACTGCTTGGCAGGGGAAAGGAATGGACAGGACCCTGCTGTCCAAGCATTGCAGAAGACATGAATCTTGTCAATTTTGGATTGAATTCCCTGCCAGTTATCAAGCAAACAGCCAGCAAACTGCAGCACACTGCACAGCAAGATGTACACCAGCCTTTCTGTGCCTCACTGCCTCCCCTGGATGGCGCTTGTTAAGGCATTTCCGTGAGCTCTCTGTCTCCAGGTACTGCAGAGACCATCAACAATTCACAAGGCTGACTGTATTTACACCAGCTGAAACACAAGCCTACGTTTGCATACAGAATACCTTAGAGCAGCTTTAATATGTGACAAGAAATCTCTTTCTCTGGGCATCATTATAGGAACTATAAACTGGT
This sequence comes from Manacus vitellinus, assembly GCF_001715985.3. Classification (NCBI taxonomy): domain Eukaryota; kingdom Metazoa; phylum Chordata; class Aves; order Passeriformes; family Pipridae; genus Manacus; species Manacus vitellinus. The sequence continues at coordinate 35,284,212 of NW_021939396.1, forward strand.
TTCACAAACATTTGGATTCTTTGGATTCCTGTTACTTTAAGGTGCCAAACTGTAGCATTGTCAATTGTATTCTCAAGGGTTTGAATCACTTCCAAGAGATTTTATCACTGTATACTTCACATTAGGTAGAACTGTAGTCATATTCAAAGCATACTGTGGTAGTTAACGGGAAAAAAACCAAACTAAAATACATATTTGTTTGTTACTAACAAAAATTTTTTTGTTGGATTAAATTCATATTTGGCAGCTAGTGAAGACACGTTATTTGCTTTTCTCTTAAAATTCTTCCTTTAAGCATCCTGATTCCCTAAACTGTCTCCATCTCTTTTCTCCTCTAATTTTCTTATATTCTTTCTTCAGTTTTGTTCTGTTCTTCAACTTATCCACAGCAATTTCTTCCAGTCAAGATATGAATCAATAACTAGAGCCTTTCAAAATGACAGAGAAATGTATTTAAAAGGGGGAAGAAAAAAGTTGTCATTTACAGATTATATTAATCCAATTTCATCAACTTGCAATCAATGGTCCACAGGTGTGAGAGTTTACACATAAGTTTATCTTAATGTGGAAAAAAACAGAGAGCTGAACTGCAGCATTTTTACTGCCTCTAAAGAAGCCTGATTAGAACAGCCAGAAACAACATGGATTCCCCGGGGGTCTCCATAAGGGGCTGTGAAAAACTTAGATTTGCTCACAGAGCTGGCCAGACAGTTGTGCTCCTCCTCTCAGATTAATTTAACCAGGTTCTGATGGTCTCCAGAGCCACTATCAAAATGGTCAGGGACTAAGTAATCCGGGTGTCAGTAATCCTACAGCTGGTTCAGAAAGCTGCTCCCCAGAAGCTCAGAAGCAGCAACTGCTGACAACACATCACCCTTGTGCCTTGGCCTTATCCCTGGTTCCAAAGAGGACTTTATGACTCCTTCATAAAAGAAGCAGTGTCTTCAGGATCTTTTATGACAGTGACCTAGGGTACCTGAGGTCTGTAGTGCATGTCCACATTTGAGGAGTTTACCAGCCTGCTGTTTGTTGGCTGAGCTACTGTAATCACTGGTAGATGGTTGTGGGCATACTGTTAGCCCTCCCAGGTGTAAAGTGATGCGACTTAATTGAAGCCTTTCAATTTAAAGTTAATTGAAAGAGGTTAATGCTAAACCATATTATCTCGCAACTGGAACAGGCCAAGAATGGAAAATTACTATAGCTCAGCAGATGGGCAACAACTTAGTAAACCCTCTTAATTTCATTTTGTTCTCAAATCTATCTGGCCCAATGAGTATCATGACTTCACACAGCAGATATCTTCCACTAGACCAAGGAAACCTCTGCAATGGAAAAATTTTTAGTGGGTAAAGTTGGAGAATTAATGGTTTACATACCTGCAGTTTGTTCCTACAGGACTCCAGAATAGCACAACCTTATAAAAACACAGTACAACTCCAATTTCTGAAACCAAAGCCTTCTCATGTATCTCAAAACAGTCACTTAAAACAATGACAGACACTGATAAGAAAAGGGGACCCCAGACACCACTCTCAGTCCTGTTAAAAAAATTTAGTTTGAGGCCTTGAGCATTTTTACTTTTTTTTTAGGAGACTTATTGACATGATTCAGTGAAGAAACATGAGCATTTCTGGGAAAGATCCATTTGCTACCTTTTGGTTGGAGTCTAAAGCTATTTTGTTATGATGCTGCAATGCAAGCAATCATTTAATTCATGGGCTTTTGTCCTGTACTCACACAGAACATCAAAGCAAGCTTAATGTAATTTGAAAGATCATAATCTAAACTAGAAGATTTAAAATGAAGCCCAAGTCAACCTCATATCCCAAGAAGATAGGGACAAAGTGTGATTTAATCAGTTAGCAGATTTTTAAAATATTTGTTCAGCATCTTTTTTCTCCTAATCAAATTTAGCAGTAGCAAGGGAATTAAAATAAAAACTGTCTGTACAGATATATATCTTGTTTATCCATATTTTCATGAAAAATGACACTGATAGCAGAGATTTTGAGAAAACCCAAAAGAATATTAAGGGCATTAAAATAAAAAAAGGTCCTACTATCATCATACAGGCACTGAGGTACCAAAATGACTGTGTGAGTCAAATGGTTTTGTTGGCACATAGCCATGCCAGAGCTCCTCCCAGAGGAGAGGGCATTCTGACTCAGGGAGCAGTTCAGGGAAAGTCAGGCTTGTTTATGCTGCTCCTGTCTTCCTCTGAGAGAAGCTGTGATGCACCATTAGGACCATCAGCACGGGATGGGCTGCGAGCCTTCTTCCTACCAACAGTAGACAGATGTGGCTGTTTTTATTCAGTCAGTTTCCTCAGTCTGTCATTTTTCCCAGGGACCATGACCATTTGCAGTAGCCTGACTCAAAGGTCACACCAGGAAATAGAGCTGTGCATTTGAATTTTGTTTTTAATTGGCTCTCATTAGGAACTGCAGAGAGTTTTTTTGCCTGTTAAGTTCAGCTGAGTGAAATCATCCCAAATGAAGCTACATACACAAAACTTGAGTTTGATACTAAAAGCAGGCACTGGGGAAGCCTTCAGCTCTACTGTGCTGCTGGAAAAGTCATGTGCAAGCTGGGAAACACTACTGCTTCTCAACTCCTAGCTGCCTTTTCAGTCCTGGGATAAACACAGGAGGGAAGAAACACAAAGACTTCTCACTGCATTCTTAAAATCCAGATATGCGCTGTATGATAATGGAGTGAGGGGGCAAGACTGACAAGCATGCAAGCATGTTTTCAGACAGGAAGCAATGCAGGCTTCAAAGAGCCTACAATATTTTTTAATTAATAAGGGATCAGTAGAAGCCAATTAAATCATGGTCATTGAAAATAGAGAAGATTGCTTTGCTCTTTTTCCTGTGCTGTTGCAGAGTAGAGTCTTAAATTCACTAGTTCCTCAAAAAAACCTAAAACAACTCCTCTGAGCCTTTTCAAATTACTTTGCTTTTAACAGTCACAATTAAGTGACCATTAAGAAGGAAAGAAAACTTTTTATTTTTAAAAATTTAAACTTTAGTTATCTGGGAAAAGTTTTCATCACTGGGCTTTATAAGGATACAGGAAGCTAACACTTCAAAACATATTTTGCTCACTACCTCGAAATATGTAGTCTAGCTTATTGACACTCAAATAACTTGATGCCTTTCTCATGTCATATTCAGACAACAGGCAGCTTAGGAAAAAATAACCTGTGTAGTTCCAGTTATGTAGTCTGCTCCAGCATATCAACACTCTTAAAACAGTAATCTATAATATATTCTATCACTCAAATCAAACCCTCCACCTTTCCCAGGCAGAGGCAAGCTTTACCTGAATTCCTAAAAAGGAGAGCTTTCACTCATGCTACCTTTAAATAAACAAATTCAGCCAATTCATTTTAATTGCCTCGGAATGATCAGCTGTGCATCTCAATACTGAAGCTTTTCTTCATCACTGGAGGTGCATTTTGGAGCCACTCTCATTCTGTGAGGGAAGGGCTGTAACAGAGACTGCCTCTGACCCTGTCTTTCATCCTGGGAGCTTAGGAGCTACTCTTCTTTCCTGTACACTTTCTTTTTGCCACTCCTGCATCACTTCTGCCTTCCTATCATGTTCTCCCATTCTCTGGAGAAAGTAATGACTTTGCACTTAAATTCTTGCTAATATTTATTAGCAGGAAAGTCAGGCTACTTTCCCAAGCTTTTTTGGCATACTGCTGGGTTTAATACTCCTCCTGGTCAGACAAAAAAATCTGTGTGTTGCCAGGCTTGTGTTCTTACTTTTAATTCAGGAGTCTTTCATTTTAAAATATGGGTCACACGGGAGTGCTGTCTGTCTCTTAAGCATTTTGTAAAGTCATGAGCTCCTCTGCATTAGCAAAGTGACTGTAGAAACAAAAAATTTACAAGTTTAATCTGCAATGTGCATTAGAAAGGGGTTTATAAAAAACGGGGTCTTTTAAATTCTGTGCTCATTTTGCTTTGCATTGCCTTGGAAAATGCCATCTGAGAAAATCAGCAGAGATGGTTGTTGACTTCATTACATGTCTGTTAATTTCAGAGATACTTGCTGAGAATATCCCTGGTTTTAATTGCCGTCTTTTCTTATATAATTTTGCTCCTTTACATATACTTTTACATATACTAATTAGAAGGTTTGGCCTACCCATTTTATTTCACTGATCTTTTTAGGAAGGTGGACATACTACTTGGTAAGAAATATTTTTTCTGGTGTCCCATTGCCCTAGGGCACAGGGCATAGTCATATGTGTGGGCACAGTAGAAAGCTGACTCACATGCTGCATCATTTCTATTCCTCATTTATTTTCCCTCAGGAAGCCCCAGTAAATTCACATGACTTCTTATGTTCTATTCTTAGGATTCTTTCTGTGAGTAAAAACATGAGTATCAAGGAGCAGGTATCTCTTGAATTACCTAATAACCACAACTGTCCCATTTCTTTGCTGATTCAGTAAGAGAAAACTGGTAGAGAGAAAAGGGAACTGTGCCAACTTGAGTAATATTCACAGTAAATGTCTTTTAAAAAAAGTACTAAAGTCTGCTGACTGCAGAATTTTTTTAAAAGCCTGCTGTCAGGCTGGCAGTGGAAAAAGTCCTTCTCATGCTCTCAGATGCACACTCACAGCCCCAAAGGATGAGGTGACTAAGCTTCGCCACTTTAGGCCTCCACTCTTGGATCTGACCTTTACCAGAATCATTTACAGATGGAAAATTAGTCATTTTACTTCTAAAAACAAATAATATCAATGAAATTTAAAAGGGATGGCAGAGTGAAGAGACTAAATCTCCTGAAAAGACACATGAACATTCTTAGGGGTAGCTTTTGTACGTTGCTTTCCTCATACTCCTGCAGTGATTAGAATTTTCCATGTGAGTTTTTCCATGTCTTTCCATTGGGAAACACTAGAAAAAATATGTTTTGCTGACTCTCATTTTTCCTTTTTAATCTGGAACATACTCAGTTACATGACCTCTGCAACAAGTGGCCTGGCTGCTGAAATGTCACCACCACTTTGATGGTGGTGACAAGGACTCGGTAAAGAGTTTTAATAATTGTAATACAAAATGTCATAAAGCAAACAGTGCAATTTCCCACTGTAATTTTTGTACTACGCTTTTTGAGGCTAGTTCTTTGGGAAATAAAAAAGCTCTTTGTGATAGGGATTATCTCCATCATAAGGCTTAGCAGTGAAGTAGTTAACCATGTTGATTTCTACAGTGCTATATTTAAGTTTCAGAGTTAACATCCCTCTGAAACAAGTAGAGCTGATTATTCTTTTTAGAGCAAATTTTTCTTGTTCTGCAGACTGAGGTATTGTCTACATTAAGAACATTTGCACCATTATAACTACCCTAATTTTAGTCACATCAATCCCACTCCTTGATGTAGACGAAGTGTACCTAACCGCATCAGACAAAGCATTATTTTATGGTTGTGCAGTCTGCTCATACTAGGCATTTTCAAAAAAGAACAATCAAGTTCCATTAGTGCAAAGTTTCCCAAATGAGGAAAGATGATATTACATCACTTTGCACTAGCTTTACACACACATATAAAAAAAAAAGATACTTTTTTTTTTCCTAAGGAAAGGGAAGTAATAATACCTAAAAAAAACCCAAACAACCACACATAAAACTCTGCACTTCCCTGGGGCAGCCCCAGTCCAAGACTCTGAGGAATGTAAGTTCCTGCTGCAAAGGGCTTTCTGTTTAATAGATGTGGGTGCATGGTCAAAGGCTGAGGATACCTACTTTCAGAGCAAACTACTGTTACATCTGACAATGCAAACCACTGCCTTCCACATCACCAACCTCATGCTAAAGAGGCTTATGTTCCCTTGAGAAGGAACAGATATTTTCTGTTTGCATACTACCTAACACAGGAGGGTCAGCTCCCACAATATAAATATTTAATCCTAATAACTAGGGAGGTAATATCAAGGGGATGTGTTAACATGATGCCTCTCCAAAGTTCATAGTGAATAAGCAATCACTCTTTTCTTTTTTAAGAGGTAACAGAATAGGAGTCAGACTTTCAAAATAAATATAGAATCAGAAGATGGCCAAAGCCTGAATTTCCATGTCTATTTATGCTGTAACCAAAGAGCCCAGATGTTTAACATAAGGCATAACATGCAGCAATTTCACCAGTGTAAGGACTCACATAATGAAAAAGGGGCTGGGAGCAGCAGAAATGGGGTTTTGCCTCTCTCTTGCTCCCCTCCCCCTCCCTGGAACACAACATATTTCTATCAGGAACAAAAATAAATAAATCCTCAGTTGTCTTGCTGTGCCCAATTAGTATTCCATCCATGAACTGTCCCATCAGGGAAAAATGCTTTCCTCACACACGTGTTCAGGATAACACTGATGGATCTGAGGGCCTCTCCAAACACAGTGACCATCTGCTAGGCAAAACATAGGGGTCTGACAAGCAGGAGCCATTCAGCCCTGTTGTTGGGCCACATTATTACATATTTGACAAGGGTAATGAGAGGCTGTCATTAACCTTACATGACAGTCTCCACAATGACACACACTAAAGCAAGAACAAAGAGCGGAACTCAGTAAAAAGGCACCTACTTCTCATTTAACCCCGAAATTGTCAGACACCATTATTGCTAATGGAGGCTGGCGGTCCTGGGGTTAATTTCCATCTCAGTGCTCTGCTTGTTCTCTTTTTGAAATGTACTCCTCATATGGTTAAGGAAGCAGTTTTATCAAGGCTATTGGGAAGGCAATGCATTATTTATCATAACACACTGAGATGTAAGAACAGAGAGGGTCTCCTGGAGGAATGAACAAACAGACATATTTCATGAACCTTTCTGACGGTCTGAAAAAAAAAGCTTTTCTGAGCTCAGGCTCTGATATTTAAGATTATCATTGCCTAAGTGTGACATTTCTCCCATCTGCATTTCCTGCCAGGTTTCTGTCAAGCTGAAAATCACAAGACTGTTTTTCCTGGTGACCTTGTCACAGTCACCTGGCTTTATAATCACAGGGAAATCCCACAGAGAAAGTTAATCGGTCGCCTGACTTTTAGTTGAACAGCAGATGTAGGGTGAGACAGCATTTACAATTTCAGGAAATAAAAGGTCATCTGAATATAAAATCTCTGTCTCAGGTGCAATGATATGAGCTACAGTTCTCCAGCAAGTTATGGAGATCTCGTAATAGAGCTGATTGCCACCTCAGCAAGCTGAGGAATACGTCTATTTCCATGGTGACCTACAGGCTTAACCTAGGACAGGGGGCTCTGGGAATAAATGCAAGCACTTGTTCAGATGCTTTAGCATATTAAGGACAAACGATAGAAGTGAAAGTGAAGATTATATCTCACTGCAGGAGACTCAGAGCCGGTACATCTGGGCGTGAGCTCACAGGAGTCACAAGGTTTGGGAACAGCTCGAGCCAATGAGAAAATAGGACATCAGGTGGTGGGTAGCTGCAGTACGAGGATGCTCAGAGCCACTGGGGGGAGGGGATGCCATCTCTGTGGAGAAGCTCTCTATAAATAGCATACAAAAAGCAAATCATTTTCTTTCCACACAAAAAAGCAAACGCAGCAGCACAAAGCCAGACTTCCAGAGACACTGACTGGGATGGTGAAAAAGAAGGTGTATGAACAAAAGATTAATACTTCCGTGGAAAAAGTTGAAGACAAAACCTGCCGTTAGGAGACAAACTATCCAAGAAGTGAGCCCAAGCCAGACTGTATTTTTTCTTCTGATGGTGAATCAACAATCATTGAATGCTTACAAGGCTGTTCACTACTAGAAAAAGTAGAATATGTTGTACATGCTCATTTCAGCTTATTGATTGCTTTTCCAAATTTATTGTGGTAGTCCTTTACAGAGTTGGATGCCAACCTCATGTGCTATCTTTTCTGCTCTCTCACTGGAGAGTGTTATCTTCCTGAGCCACCCACAGGGGAGTTTGGTGTACAATTAAATGTCTTGTTGCCATTGAATAAAACCTCTTTTGCTATCTAGCCATCCAGAATTCATTTTCCATTAACAGCTGCATGATCAAACCATTGTTTTACAACTATTCTCAAAGAGCTACTGAAAGGAAGACAAAACACATGTGAAAATGAGTTCTGCTTTGAAATAATAAAAATGCCAGTGAAGTGTTTTTCCTTCTTTACCCACCCTGTCATACAGCTACAGCTATTAGCATTCAGCGAGTAGTGGAAATACAGAACCCATCTCCATGGCCCATCTCTTTACCATGGATTAAGGCTAACCAGCTAGTGCTCCTCCCCAAGAGATCTTCTTTCTCTGTTAGCACAGGACTCCATTCATTAATTTCCTCAGTAATTGTGCATGTCAAACTACTAAGGATGACTGAAGCATTTGTGCTGCAGTACCATCAATATATGGATTGTACACTGCTCTCTGACTTTCCATCTCTCTCCTTCTCTGCCACCAGGCCTTACTCACCTCCATCCACTCCCTCTTGTTGTTTACTTAATCCTTAGTCTAAAAAATTCTTGGCTTTAGCTCAAGACAGAGTAATAGGGAACTCTGCCTTCATCATCTGAGTTTTAATAGACTAGTATGATCTCTAATAATGATTGTAAAACTATATGTTTTAGGACCTACTGATGGCAGCCTTAATAAATACGACTACTTCTCTCTAGCACATACAATGAGAATGAAGCCAAATTACCCCTGCTTAGGATTTACTAGGCTAAGACTGGTGGAGATGCTCACCTCTGCTTAATTCAGACTGTGGCCATATGCCTATGAACAATGGGAGATGGCTGTGGTTTGAAAGACAGTAATTTCTTGCTAGTTTTTCTGAATATTTTATACGCTAACCTTATGGTAGACAAAAATTATTTGTGAATGTAGAAATGTCAGTGCTCCTACAGAAATCTTGAAATGGAGTATATGCATAATATTCCAGTGACTTTTATTTCTGTGGAGAATTTTAAGAGTCTGTGTTATCAAGATCCCTCAGGACAACAAAAAAAGATTTGATATATCTTTCCTTAAAGGGAATTTTAAAAGGGTTCTTTAACTCTAATTAGCAAATCTACTTGGGAATTCTCAGAAATAGTATTCTCTACTCAAAAATGAAGAATATAGAATAATTTTCAAACAATACAAAGTTGATTTCCTGTTTTAACTGCAAAATTCAGACTCTGTTAAAGACCAGATCTGTGTTAACATACAGTGAGTTCCCCCAACACATCCAACCTTTAACCTTTCATAACAGGTCATCATATTTACCCGTAAGAAATATTTCCTTAAAAATTCAATTATTTATGGGACCACTGTCCTTGTGAGGTTATATGAATCTATACAATTTCATTTAATATTATATTTGGCAATTAAATGCTCATACTATTAACTGCCAGAATTGCTCTTCATTTTCTTTTTCTGAAGCTGAGACTAGTTACTCGTTCACTCCAGTATTTTGTCAGCTACCCTATTTGTATAACTTTTCAAGAGAAAAGTTATATATATACTGGGTAAGATTCCTCCTGTATTATGATATTAAGGAAAGATCACCGTTATATAAATGGTGAAACTGTACTGCACTGCAGTCATTTAACATTTTCTAAATCTACAGCCCACTTGCTACAAAGCCAGGAAGATAATAATAGAGTGGTTTGAGTTGGAAGGGACCTTAAAGATCATCTAGTTGCAACTCCCCTGACATGGGCAGGGACTCATCACACTAGACCAGGTTGCTCAATAATATCTAATACTGTCCTCTAACTGGAAAACAAATGAGGAATACTAATAGAATGTTGTATTATGCATAACATTCAAGAACAGAGAATTATTTTTATCACCTCCCCAAGTCACCTTTACATGCCCAGTCTTGGACCCACAGATCTATTATGTAGATCACTGCATATAAAATAGATGTGAATGAAAGATTTACAGTATAACTCTGTATTGCTGCTTTCAAAGAAAGAAAAAAAGTAAAAAGGAGGGAAAAGAAGAAACAATCATCAATGTGAATTGATGAAATGTCTGCTATCCCAGAAAAAAAGAATTTGCAATCTTTGGAATATAGAACCATATAAAACAGTTCATATTTTAATCAGGAGAGAGTTCATTCTACATCCTTGTCATATACTGGCAAGTTGTGCAAATCTAATGTTCTGCCTTTAAATTAGCTGTGAACACTATCACAGTCAGACTAAACTACATTTAATCAGATGCCTGATGAATTATGAATGGGTCTACCAAGCAACTGGACCATTAAGCATTGGATGAGTGCAAAACTGCCCCAGATGCTTCACCTAGGGTAAACTCAAGTATTTGTATTCGAACTTCCTAAAAGTTGAACAACTTAAAAACTAAAATTTATTGATAGCTTGAGAGATTTCAGGACTAGAAATTTTCTTGCATAAAGCTAAGACAGGAATTGAAGGCTTGCAACATGGAAAAAAAAAAGCAATATATGAAAAAATACACATCATCTCTGACAGAAATAATTTCACTATAATCTGAGTAACAGAGTTCCAATGAAATAAGGGAAGCAGGTAGCCACCTGAGCAAGAAGTTTCCTCACTGAGGTAATGGTGGACAGCTTTGGCTTATACCATATTTCCATATAATACCATGAAAAATAGCATCAATTTTGAGCCAGAAATTCTAAGACAAGACAATAAAACAGCACGGAGATCCTGCCAAGCACTATTAAAAGATTATTAAAATAGCTGTCACTAAAATTATGCCTGATTGACAATGGAAAATTCTGACCTACCACTGTGGTGAACAATGACTGCAATGGGAAGAAACTGATCTCACCATCTCAGTGTCAGGACACCGTTTCATCAAAGGGTAGTGTAAGCAGTCTAGCGTTTAAGCTGTATTTCTGTCATTACTCTCACAGCCCACAAAGGACTATTAGCTTCTTATAGCAAGTAGGTACCAGCAGTATTTCTGCTGCACCCAGTTTCTCAATCTATGTTGATGGAGGGAAAACAGCCCTGCATAAGACCTAAGTACACAGAGCGAGGCAAGTCAGTATGGCAGAACTTCTTGCCGATTATGGTCCTAACACATAAGATTCAGACATGTAAATACAAAATAACTAGATGCTGTAGGAGTGCCTGAATTCAAGGTTGTGAAGAGGGAAAAACAGGCAGGAGCCCCAGCGATTGACTGGAGAGGAGCTGTGCCTTACTATTCATGAATTCTTTATACTACTGCTGGACATTTGCCCTGGAGGAGGAACTTACTGGAGACTTCTTTTTTATATCACATAACTGCAACTGTCCTGGTTCCCACAAGCTATGCTGAAAGCCCTAGGGGAAGGCATCGCATCCCCTCCTTCACTCTCTCTGTCTCATCATTCGTCCTCTTGTTAGCCCACAGTGACTTGTTTCCTTCTCACCCGGAGGTCTACAACACTATACTCCATTTCCGAACACTTGCTATATTTGCAACAGCTTTTTGCAGTTTCTCTCAGCATAGTCAGGCGTGTTCTGACTCTTCTGATTCTCAGGAAAGCTCCCTCCAGCTGCACCTTCCCACCATACATCAAGGTGGAGGAAACTTTTCATGCCAGTGGCATCTCAGTCAGCAGGACTTGCTGACAATTCTTGACTCACTGCTATGCTAAGGTCAAGATTAACAAATTGTTTCTCTTGAGGAGCTATGCCTCTAGCCCAGTAGCAGCCTACAAGGACATTGATGCTCTCTGCTCTTTGTGTTGGGAACACTGTGGGGTGCAGGAATGCCTGCAGCAACACATGCCTGCATGAAATTCTTCTGCTCTAGGAAAAAAATCAACAAGCTGATTGAGCTCTGTGGACATTTCATAGGAAATATGCTCTCTGGTGTTGCCTGATGGAAAAAGGTTTTAGAGCACTGTGATCTTTTAGTTACCAAAAACAGTGGTCTCTATCACAACTGAAGTATATAACTGGAAACTATCACAAAGTGTCACAAAGTGATCAAGAATCAGATGAAGGCTAATAAAATGTACTATGAATTTCTACATTGCACATACAGGAAACAAATGTGTTTGAATCATCAGGGCTCAAAAGGGGCCCACAGCCTCTTCCTCTGGGGTACCACAGAACTAGATAGCTTATTTGTGCCCAGAGTTTTTTTCCTTTCTAAGAACAATAAAATGCTACAAGGAATCACTCAGTTTCCAATAAATGATGGGACTTCCAAAGGCAGGTAAGCATCATTTTCTGCTCATGCTCATGTTTCTGATGCAAGTCACTGTCCTCTGCATTTGGACAACTCTGAAGTCCTTTGTGGAGTCACAGGCTGTGCTGGGATAGATGTCTTTCATCATGAAATGAAGAGAAATACAAAACATGCCTTACCCTTTTTAGAAATCAAGACCAAATCATTGCAGTGGTCAGGGGAAGAACCTCTCTCTCCCACTTGTTTTGATAACTGTCTTTCAATCACTAACATTTCCTTTCACTGACAGATATCCCATTTCTGTCCTGGACACCTACTCATACTGTACTTTCATAACTAAAGTACTGGTTCTTTATTGATGGTATTTACACATCTTCCTACTCAGGACCATCTCCTGAGAGACCACTAGGGCCCATCGAAGTAGTGACACACTGTGCTAGTGGAACAAATTTGTGGCTTTGCTAGTGAAGTACTGTCCACAATTATTCGTATCCTGAGGAAGGCATGAATGGTTGTGTTGTATTTCCTGTCCATTCACAAAGAGCAAAGTAAGCCTGTACCATCACAGATCGTGGGTATGAGCTGCTATTCTCTTAAACCTAATGCCAATTCACATGTTGAAATAGTGAGTTATCAGTGGTTCTGTTGATTTGAAGAAGAGAGCTGGTGTGCTACTCCTACTCTTCCATCATTTCATAAACGACTGTAACAATTAGGCAAACAAAACCTGATCTCTTCACCAAAAGCCATCTACTACTGCAAAATAAATGCTGAGACCACAAAGGACCATCAGAGTTTTCAGGAATTTATTTTGCCTCAGGTTTCTTATAGCAATCTTCTCAATTCAGTACTCTTCCTTCCCTCTTCACCTGACCAGAAAAATCATTCAGGGGATGAGTGTTCAATGTAATACAGGAACATAGGCACCAAAACCAGAACTGGAGGGAGACTGAGTGTTGGCACTAAATAATTGCTCTCCAGAAACACTCTGCTCAGTTTCACCTTCCCTCGTGGGAAAGAGATTTGGCTTTGACATTGACTGCATCAGATCTGCCTCTGCGCGTCCTCCACAGCCTTCACAGCCTCCACAGACCTGAAAGGCTGAGCCCTGGAAGAGTCAGAAAGCTGACATACTGCTCCCCAGACTACTCTTCACAGGGGATCAATCCAGCACCTGCTTTCAGAGTTCAGCTAATTTACTCACATTGGGTTTCATACAGAAAAGAGTTACCTCTGGGTTCTTTTAAGAAGTGGTACAAGAATGGTGCACACACACCTGTCTGTGTGAAAAGCCCAGGGGCCAGAATGCTGACTAATCACAGGCAAAAGCTGGTCCAAGGGGACAGAACCCATTTCTCAGTTCTCCTAAACTTTGCAGCAGTGAAAGGCAAGAAAGCATTTACCAAAATCATCTTGTTTAAGCTCTGTCATCATTCAGCAGTGAATGCAAAGTGCACTGTGCTACTCTCTGGCAAGACAAACTCCCTGAGTTCTACTCATATAATTGTTTTTGCTTCAGACTGGCTTCTTGGATTGCAGGTAGAAATTCTTGCTCATGGAAAAAGGCAATGGCAATCTTTCTTTATAGTAGCTAAACAAATTCTTAGCACACAGAAAAAGGTCTGGTACCTTCATTCCTCCACTTTTATTGTATGTTTGTATGTTCCTTTCTGCCAGTAAAACACTGTAAAGAGAAGATGGTTGTAATCAGATCATTGGCTAAAACAACTGATCAATAGCAACTGCATATGCTGCAAAGAGCCTTTAATGGCACTTAATCCCCATTAGGCTGAGCTGGAGGAAGTTGAAGGGGAAACTGCATCACATTTCAACCATTTATAGCAGCATCCTGGTACTTGAGCAGCTTTCAGGGAATGGGAGCATTTTTTCTGAGGTGCTCTGGGACAATCATCAATAGGATAGGAAACTATTGCATCATTATTATCCAGGAAATGCTTTGGGGACTCTCCAGGGAATTGACTCCAAGGGTTATAATTTTTTAACAGGAATTTATGTTGGGTCAACCAGCAAAGAAGTACCATGTGAAGATTTTCTACCATTGGTAATTAAACGTGTCTTGGGATATATTTGACACTATTTATAAAATCAAAAAGGCCAGTTTTAATAATGTAAGCCACCATACTATCTTTAGGAACATCTCCTACCAAATAAACATTATTCATCTTCCTAACATGTTATAATGCAGCCACATAATGATAGAAGTTTCAACATATTCTTGGTTTGCTTCCTCACAAAACCAAACAAAAAATCCACACCAAGTTTTACAGTATACCTATAGGTGGCTAGAGAACATATTCTTGTGTGTCCAATGCCACTCCTCTGTGCTGAAACAACTCTACACGCACACCTTTTCAGCCTACACATTTTGTTTTGCAAAGAGAAAAAAACAACACTAAGGATAAGGACCTAAAATCTGTACCACCCATTCCACAGATACTAGGTGTTATCACAGGATTCAACACAAACTCATAATGAACCCAGTATTTAGCTTACCTGGTGATGTATCTCACTGACTCTGAGAAACATAAAGCCTTTAAAAACCAAATTAAGTTGCAAGTCCCTTAACCTGAACTGTGTGCTGTGGGCAGTAGCCCCCAGGAATGATCAGTTTTGACTCCAGTTGCATTTAATACGGTAAGTGGGAGAAGCTAGATAGTCAGGGTTGTCACTGAGATAAAAGGTTAAAGAAACTCTGCTCCACAGGTCAGGGGTCTGTGCATCTCTTCCCCCTGTGTATGCTTGGTATGTATTGACAGAAACTCAGCAAAGCCTACTTCACTGATGAGATCTAGAGCTGTACTAATTGCAGTTTCTCTTTACTGAGAGAATTTTTAGGAGCAAGTGGACTCTGGGAACCTCTGTGAGTCTTTTGGTGGCTGAGGTAAGTCTAGTGTTAAATGATATCTTTCATAAAATGGCACCTCTGATGCAGGAATGTTGAGTATTGCTTAAAAATGACAGTATTGAAATAGTAGCTGACCCTCTTGTTTTCAGAGGTCTGAGTTTTGCCCATCTTCAGTGTCTAGAAGAGTGCAGGATATAAAGAGGCAGCTCTGCATCCATGCAACTCAGCCGGCACTACAGTCAGGAAAACACAGCTCACTGAGCTTACCTGAACTATCATCTAGCCTCAAGAGGCCCCACCACTTTCTTGTGAATTGATTTAGCAGCTGGAAGGATATTTCGCTTCATAACTCCAATCAGCTTAGAG
Organism: Manacus vitellinus; assembly: GCF_001715985.3. Taxonomy (NCBI): domain Eukaryota; kingdom Metazoa; phylum Chordata; class Aves; order Passeriformes; family Pipridae; genus Manacus; species Manacus vitellinus. The sequence continues at coordinate 35,299,592 of NW_021939396.1, forward strand.
ATATCATCAGACAAGTATCAACTTTGAGAAGAACATACATACTTCTGGTTTCCTTAACAGCTTATAGAAAAGGGCCTAAGACCAGAAACAGGCAGTTCTGTGCTTACTTTTTAGGCATAAAGATGTTAAGTCAACCTGTAGTATCAAGGGATTATATTGTCTCTTGGTGAAATTTGGCCATTTTATCATGTTTTTCAGAGCAATTACACAAATGTAATGCTTAAAAAAAAAGGACTCCAGAGAGCCATCACTCTAGAGCAACTCTTGTGAAGTCATCCAATTATTCTTCTGCACTTTCCTATCAAAATCTTATAAAGTCAAGGAAAATACTTTCCGGTGGGCACTCACTACAATACAGATGAGAGGCATGTCCTTTAATGAGCACACTGGGTTTCTTTGCCTTCATCCTGCAAAATCATAGATTCAGAAACTAAAGATCTCAGTGCTTCTAATTCTTATACTGGCAGTTTTACCAGTAAGACTAAATATAGAATTCTGTTGAACTGAGCCTTATTCTTAAGGCTTCTTGTGTGTCATTTAAGCTTCTGATGGCTAAATAAAAGCTGCAGTAATATAAAGAGATTACAAAAAAGCACCAGTCACTGGAACCAAAGAGGTTATCCCATGGTGCTGTTTTGCAATTTGCTTCATAGCTGCCTCATGAAGTCCTCTGCCTTCCTAAAATAATATGTAATTTGTATTCAAGACACATGCTTTCTACTAGCAAATGGGAATATAGCATAGCAGAATTCTTCAAGAATGATGGGGGTTTTTTTTAGTGTTTTTCTATTTTGAATCTTCAAAATGACATCTGCTTTGTGAGAGACTTAGGAATCTGGAAGGAGGTTTGCAGAGGAGAATGAAATCGTATCTGATCCTTCTGTATTCTATCCTCTTCAAAATAAGTACTTGAGCTTGCCTTCCTGCAAAAATCAGTACAATGCCAACTCACTTTTTGACAGTTTTATATAACATCCTGCATTGTGGAAATATTTTGAAAAGTTTATTTTGGTGCTGTATTTCTATTAGGCTAATCAAAACATTTAAGCATTTTAATAAACACGACTGAGTAAAACCACACATCTGTCAGAAAACAGAAAACAGAAACCAGTGATCCACAATATTGTCTGCAGTTTCACATGCCAGGAGTTGAAAACGGCTGATAGACTGATCCTCCAAAGATAAAAAAAAAGAAAAACCTTTTTAGATAATTTACATATTCCCAATTATTCATGCTTCTCATGTTAGGGGCTTTATTTGTTTAAATGACATCCTCTGTTGTGTGTACAGAAGGGATGACTGGGGTCTGTAACAGTGTAAGGATGTATGAAGACACAAACTTCAGTCTTCTAGGCTCAGCTTGAGCTCCTGAGAGTAAGAAATGGCTCTCAAAGCTGGGCTGCAAAGTTGCCTGGGGCTCTTGCAGAGACTGAGACCAGGGAGATAAGCTACCTGCCCACAGGTGGTAGGCACTGTTGAGGGTCTGTGTGTCATCAGAGGTGAGGAAAGAGGTCTCCTGAATCTTTTTAGAGTTGTCACAGAGACAAAGCCCCAACCCTACCTCAGTGGTATGACCAGAGCTGGTGATTCATGGCATCACATGGCAGCACTGAGGGAAGTGCCAGGGGTGGCAATGGGGCAAAGAAGTCCCTTTGCTGACCTGATCAGAAGTCCAGGAAGTTTTGAGACTCACTGGGGGCTTGCACGTGGGACACTGTGGAAGCTTATCTGGCTCTCATGCTAGAAGCCCCACTGCTCTTCTACACAGGCACCTAAAGCACTGTCAGATGAGATCTGGATCGCGCCAGGAGGGATTGTGTGGCTCTGGGGAGAGGGTCAAGGATATGGAGACCCTTTTGTGTGCCCTCGGACCTGCTGGAGAAGGAGAACTCAGGGAGTAGTGGATGGATTCTACAATTCTGTGCATCAGCAAATGTTTGCACAGCTGGGGTTGAAAATAGGGATTTGAATTTTAGGACCCTGGGATCATCTTTGAAGATCAAGAACTGACAGGAAAAGACAGGATCGACCTGACCAAGTAGAGAATCTTTGCCAACAAGCTGGCCAACTTGGTGAAGAGAGCTGTAAAGTGGGAGTGAAGAGGGTTTTGATGATGTCATCCCCTGGAAGAGGTGGACTGATTTGGTAAGCAAAAGTTGCAGAGCGATGTGGAGAAGACTTTTAATCATCAAAACAGGGCAAAAGGGAGTCCACCCTAAGTACGTGCACACAGAGAAGGAAGTACCTACAGGATATGGAGAAAAGTCTCATACCTTTTTTTGGGAGATCAGCATGGCTAGGTGTCTCTCTGGAGTGCAGGTACACTAACACATGCAGGATGAGGAACAAACAGGGAGATTTAGAGGTCTGTGAGCAATTGTAGGACTATACAGGACTATTTAGATCTCATTGGAATCATGGAGAGGTGGTGAGACAGCTCGCATTGTTGGAACAATGCAGTGACTGAATAAAGGCCTTTTGGAAAGGATATGCCAGGATGGTGAGGGGTGGAGTTGCCTTGTACATGAGAGAGGAACAGGAAATCATTAAAATCTGCCTTGGGATGGATGAGGAGCCAACTGAGAGCTTATGGATTTAGATTAGCAGCCAAAACAACATGGGCAATGTTCTCATGTTGTTCTCATGTTACAGAACCATGATCAAGAAGGAGTATGATGTGAGTGTTTCTTCAGAAAAGTGCTTCACATCTGCAGGCCCTGGTCCTCATGGGAGACTAACCAATTCAGTATCTACTAAACATATAACACAGCAGGGTATAACCAATACAGAAGGTTTCTGGAGTGTGTTGATGGTAACTTCTTGACACAGGTGATCAAGAAGCCAATGACGAGGTGTGATCTGCTGAACTTCATAATTACAAGCAGGGAAGAGCTGGTGGGTGATGTGAAGGTCAGAGACAACTTTGGTTGCAGTGACCATGAGATGATGGAGTTCAGGATACTGTGAGAACAATCGGAGGGAGGTACCAGAGCACAATGGGAGCCTACTGTCTGGAATGTAGGTCTCCAAAGAAAGGCCTTGGGATCCTGGTGGACAACAAGCTGACCATGAGCCAGCAAGGCATCCACATAGAAGAGGCAGTCAACAGAGTCCTGGCCAGCATGGTGAGAGAAGTGATTCTTCCTTTCTGCTCAGCAATATGATGAAACCACATCTAGTATGTTGGGTCCAGTTCTGGGCTCCCCAGCACAAAAGGGACATGGATATAATGAAGAGACTTCAAACAAGGGCTACAGAAGGAACTGCAGCATCTGATACGCAAGGAGAGCCTGAAGAAGGGAAGTCTCAGCAGGGGGATCCTAACAATGTGTAAAGGACTGATGAAAGGAGTGAAGAAGACAAAGCCAAACTCTTCTCAGTGGTACACACTGAAGAGAAAAGAGATAAAAAGCCAAATTTAAAAAATTAAAAACAGGTTTTTCTTTTTTTTTGGCTACAAGAGTGGACAAACAGTAGTACAGGTTGCCCAGACAAGTTGTAGAGTCTTCATCTGTGGAGATACCCAAAATGCATCTTTGCCATGTTGTAAGAAACCTGGTATAGCTGACCCTGCTTTGAGAAGCGGGGCTGGACTGTAAAGTCTCCACAGGTGCCATCCAACCTCATTGATAGTGTGATTCTATGAGTCATTAGTGTGAGGGTCAGTAGTCACTTTTTGTCTTTTGGGAGGAAATGTCACAGGGACTGGAGCTGTACTGTAGTCACACCTAAACTGACACCCAGGAACTCTTCTAGGATCCCAGTTCTGTGTGCATATCCCGGCAATGGCTTGGGTAAAGGAATGCTCCTGCATCCTCTGCCTTGATTTCTGCTGGGAGGGAGCCACACTGCAGTACAACCTGGTTTCTGTGAAGTAAATTTTCCCTTGTGCACTGATGATCTAATTTTTCTTCTAAATGAAGAAGCTTTTTAGGGGGTCTTGGTTTTCTTCCCCAGCCCAATATAATCCCCTTGAAAGCCCCAGGTGGAGGGGCAGAAAGAGAAAATTCCAATGCAGCTCTTGTTTCACCCCACAGAGAAAGTGACAAGTCTGAGATTCTAAGATGAGTCCAACACAGACAGAAGAGTACCAGACTGAAGTACACACAGCAAACAGAAAGCTGACAAGCTGTTGCATTTTGTAGCAGATGCAACTCTAACAGCGTATGTGGCTTCATTCCTAGATATAATGAGTTGCAAACACACACTGGGAATGCTGTTTTTGTTCAAAAAATAACTCGTCAGTTAATATACAATATGTGCACTGGATGAATGTGTGCTTCTATTCCCATAATGCGGTGAGAGATCACAGAGAGGAGCTGTCACACTTTACTGGACTGATACTGATTATTTTGGCTGTTCGTATCATTGCTGTCTATTTGTCTTCTGAACAATACGGTTAAAAAGCTAATGCTCAGAAATCATATTAAAGGATGTCTCTTCTACCTCAAGAAGTACAGTTTCAGGCTGTTTAAAGGGATGGATATATTCTGCCTGAGTTCGAGCTGATGGGATGTACTCACATTTTCTGTGCAACAGTCTGGAGATGAAGTCATGCATGCACCAAAATGCAGATAAGTTGTTGAACTTCTGTGTACTCAAGCAAGGAAGCAGAAAGATGAGGGAACAGTGACCACTCATATTGGGAGCTCCAGAATGGATTAAATGTCATCAAGAGGGTGTATAGACAGAAAAATTCTTCCTTCAAGACAATCCAAAGGCAAATTCACTAACTAAACACAAACGCGATATCAGGGTAAATAAACAGCAAACTCAGGCAGATATCCAAGCACCTACATAGTTCTGTCAATTTAATTTTACAGCATTAACCTATGAACAACAAACCTCACAAGCTTCAGAGACAAGATGTTCCAAGTAAATTTAGTTTCTAATACAGAATACAATGAACTATGAGGGAAGAATTGCTATCAGAAAAAATGTTGGTGAGAAGAATGTCTGAGACATTAAGTATGTATACACTAGAATCAATATCAAAAAGGTAAGAAAATAGTAGAATAGTAAATTAAGAAAAGTGACTTCTTTTTTCTTCCTTCAGTTTGAGGGTCCAGGAAGATCACAGGCTGAGCAGCAAGGCCCACTATGCTACAAGCATATCCTCAGCTGCAGCCTCTATCTCAGTGAATAAGAAAATTATTTGAGGCACTAATAGTAAAGGGAGACAAGGCTGTGATCATAAACTTGTTTTCAGTGTTGCCATTAGTGTTCAGATATTGAATTTTTTATTAGCTTTCGTAAGCTAATAATGACAGAATGAGGCTTGCAGTCTTTGACATAGGATGCCATATTTCTGCTGCCACAACAAATTGCAGAATCATGTGCCTGTTCAAGGTGCTGAAAGGATCAAAGTGGGTGCAACTTCCTTGTCAGAATCAACTTTTAAAATCAGCTTCTTAAGCTCATACCTCCTACTGAGCCCTTTATTTCAACTGTATTTTGCATTTAATTCTGCCAGCTATCCCATTTTGGACCTTGCTAGTGGACTCCGAATCAGATTAAGAGGTCTACGCAGTACAGATGAGAAAGATGGAAGAGGAAGAAACTAGGTAAACATTTAAATTCCTGATCTAGGGCTACTAAAAGATACTGATAGGTCAATGGATGAAGACAATTGTATTTTGCTACCTAAAGTCTCTGCTGATTCTGAGAGAGGGAAAGGAACAATGGGCTTGATGTGATTGCAGAAGAGAACTTTTTTTTTTTAACTTGGAAAACTGTTGTTAAGAAGCAAAAAAAAAAACCACCACACTTTTGGGAAGTTTACAAGGTGAAGAACTCAAAATTATGAAATGCCTCAAACCATGTCTATGGATAACCTACAACCTGCACAGATACATGTACGTTATCAGAGTATATTTAATTGTACAACTTTATGTGATAAACACAGCACATCATGTTCATCTGCAGTACTCCTGCCTCATGCAATTTACTGGACAGATCATGTCCTAAGGATGCATCAAAGTGAAGGGGACAGTTATGTGAAGGACTCCCATCTCTGGCTGGTTTCCGAGACAGGGACACACGAGGTGAAACAGGATGAAAATTTCCAGGAGGAAAACTGTCTTCCTGATTAAGTCCCTTGACTATCAACTTGATCTCTGATTTTTTTCTCTGTCTAGATCATAGTTTTTCTGTGTGATACTGATCATAGCATTTGTGCAAACTCTTTCTCTGTGATCACTCCCGTTTCATTTTCTGAGTGCCCAATCTGAAACAGCTGGAGTATTGAACTCTAATAATTGCAAAAGTTTGATATGAACTGTGCTCTGAACACATAAAAGGCAGCAGAATCCACTGAAAAAACTAGGTTCTAGTCTTGAAAATTAGCCTCTAAAAATGCATTGATATAGGGCAATTTTGGCTTTAGTCTCAGTGCCTCTGTTCCCAATTTGTAAAACTGAGACACCATCTTATTACCTGGCTGGTGTGTTGTATAAATAATTTGGTAATATCTACAAAAAAAGACACAGATATCAGAATCAGATAAAAGACCCTGAAAAAGGAATATGTTCGTGCTCAGTGCAGCCTTTGGACATTAAGCATTAAATGACATATGGGACCACTCACCAGAAGAGGATGAAGAAAAATTGTTGTGGATTATGTGGATTAAAGACTTTATCATAGTACATGCACACAGTTTGCAGACACAGGACTGTAAGGTACTTTAGCTTGGGAATTTCCTGGCTGTCAAGCTTCACCAATTTTTTCAAAATTTTCTATTTTGTTTATAGATATTTATATATCTATAAATTTCTGAAGTTTCTACATGGACAGTTAAGAGCCAACTATATAAATCCCCATTACATGAATAAGGAATTGAATCTAAGCCATTTGGATCTAGAAAGAGAAAAAAAATCTAAATAATTTAGAAAATTCTATTTTTTTTTTTTTTTGCAGTAAATCAAATCCCCAAATTACCAAGGTTAGGGGGACATTTAGAGGAGAATTTTTTTTAGATTCTCAAATGTCAGCTACAGAAATCATGCCCTGGACACACACAGTTTTTTAAGAGATTATGATCTTTGTCATGGTACCCTTATTGGTACCCATTACTAGGTCTTCCATATCAGAAGAAGTGCTAGTCATGATACAAGAGTTTGAACTACTCTATAGTTCAAACATATTTCCAAGAAGACAAGGAGTCCAGATAATAACACACATTTGCTCTACTCTACTTGCTTCTCCCTGAAGTCAGGTCAGAGCTTATTTTCAAAGCCTTCAATAGACTACACCAAAATTTATTCTTAAAATAAGTCTTATTTTTAGGTGCCCTTGGCCACTTCTGAATTTTCTTGCAAGGAATGACGTGTTCATATGCATGGGAACAGCATATGTCTCAACAGATGCAGATCAGAAGTGCATGTCCCTTCAGAAGGCACGCAAAATTCTCTTTTTTTAAATACAACTACCTAAACTTGGTGTGTCTGCATGTCTGCTGTATCATTACCATTTCTGTTAAAAGCAAATGTATTTGAAAATGTGTAGCTAAACTGCACCATGAGATAAAATGTGGACTTTGGGAATGGCATGACAATTACACAGCAACAAAGTGATGAGCACTCTTTCACTACATCAGGACTGAAGAGATCAGACAAAAACAAGAGGGGCTACCCCATCCTACCTGAGACCACTCAGAATAGATTTCCTTGTATTTGGGCCTCAGGTAACATCACAGTAGCTAAGGAAAGCTTCCAGAGCTGTGATATAAATAAATAAACAGTGAACAAGACCCATTTTTCCCCAACTGAAAAGTAACTCTCCTCAAAAGGGCAACAAATCCTTGCCATTATATCAAAACCCATATTTGATTAATAGAAAATAAATAAACAAACCAGCATTCTTGATTTGAGTGTTATTTTTCTCTTTTCTTTTTGACTCACTTTTATATTTACACCTGACTCTTTTCTTTACAGAGCTTTTTACTTGATGTTCTGTTTTCTCTGCTGAAGTTCAGGCATATACAGTACCTGTTTTATTAGTGTCACTTGGCTTTTCATTAGACAAGGAAAATGAGCCTCTACAGCATTCAAGGAAGAGACCAATAAAGATATATTACTGCCACTTCACTCAATAAGAGCAGATGGGTCATAATAGTATGGCTGATACCAGAGCATTTGTAGAGTAATTCTTTCTTATCAGGCAGTTAATGAAATGAATTTCTATCATAACATCTTTAAAATATAATACTCTCACAACTGTCTTTAAAGACCTATTTTGAAGCAAATATGTTATCTATCAAAATATTCATTAAAATTAGGTGCAGGCCTACAGGATGAGACAGATTAAATCATTGAGGCATCTGGGCCTCTTATTCCTCTAATGCGACCTCATTATATCATAATTTGTTATTGCAGAAATTTAATTTTCTGGTGCCATGGAATTATTGAGGTTCTTCCTTTTTCCAGCATTTTTACTCTACCTAATTGTAAACTTCAAGATCATTTGGTATTTGATACTGGTTGGCTCCAAGATTGGATAGGAAACCAATAGCCTGTAAATGAGGAAGTACTTAATGAGGAAAACGTGATGACATCTATTGACTATATTCTGAGATAAGATAAATAAATAACACTTTCACTTGAAATGTCCTCAACTTCTCCACCACACATTTGTTAACTCTGTTCAGAGCAGATGCTTCTTTGCTTCAATATCAAGTACAGAGGGAAATTCAAGACTAACCATGGCCACAAGCCTACTGGTGCTAACCACTGAGCATCACTGATCCAGGAGTTATGGAGGAGAAACTCCCTTACATGTAAGCTTGGATATATCACAGGACCGACATGACAAACACTCCAGTTAAGATAGGCTCCCTTAAGAATTCTTCATGCACTTCCAGGGTTCTTCACTTGAACACTCTTCCCTCACACTGAAATATACTGGAAAAACAAATTACTTTCATGGCACTCTGAGGCATGACATTGGAAGATTTCAAATTTTCCAGGAATGCATAACAAAAGTTCTATGACCTACCAGTTCTTTTATGTCAGAATATCTCGGGTAAACAACGTGATGATATTGCCCTACAGAGAAGGTTCTATAAATTTTGGATACTGCACAGTTGTATATGGGACGCAAAAACAAAACACCTGTTAATACACATAGCTCCACATTCAAACTGTTGCAAACTGGGGTAGAATAATAAAAAGCACATACCCTCCGTGAACAGTATTCCAGTGTTCCTATAGGTTCCCACACCAATCATGAAATGCACTTCAAAGGCTTGATCACCGTGGCACAGCTTCTCCTGCTGCTCTGAAATTTGAAAAAATCTTGTGCAAGATGAAGTATTAAAGAATTTCTCCTTCAGATTTAAAACAAAATAGCCTTAACTAAGCAATTTAAGAAAAAAAAATCAGGTATGAGCAACTGAACTGAGTTCTCTACAAGTACAGCAATATGAAGAATGCATCCAAATTGCATGCAGCTTTGTCATGTACTAATTTACACATATACTTGTGAAGGCTAAAATTAAAAACATTAAGACAGTTCTAAATCAACACAGAGGGGGCATCAATAATCATATGTAAAATTTGGCCAAGGTATTCATCTTTATTTTCTATGGATACATCAACTTTTAATTCTTTAGTGGGTAAATGAAACTACCTCTGCAATAGTGTTCCAGATTACAAAAGATTGTACAATACAGAGGTTATCACTTCAAGACCTCAAAATACAGAATAATAATTTGGAATGTTCAATTTTTTTAATTAAAACAAAAAATCTTTTGTTTTCTAGTCTGCAAGTGGATACAAGAACTCCAGATATTAAAAAGAAAAAACCCAAAAGACATCATATGCATGTAAACTCCTTGATTTTTAAGTGTGTTTAAGTAAAACCACTTTTCTTAATTATCTCGTAGCTCAATAATCTAATAATAATTAATTTCAGTAAACCCATAAATATCGCTTAAAACACAAACTCCATTTTTAATCAGTGAAAACTGCCATTTGTTGAAAAGGTTTGCATTCTTATTAGTAATGTGGATTTATAGGAAAATCAAAACTATATTAATTATACCATATCCACATCATATATTAATAGACTCAGAAGTCAAGCATTTTGTGCCTTGGACTGAGGTGTAATATTTATATGAGGCTTTGCAGCAGCAGCCAATGTGGCAGGCACTTAGTTCTAATGCACCTACTTTAGAGTATTGACTTTGTGCCTCTGGGACACATGAGTTCAAATCCCAGCCGGGAATGCAGATATGCTGCACTGAGCCTCCAGAACAGTGTCTTGGGGGTTTTCACGTCTCATAAGGGGATGAGTTTTGTTAATGGATGCAGTTTGTGTTTTGAGACATCAGCTTCTGAATGCAGCACGTGTATCTTGTGTCTGTTCCAAGCAAGGCTATGGAATTCTCGTGCTTCAATGGCAGAGAGACCTGAGAAGATGCAGCATCTCAAGATCAGCAATATGCGGCTCTATAAGCATAGGCACACAACCCTCACACAAAGCTATGAGCTGAAGTAATATCTCATCCTCAGAGCACAGTAACAGGAATGCTGTTTCTTGCACTGCACACAATGCATTTGCCCCGCTGGAAAGCTTGGCTGCTTTGGCAACCAGTGGGATCCAGTGTTTGGGTTATTTTTTCCAAGTATAAGCTGAAAGCAGAACGACTGATCGATTGCATCTCCATGACAGCAGCTCTTGTAGAGCAACTACTTAAGTCAGATGTCACACTTGTGACACTACTTGATTATCAATAGTTTCTGTAACTTAACTGACTTTGCTGGTTTTTGATCTAGTTGTTTCATGGTCCAGATTGTTTATTTTGAAGACTGCTAAAGATGACTGAAGCTGCCAGACAGATATTGAACTCCATTAGCATCTATATGAATCTTATCTATACTGATCTACCCTACCAAGGATTTCTGTACTCACCCCAGCCCCAGGATGCTCCTTTGAGAGAGACGTTGCTCAAAAGGGCCTTTACATGAAACCACTTTCCCTTGAGCATTGATCTGTTGACTGATGTGGAGGAATGTAGAGAGCTCCTAATAGAAGCATTTGCATGTAGTTTGCCACATCACTACCCCGTCATACAAGGGGATGGGCACCCATCATATCACTGGTTCTCCCTGCCATATACTTTCCATATCTGTGGGGGTTGTCACTTGCCTGGGCCATGGTGGTCTTGTGAGATCTCAAAAGAAAGAGAGGTCAAGGATATGACCCAGTCCTTCTCCTGAACCCAGGAGACTTAAGGAAAAGCAGTGACATTGCTGGAGTGAATTGCTCTGTGGGGCATGAGCCCATAGGAAACTTCCTTCCACCTTGTGGACCCATTAGCCTCATTTACAGGCAAAGCCTAACAAACCATGCTCAGGTGGAGACTTCAGCTCTCTCCCTTACAAAGTCCTAACCCATTAGCAAAGCAGGGAGTGATGTTCCTGTATAGAGAGTTAATTCCTCCCTTCCACAAAGGAAATGGTAGACATGCCTGGTGACTGTTCTTCGTCTCTTTTTAGCTTTTCTAAGTTCATTTTATTGACTTCACCATCCTCGTAAGTGTTTGCAGCTCAAGCTGTGTCATCTGAATATGTCATTAGTCACTGAATAGCCAAGTGAGGAACAGTCAGCTGGGGAGGATTTAGGACTATATAATACTGATCTCTGCCCTCTGTGGATTATAAGCATTTTTCTAAGTGCCTCTAATTTTAATCTCCCAAGCTGTGACTTGTACAAAAATATATTCAATGGCCTCCTCTCTAGTGTAATATCTTTATATTAAGGATTTTCTCTTTCACCTCAGGAAGTCAGCTTTGTGGCAGGCCATCTCATTTGAAACGTAGTGTAACAACAGTGGCATTTTTCTGTGGAAAACTGGCAGTACCACAGGTGATAGATTCAACTTTTGCCTCTGTCCTGTTACAAGTGTTGGAGATGGAAAAAATAATTTTGAAACACATTGCTGAAAGTTCAAATCTTTTCAGTTAGTGAAAATAAGTAATTTACTTCTGTCTGCAAGTAATAATTATCTGTATAGAAACCACAGTGATGGAGAAAGACAGCCCAACAGGGTATAAGATGAATAAGAAATTTTTGGATTTTCTGAAAGCCTTCAAAAGGATCACTAAGCAAACTCTCTGTACCTCCTTCCTGCCACTGTGCAAACAGGATAGAAACACAAAAGGAAAATTAATAAAAAATGCAATAAAATAAAGCAGCCGCCTAACAAGCAGACACCTAACTCTCTTGTGATCCAGATGAGACCCATGGTTAGAGATGGGATTCAGCTGCAGGGAATGGGAAACAGGTAAGGGGACAGAGTCAATGTGGGTTTAATCCTGCTTTCAGGAGAGTCAGACTGTTTTGGGCTTTCTCTGGGCTTATGCCCACATGAAAACATCAAAGCAGATGTGATTGAGTCAGACCAAAGTTTCAGAAGTATGGATCAACTTCTTCTGCCTAAGTCCTGGCCGAACTTCTGTCCTGATTTGTTCATTTCTGCACTTCCCACTCTTTGTACATCACAAAGTGAAGTAGCTTTTTTATAGGCTTCTCTGTGCTTGCTGACCTACAGGTTGAGGAAGTTCAGTGGCTTCTAGTGACCGTCAGGACTATTTTCAGTTCTCTGCTTTGTTGTGTGCTAAGGTAGATCACTACTGTGCAATTTCAACCAGGTCCATGGATGGCTTTAAGGGAGCTTATTTTTAGTGGATGACCGTCACAGCCTTGTTTTTTTCCTTTTTTGTCACTCTCTGCACTAGGTTCATTATTCAGCAACATACTCCTTTCAGACTGGGCAGGGACTGTAGTTTCAGAGATTGGGAAGCCAGTAGAGAAGCCAGACATAAGCAGAAGCTTATGGAAAGACCTTTAGAAACAGAGAAAGCATATCAGCACTTCTCAACTAAATTATCTGATACTTCTCCCAGTGCTTTCTCACAAGTGTGTTTTTTCTTATTGTGCTGTGAGCAATTTTTCTTCATTAGACACTCCTATTTTTTAATAAATCATTAAATTTGTCTGCATTTACCCATCCTTAGAGCTTTCTGTTCAGTGCCTTAACCAAAACATCTTTCATACTGCCAGGGCTTCCTCCATGAATTGCTTCTGATCCGCAATACAGCTTCATCTGCAGTCAGTGCCCGGAGCACTGTGCCTCCCCTATCAACCATTTCAGGCAGGAGCGAAAACACACCCTATCCGCCTATGATATCCTCTTTATTTCCTTGTTGCAGCCCTTTTCATTTTTCCCTGGCTGTTCTCTGACAGCTGCAGCCCAGGCTCCAATCTGCTGCAGGTGGCTCTTTTTGCCCTTCAGGCTTTCTTCACCATTGTGATGCATTAATGAAGTAGAGCTCCCTGTCAGACTTCATCAGCAGTCTTGTGAAGGCAGAATGAAATCACTTCTATTGACCCACTGGCATATTTATAGGCTCCTTCTTTTTGCTGAGTATGGCAGTTATCACCTTTCCATCCCCATGTTGTGTTTATTCAGCAGAAAGCTAAATCACATCTGTGCACAAGTGGAACATTAATCAGTAAACGTAAGCCACTCATAAAGACTGCTGAACCTATCTAATTACCAGTGCTGGGACAGCTCACAACACCTACCCCTCAGAGGGGTTCACAACCCCATCAATCCACAGGCCTCTAAACAGAGCCCAGCAAGCTCAGAGACTTTTTCAGCTCTCCTCTTGCTTGACTGTCCCCAGAAAGCAGCATTTTAAAGTTTTCCTGGACTTGTTCCTGATGCTTCTCTTTTTTCCTACAGAAACAACAACAAACCCACTTCAGAGCAATTTTGTTTAATTTCATTCTTGAATTATTTTTTTTACTTTATCACTGTTCTCCCCTTTCTTAAATTGCTAAATATCAAAATCAAACAGCCTTTGTGTCATTTAGGTTGGAGTTTATTGTATCAGTTCATACTATATTACTAGATGAAGGATAATACTATATCAGTATGGTAATATTTGCAGTAATGATACATAAATAGCAAAAGCGTTTAATAAACTTTGTGTGAAAAGTTCTATGCTGTATGCCTATATACAATGGAAAAAAAGATGCTGTCAAAGTTTTTATTATTTTCTAATGAGATTACAAATTTGGCTGTCCAAGATAGCTCTATGGATAGTATATATTAGCTTCTAAAAGGCTTCTGACTCGGCCTTGATTCATTCTGACAGAATTAGTAGTTCTCCATCTGAGTCTTAGCTAACCTTTTTATTTTCTGAAATTTTTATCAGCTTCATCTACAACAGATTAAATGAATTAAAAAGTGTTAAATCTACAAATCTTTAAATAGGGAAGCATCATCCCCTGGGAATATTTTCAACAGTAATTTTTTCTTAGTCCAGTGCTATATTCAACAGTCAAGAGGAAAATCTTGGAGGTAGATTTTGCCAATGGCTTATTTCAGCTATATGTATTTTAATAACACTGAATCTAAAAATCAGGATTATGGATGATGTTTATGAGAGAGGAAAGCTGTTCAGAAAAGGACTTTGGGGTCAGGACAATCAACATAGTGTTTCATGGAAGCAAAGGAAGTAAATATGGCCCTTGACTGAGGGATCAAGGGAACATCAGTTAGAGACTGAGAGCGGTTTACACTACAGTGACATAATTAAGTTTATCATATGTGAGATTATAAGGGTTTCTCACCACTAGTGTTTATTTAACAGGTCTTATTTTTTTTATCCACAGGAAAAAAGAGTGGTCTTGCCCTTGAATGACACTAGTTCAAGTGATTGTCAAGCTTCAACTCTGTAAAAAGCTTTAGATATTTCCTTAGAAAGGTAAGCTAGAAATCCAAGATAAGCCTTTATTTATAGAATCTGAAATCTTTCAAATACAACAGCCTAGTAAGAATGAATTAACCAGACTTTATTGTGAGAAATATGGTTTTTCCAAGAAAAGCCAAAGGAAACTTCCTCTGGGATCTGAGTACTTAAAAGAAGCTCATCATGTATGAGGAATTGATTATACTGTGTTGAAACAAAACGAAAGAATCAAACAATGCATGTGTTTTCTATGGGCAAAAGAACAGCAGTTTGCAAGACACCTGTGATCTCAACATCCATGTCCTCTATATATGTAAGATACCTTGGCTGCCTGCTCCCACTAGTGAGGGTCTACTGCACAGTGGAATAGGTACAACCTAGGATTATTTACGGTTCCTTTCCTAGTAGATAATAGAAGGGAGACTACATGAATGTGCATAAATACAACCATAGAATCAGAATCCTGGAAATGTCTTTGCCATCATATTACTACACAACAGAGTCACAACAAAACCAACAAAGACTTTCCCAGAGGTGATGCCAATTAATTCAGATTTCAAAAAGTGAGGATGTCAGGGAGGCAAAGAAGGCTCCGAAAGAAGACATTTTTTAGGATTTCTCATTTCCCATAGGTCTAAAAATCATGGAACCATAAAATCATTAAGGTTGAAAAAAAAAACTCTCTAAGATCAGCAAGTCCAACTGTTAACCCAGCACCACCATGTTCACCTCTAAACCGTATCCCTAAGTGCCACACCCACGCATTTTTGAACACTTCCAGTGATGGTGATTCCACCATTTCCCTGCACAGCCTGTTCCAATGCCTGACCCCTCCCTCCCTTTCAGTAAAGAATTTTTTCCTAATATCAAATCTAAACCTCTCCTGGCCCTATATGATGTCATTTACTCTTGTCCTGTCACTTGTTTACATCTCATTACAGTCTCCTTCCAGGTAGTTCTAGAGAGAGATAAGGTCCCCCCAGAGCTTCCTTTTTTGCAGGCTAAACAATCCCAACTCCCTCAGCTGCTCCCCATAAGACTTGTGCTCCAGACCCTTCACCAGCTCTATTGCCCTTCTCTGGACATGCTCCAGCACATCAACATCTTTCCTGCAATAAAGTGCCCAAAACTAAACTCAGGATTCAAGGTGCAGACTCACCAGTGCTGAGTGCAGGTATGACTACAGTCCATGTATCCAGCTATGCTACAGCTTTGGTATTGGAAGTAATCCTTCCACTGAATGCTTTCAGAAGACCACTGAAGAGTTGCTGAGACCAGGCACTATTTCCTGGTCTCACAATTCCCAACTACCAAGACAAGAGTGAATGTACATATGCATATGCACACATGAGTTCAAGTACTGTTTTGCCCTGCTGCCTCACACTTTCCAGCATGCACTGGAGCAATGAATTCAACAGCTCCCCTCCTCCCTATGTGATTCAAGAGAATTAGAGACTCAAAGCGTGTTTTCTTTGTCCTCATTTAATTGTTTTGTCTCTAACTTCCATCTTTGGAAAATATGTCAGAAAAAAAACCTTTAGTGAGGGCTTGTACTTCTCAAGATTAGGTGACCAGATTTATCTTGTCAACACTCATTTTACCTTCAGCAAGACAAATATGCCTTCAGTCATACCCTGCAGATAGTTTGCATAGCCTCAGCTCAGAAGATCTGGTATTCCTGTTGCCCCAGTGACTGCTCAGCCCAATATATCCCAGCTGATCTTATAAGATGCAGCACCTTATTATAGCTCTGTGTCTTTCACAGACTCTTCCAAAGCCTACAAATCTTAACACTTCTATTATTGATACACATACTCCTCATAACATAAGCTATTCAAGGGTCAGCTTTTCTTCAGTGTCTTGTTGACTCATATACAGCTGTCATACAGAAGTCAAACTGCTGCTGAGGCAGTGAGGGTTAATGGCATACCACGTATTTTGACTAAAAGGAGAAATATGATGGAGGTAGAAGGGATGGAAAGAAGAGAGAAGAATAGCAAAATTTGACAAATGCTTTTCTCAGCATTATGTCAAACATGTTTACAGAATTGCACAATTAATAAAAAAACCTGCACTAGAGTCCCTAATTACTATTCTACACAGGGCAGAACACTTCTTCATTATCCCTTTTTGAATTGATTGTGTACATCAAACAAGCAAGATATAAATAAAATATGCCTGCATGCATAATACCCTCACATTAAAGCAGAAGGCAATTAACCTATGATTTTTCATTAATTAAATTAAAATAGCCCTCTGAAAATATCTCAAATCAAAACAAGTTCCTTACAGAGTACTTTTTTCTTGCCATGATGCACACAACCTGCTTGTAAGATCGTTGGTCCAATGCAATTACAATAAACCCCCCCAATGTTACCAAAGTCTACCAATTTGCTTCTGTGGCTCTACTGATCAAAGTGTTAATCCCAAATACAATATTAGTTTTACTTTTCCATCTTTAAAATAATATTTACTGGTGCTTGTCCACTATTTAACATATTGTTTACATTTTATTTCTGCTAATTATATTGATGTGCTTTCTAGAATTATAGTGCATACTGATCTGATCAGAAATTTGTCAAATAAGACATTAGTCTATGAGTGGGTCACTTTTCTCCTCTTAAATTTATATAGACAATAATAAACTTGATTAGTGTAAGGTTTTATTAGCACTTAGTGGTTATCTCCAGTTGACTGAGTTTAGTTTATGTTGCCAGAGAGAGGTAAGAGTCAGTCAGCTTCTTGCCCCATACACAAACATATTCCTTTTCAATCATTCTATTCAGACAAAATTACTTGTAATTTCTTTGGTACAGATAATACATACCAAGGTAGCAGAAGGTGGAAAAGGCCATGTTCCCTTTCCCAAATATTACTGAGAGCTTGGAGGCTGTGGACAAAAAAAGAGAGCAGAGAGCACTTACTCTGGGGAGGGAACATGCTCTAGCATTCAAGCAGAATCCAGCACACATGTATTTACAGTACATGTGTAGAAAGTGGTATACTGAATTATAAGAACATAAGAACAGATATTTTGTTATTTCTACAGTTTCAGATGTCACAAAAGTGGAATGTTTTGCCTGAGGGAAGGAAATCATCTTGGTCCTTTTTTCTTTTACGATAAAATGCGGACAATATTGACCTCATACAAGTGCTGTGAAAGGACACGTATTAGATTCAAATGTTTGTTTTTTCCAACTATATGACTTGCTGTAATAAAAGATCTTACTTCTCCCACATATATTGCCTTGTATTTATTACTGTAGATGAGTACAATTGACATATGGTTTTCTATTCAAAACCATTTCCTTCCCAGAGCAAAAAATAAATACAAACTCTCACCAGATTACAGCAGAGGTCCATTCAGAAAATAATTATACTACCCACACGTCTAAAAAAGCTAGCCTATTTTAAGGCTTGAATTCTTGCACCATTTTTAAAATTAAATCGAAAAAATCAATGTTTTAGGAAGCATTAGGTGTTCGAATTTGGCCAGAAAACTCTATTGAGCACTGCCTTTCCTGTCTAGTTATCAGATATTTTGTTTAATTAATTTAATTCATTCTCCCTTTGCAAAAGTCCTACAAGATATTAATTCATCTTTCTCATGGAATACAATTTTCAGCTCCAGAAAATTATGTCTTCATAATTTTATTCCTAACATCCTAATGTTCTCTGGTTTTGCTTTTTAGAAGTATGAGCCCACAGTGCCAGAGAAGATCTATAGACCTGTTTCAGGTCCTTGGCTGATGCTTTCATGGATGGTAACTGGCCATTCCTACAGAATATTAAAAATGGTTACATGTCTCCATTCCTCAGTCAAAATACATGTAGGAGTCAGAGTAGATTACATTAGAAATTCTACCATTTGGGGGGGGGAGAGGAAAGCAGATTACAGAGTACTTTTTTTTTCTTTGCCACCTAGAATCATCTTACAGCCTCAGCTTCATCTCTGCACCTGTGTTATAAATATCGTTAGGCCTGGAAAACATCCACTGTGAACTGAAGGGCTGTGCTTATTGCACTTCTGAGAGATTTGGGAAGAAAAAGCTTTTTGTGTTTATAAGCTCTAGGAATTATTTTTTTAACCTAGACAGGAAAGATTCAAGGGAGGGCAGAATGGTAAGACACATATTTACATTACAGATCATCCTTAAAAAAACCCAAACCAAACTAAAAGTACAAAACCCCCAAAAACTGGAACAGTAACTCACAAGCAGGACATGGACTGGGTTAGCATTTTTCTTTCAGTTACCTGGAATTTGCATTTCACTTCCTGTAACACTTTCCTCCTCTCAGCACTTGTTTTTCTTCTCTTCAACTACTCATTTCCTTGAAGAAACCAACTTGAGAAATTGTACTTTTTACAAGTTTGTGATATGTAAGTATCTTTAGGCAGTGAGGTAAAGAAGTTGAAGGCAAGTGCCTCAGACACCATAGGTGATAATGAAAGAGTGTATCATTCTTGTTCAAAGAGAAATGGAGACTTTTGGATTTACTCCCAGCATGTGAACACTTTTGTGTTTTTCATGGAATATTAGTAAAAAAACCTCTATAAATTGCCCCCAAAATAGAGGTTTTTTCCCCACTTTTATCCCCATTCTTCCAAGAACAAAAGAACTTTTAAAAATATATAAAAAACGGCACACTGCAAACCAAATTCACACAGGGTAACTCTTTTTGGCTTCAAAATGCTCCCTCACCAAAATCTCAGAGGACTTGCATAAACACAGAAAGTGGAATTGTAAACAGCTGTGGTGTCATGGGCTATCACATGCAGTCCTATGATTATCACCTAAACAGATAAACAAAAGGGAAAAGGACACTGTTATCAAATTCAGAAGGGGGGTTGGTGGGGGACTCTGCCTAACGTTTTTCCTTAAAAGAGAACCATTACATCAGCTTCACCCAGAGAAACCCAAGTCATGGAACAGCCAGAGTAAGCAGACAAATTGTATCCCAGGGC
Organism: Manacus vitellinus; assembly: GCF_001715985.3. Taxonomy (NCBI): domain Eukaryota; kingdom Metazoa; phylum Chordata; class Aves; order Passeriformes; family Pipridae; genus Manacus; species Manacus vitellinus. The sequence goes on from NW_021939396.1 coordinate 35,319,317, forward strand.
ACTAGCCTGAGATTTTCTTTTTTATATCACAACTTTGGATACTTCAAGATGAACTAAACATTTTAGCAAGTTTATAAATTACAGATAGCTAGCTGAGCTGCATTTCAAACATTCCTTTTTTATAGACTGGAAAGAAACAAGGAACATAAAGCAGACTGAGGACACCGGTTACACAGAATTTACTTGGGCGGGATTCTGAAGATTTGCCATAAAACTCTCGCTGTTTTTCCAAGGCCAGCAGGAGCCAGGAGAATACACCTCAAATAACTGCCACCATAAATCATTTCTATAAGCACGATGGTAGGGGAAAGCAAGATCATAAACACTAATATCTAAATAATTTTAAAAATAGTAAATGTACGTAAAAATTACATGAAACAATGTTCTGGATTATCATGAAGGCATGCCCAAGAGTTCCCTGGATCAAAAGCTGACCACAGCATCTGAGAAAGCTGTGCACAACTTCCACTCAATGACAAATTGCTCCTGGCTGGACAGTTATTCCTGTAAAATTTCCATCTACAAGCACTGGACTGGATTTACTGTTAAAAAACAAATAATGGATCACTGGCATTTCTTCATACCACACATTTTGTCATGAGAAGGAGAAGAAAAACATGACAGATATGAAAGTGTTCTAGTATGAATAGCCTGAACACAAGCTTCTGTCATCCTGCTACCTGTCAAGAGAGGAGGAAAGAAGTAAACACTAATTTAAGTTAGTCTAAACTGCCTAAATAAAGAAATAAATAGATATGATTTCAACAAACTGTGCATTTATTAGATCTGTCATCTGAAATCAATGCATTATATGCCTCTACAGTTTGAGAAAAGCAGAAGTGTAGGATTACAAATTACAAATTCAACTCACGTAACAAAATAAATATATTGTGTCTTTTCCACAATGAAGGATCATGATGGAATTCAAAGCTGTTAAATGAGCTTAATTCTCGTCTCAAGCTCTAAGGATGAACCCCATAGTCTGAGCTGAGAGCAGATCTCTTGGAGGATTTGAATGCTAACTTTCATAACCTGAGTAGTTTGTAGCGTATTCCAGCCCCTGTTAGAGTGCAGTCAGATGATGTTCAATGTATTTACACTGAAATGTGGGAGGTCCAAGCTGTGGATATATATCAAGCGGTGTTTTATGCAGCAATGCACTCAGTGTTATCACTCCAGAGTACATAAATGAGAATTAAGACACACAGTGAAGTGTTGACAGTGGTGGAGTATCCCACTGTGGAAAGCTTTGCAGCTTATCCTAAACATACAACTTGCATGTAAATAATATGGGAATTAAACTAGCCTGCTCTCAGAAGTCAGGCTTGACCCAGTCATCTTAGCAGTATGGATATATGCTAAAAGGCACAGAGCTGAACATTTACTCCAAGGAGAAAGGAAATTACTCATCCCTTAAACTGCTGCCATGACTTTAAAATCCAGAACTTCACTGGGCATCTCTAAAATAATTTAGATTACTCTGAGGGTGTAATGTAATTTACAGCAAGTAGATTCTCAGCAGGCAAGTAGAGCTTCTGTAGCAGGGAACTGCCACTGAGTTCAAAGGGAGCAGGCAGCTGACAGCACAAAGTCCTCTTTGGGTAAAGCAAGGGACTGGGAAGGGAGGAACAAACAGCTGAAGGGGAAGAGACTGTGGAGTTGGAAAGCAAATATACTAGAAACTTTCTTTGTTGTGACAGATCTGCTGTAGGACATTTCTAATTTCTCTCCCCAGCTACTCCTTACTGCCCCTGTTACCACTAGAAATTTCTAGCCCTTTGCTGTGCTGCTACAGGACTTTGGGCAACTGTAGCCTAACCTACCACCCTGGTGGGTTTGGGTGGAGGACAGACACCTGTTTTTAACAATCATGCTTGGTTTAACATCAGCTGTACATAAGGGACAAGATTACAAGCCTCAGTACTGAGGTGCACACAGGCAGATTCAGGTCCCAGGCCCTGTTCATGACAAATGCTTTATAACCTGAGCCTAAACACATCCATAGAGCAGAAGCTGCAAGAACTATTTCACTCTATAAGCAAGAATTGGGGCAGCTTTCATGAAAACACTTTTGGCAGATAACAGCCCTCCCCCACTCCTTGGCTTTTTTGCGTTGTTCTTTACTTTGCCTCACATGTAAATTTAATAAATCGTAATCCAAGGCTCTGAAAATGTAAATGCCTAAAGGCATTTAAAGTGTGCAGTCATTGCTTGTGCCATGGAGGCAGCATAAGCAGACTGTACTCCCCACAGAGCCCACAGCACCTACGTGCTGATTCCCACAGGCTGTACAGGGGAGTGTGTGTGTGTGGGGGGGCATTCAGGGCTTCATTCCCCCAGTTCAGACAGGCACAATCAGTAACTCTGTGTTCTCATAATACCTGCTCCACTCTGCTCTCTGATAAAGGAGCACGGAGTCTTCCAAGGAAGAGAATTGACATGTTCTCTCTGCAGTGGAAAGGTCCTTGGACAGGAAGGCTGCCCCAGGCTCCTTTTTATAGCACATTTCAGCTCAGGGTTATTGTTGGGTGAGAATGAACATGTTCTGTCTCCATGTGCCCCATGGAAATCAGCTTCTCAGCTGACTGTACTTGACATGTTTAACCACAGCAAAGCATTATGTTCCAGTGGGGTCTCCTTGATTCAGGGCTTTTTTGGTTTGTTTGTTTAACTGAATTTTCAGAAAACATACTACTTATCTGCAAATGTATGTACGTGTGAGTGTTCCCCCTACACCTTGAGGTATTCTTCTTTACCCTTGCAGCAGGATTCTAAAACGACGTGGGAGGGTCAAGCTGGCTGCTGCCAGTACTGAAGGGGAAAAATTTTGTAGTAATTGCCATGTAATGGTCTGAACAAGAGTACAGACTGTGCCCATGTGCATTGGACAAGAAAAGATGTAGCTTGAAGATATTCTGCAGAAATAACCTTTACAATACAGCTGTAGGGTTGGACTAGATCATTCTGTAGACAGGCTCAGCTCAAAACCAAACCCACAAAATGGAAAGGACCTTGATATTTTCCACAGTGACAGGAGTAGGAAGGGATGTACCTGTGCGAGTGTAGGCAGGAGTAATAACTTGGGGAAGACACTAACAAAATAGGGATAACTGAGGCACAGAAAACATAGACCTGTGAGTCACTGACACAGAGACAGTTGTTGTAATAGTGCTTGTGGAGGCAGATACAGAGTGAAATAATGGCAATCGGAAACACAAAATTAAGGAATCCTTAAAAAAACACAAAAAAACCAAAAACAAACCAACAAAAAACAACAAAACAAACCATGAGAAGACATATACTATATCATAGGGCAATCACAGTTTGTAAAGAATCCTCACAAACCTGAGAACTACTGAATAAACATAAGAACAGTCACATTGTTAAGTTTTGATTTTTTTTTTGGGGGGAGAGAGAGAAATCCTATTTTCTCCATGGGTATTAGTTCTATTACACAAATATAAGCCTGCTGACCAAGATCTTTTTTTCCCAATGAGACAGAATTTCCCAGAGAACAAAACATCATTTTCTGACTGGATCTTAATAATAGCTTCAGGATATTTCCCATGCTTATGTAGGTGTTTCTACAGCAACAACAAAAAAATGCAATATATAACTTCAGGTCTGTGTTATAAATAATAAGTGTGAATCATGCACATTTAATTCCACACTACTGCAATTGTTTAGGGCTTTTGAAAAAAACAAACAAAAAACACCAAACCAAACCAACAACAAAACTGCAGTAACAAATGGCAATAACTATCACTTGAGATATAAGCAACGTAAGTTTAAGAATTTTCTCACCACCCCATGAAAATGTCACAGGTGAAACCAGCCTATGTACAGTAGAAGGAAATTGCACTGCAGCCCAAGCTTAGGCAGAGAAGTAATGACCACCATGAAATAGCAAATAATACTGAGAAATGCATTGCTATCACAGAGGAAAATATCCAGGTATCTGGACATAAGAATAGCTTAAATGTAAGCAAGAAATAAAGTAACTTTATCTAGTGTTCAAAGCGCCCAGCTAATGAAATTAAAGAATTGCTTGCTAACCTCTCACAGTCCATTCAAAAATTAAGAGTTTGGCAGAATTAAATCCATCAATATCTCTCTCTCTCTCTCTCTCTCTCTCTCTCTCTCTCTCACACACACACACACACACACAGAGTTCCTTACCCCTTTTCCATTTAGTTCCTTACAACAAGGTCAAATGTAAAATGATTGGATTGCTTAGACTCAGTCAACAATGATTACTCTACTCTTGGCTACCATTCTTTGAAATTTATCCCTTATCTGGCATGTTGTCTTCATGAAGCCCTTTGTGGCCATTTGTTGAAATGAATTGAAGTATTTTCCAAGGACATATATTATGTAGAAGCAACACTTACAGCGTTAAGATCCTAAATATCTGTAAAAAGGAGAAAGGCCCAGGAATGTGTGTATTAACTGGTACGATATCAGGTCTGATTCAACCTGGAAAAGGAGATTCACAGGTGACAAGGGAGCATGGTAGCAGGAAATCAGTAAGGTAGACAGCCAAGGCTACGTCTCCATCATGGCAGAGTTCATGTACTACAAGGAGTGAGGAACAAACAATGCCCACTTTGCAACATGGACAAGCCTCTATCAAAACAACCTGCAAATTATTCTATATTTTTCCTATATCTCATTGCTCATTCTTCTGTCCAGAAAAAAGAAACAACTCAGGGTTCACATGCTGTATGCTTTTTGGAAAATATTTTGTGTTTTATGACATTTAAAAGTATTTTATGATTCATCATGTTGAATATACAAAATGATTTTTCAGCTACAACTCTCCTTCCTGCAGTTTTTTGAATAAGCTGACTTACCTACCTCTCAAATGAACTAAGTGAAAATTTATACTTTCTTAACAGATTCTTAAAAAGACAGCAAAGTCAGAATGAAATCAATGTAAGCCAGTCACACATTCTCATACTTGAAATTTATGCTCAACTAAGCAACTAACAGTGTTAAATTTCTTCCAAATAGTTGGACATATTTAGCTGCTTCTTTTGTTTGAAAATAATTCACTGAAAGATTCAAAGCTTTGCAGATTTACTTGTCAATAAACATTAATCTGCAAATGGTTCATGGAAGCATCCTGCAGCCAATGGGCGGCTCACAATCTGTTTATTGCTCCTATTGCCTGGTAGCTGTTATCACTGCAACTGCTTTCTTATACAATGACTCCCAAAGAGCTTCAAAAGGCCACCAAACACTTTAATTCAGATATACATGCAAAGCCACATATCATGTTTCCTTCCTGCTAACACCCTTCTGAACACAGATTCACTCAGCAAATATTGATGGAGACAGGAGAGTTGTTTTCGAAGCATTTGCCTAAGGCCAAAAATTTCAGAAACGACTAATTATTTTGGGTACTACATTTTCAGTGCTTCCCAGAGAGACATCTGCAAGGGATCTGTGTACAGCGTGATGGAAATCCACAATAACTCTGGATCAGACCCTTTGAGAACATCTCCAGGTGGACAGCCACGAATTAAGGTGTTTAACATCCTTAGGCAGTTTTGAAAATTCTAGTGCATTGTGGAAGTATTTTGTTATTTTTGTTGGGTTTTTTCTGTTTGGGGTTTTTTTTGCTGGGGTTGGGTTTTTCCCTAGCAGAACTTGAATGTTTTTTCCACAGAGGTCTTCTCTTGGCTTATAAGATTTCCATTAACATAAGATTTTGGGTTATCAACTTTCAGTTGCAATTAAATTCAGATAACTTGTATCTGATTTTTTTTTTCCTTGAGGATAGAAAATTTATGGTAAAAGGAAAAAAGGAAAGAGGAGGAAGAAGGGGACTGTGCATATTAAATGACAGGGCAAACTTTCAAATTGCCATAGATATAACATTTACATTTTTCAAGGCCATGTGTCAAATACAAATGAAATAGTGAACCTTTGCTACTCTGTGGTATCCCATGTCAGGTAACTTAGGCATCAGCAGCAACACAACAACTTTGATGAACTGCACTCCTGCACCCTGATGCTCTAACCTGAAGTTAAATAGGTAGCAATTAAGTTTCCTTAAAAGGTACAAGAAAACCAGAAAAAAAATGGGGCTAAGACCCACCAATATTTAATACAAAACCAAAACAACTCAAAATGTGCAGGCAGAAGGTAAATGGCACAGAACAGGGATGTTAATGAAAAGGTCGAATAAGCTGCAGCTATGAGATTCACATCTGACCCATGAGATGCTTCAAGAAAATTAGGTGGGAGTGGAGACTGGGGGGAAACAGCAGAGGTGGAGGAACTGTTATTTACCCCCCTATGATGGTGTACACAGACAAAAAAGTGTATCAAAGCTATTCTTTCAAAAGACACGTGACAGCATGAAGAAACTCTCACCAACTTAGATGATTATTTATTTTATTCTAAACTATGTAACTGCAGTGAAATCACATGGTGGCTTCCAGAAAGGCAACTTATATTTAACTATATACTGCAAAAGATGGTGTATATTATAATGCAATTTAGGATATGTTATATTGTATCATTAAAGAACAATTTTCACTTGGTACAGCACAAAATGTCTTAATGGGTTTAAAACACATGCCTCTTTTCTTTTTCTCTTCTCTTCTCTTAACATAATATAAAATGAAGCTATGGGTAATATTTCTGTTCCATGTGCCTTCCTGGGAAGTATATGTTACTGAAAATGTAATGGGTGACTCCAGCATTGTATATGTTACAGTCATATCTTGAAACCAGTCATTTCAGGAAATGATTAAAATTTTCAGCCATTTCACAAAACAGCTGTTTCATTCAGTCATTCAGTGAAATAAGATAAAATTTAACACTTTTAATGAAGTTTGGGAAACTAGTAGGGGGGCACCATCTAAAATTCTTGATACCTTATTACTTGAATTAACCTAAAAAGACAATCTATGAGATTATTTTTATCATTTATTTACTTCTAAAGCCATATGGACTTCTATATTTATTTCTGAAATCTTACAGTCTCATACATCACCTGCCAGAACCAAACATCTTCATGACTAAGGGAACTGCAAGATCAGTATTATCTCTGTTTTGCTTTTCAGTGTTTTCATCCATCTGAAGAGCATACTTTACTAAGAGCCCTACCTGCAAAGCTGGCACTGCCCAGGCTCCTTCCTGCTGGCCAGGACACCTGACCAGGACAGAGGGCAGCACATCAGGCAGGATTTTGCAGGTGGTGGTTGGAAAGTGCCTTAAAAGGGAAGTACCAATTAGCTCATGGGTACTGCTGGGCAGAGAATTTGGTGGATCTGGATGAACCCTTTCTGACAGAGCTTGAGTTACAGGAACAGGTCTAATCTTTCATTTAGCCGTGCTCCCGTTTCACCACCTAGCTGTGTCAGAGGTGGGGAGCAGCGTGACTGCTGGGTACATGGATGCACCAGAGTCATCAGGACGAGCACTGATTGCAGATTGTGCTGACTCTGGAGGTGGTTGATGATCCCTGATAGTAGAGAAGTTGAGCTATGCTCACATTTGGGATTGGTACTGAACCAGGCTGCAGGCAGTGTGCAATTTGTTACAGATTGGTGGGTGGTGCTTTTGAGAATGGGACAAAGTGAGTCCCCACAGTACAGTCTCATGAATTATTGCCTGCCATCCATGCTAGGACCATATGCTTAATACTCCCTTTGGGAGACACCTGGATTTGTGGATATCTTACTTTTCCATGCACCAGGCTAAGTGGAGGCCATAGCAGCTTCAGTTCTAGGATGACTTCAGCAGCAATTTCAGTTCCTTTATCCCTCTGCCACACAACACAGATACCAAGTAGGAGAAAAATAGTGGAAAATCTTGATGGCCCTTTCTGGTGTTCCCTCTGAAATAAGGGCTCAGAGAACACAAAATCTGAGAAGGTGGTCTTGGTACACCATTATGCTGTTGAAATTTTCTTAAGATAAAGCTTGAAGACCAATAAAGTTGGCTTGTCCTCTTGGTGAGTATTCATTGCTTATGGTCAGTTTTATACCAATACCATTAGACAAGGATTTTGGCACATAAAGCAGAAAAATCTAAGAGCTAAGTAGCCTGTCTTGTGAAGTTTGCATATTTAGATGATACAATCATAGAATCATAGAATCAGCTGGGTTGGAAGGGACCTCCGAGATCATCAAGTCCAACCCTTGATCCACTACCGCTGTGGATCACTAAGTGCCATGCTTTATAACAAGAATATGTAGTAATACTTGCTTTTCTGACAATATCATACTTTTCTCCAATGTTCACATAGTATATGAGAGATACTTCTTTAGTCCAATGTTATTTATTAGCTTCTTGTCACCACACTATATAATTTCACACCTATGAGCAGCGGAAGAAATATAAAAAAACTAAATAGCAATTCCATAACCAAAGAAGAGACAAATGATGATGAGAGAAAAAAAAAAAAAAGGAAAGAAAAAAAAAGACTGTTCTTTAAAACTTATGCTACAAACAGGTAGTGTTTAAGTGGTAGTGTTTAAGTCTTGAGTTGAGTTTTGGACTCTTGTCTTGCCTTTTTGATCTCAGTAATAGCTGCACTGTATCCTTCCCTTGGTATCAAGCATTTTGGGCACTTCTCATACTTTTTGTAAAGTTCTTTTCTGAAGCTACTTTCAAATCCAGAGTCATCTCTAGCAGTCACTGCAGAACAAGCAAAGGATCCTTATCCAATAACATCTCTTCACACAATATGCCTGTTACTGGGTGAAACAAACAGTCAAATAGTCTAGCAGAATAGGCAGCACGTCAGTCATTGCTTAGAACGCATGAAACCTTTAGTCATTTTACCAAATGAGTTACTGAAGGAGTCATTTTGCAAAATGACTGAAAATTTCAGTCATTTCAGGAAATCACTGGTTTCATGATACTACTAACATACCATGTGCTAAAGGGAAAGCTTAGGCTGAAGTGGGAAGCAGACAGTGTTCTTCAAACCCCCTCTTGTGGCTGCGGAGAATAGCGCCGTGAAATACCGCATTTTACTGTAATCTTTTGTTTAAAGACTGCGGTGATTGTTGAGGAAGGAAGGATATAGGGAGTCCTTGTTTCGCAGTGGAGTACATTCTGATGCTTCATATTCTTCCGTGAAAATCTCTGACAAAGGAGTTTTTTAGGGTTTTTTTCTCTTACATTCTTAAGCAATAGTACATGGTGTTTGAGCTGGATGCCTCTGCAGAGATCCAGGACAAAGGAGCTGCCAAAAAGGTTCCATAGAGGTGAATGCACTGGCTATTTTATGTCAGTTGAGTCTATTTAGTTTTAATATAGCTGTATAGGTCTTATATAAAAATACAACCATCATTTTTTTTCTGAAAAGCATTTTAAATCTGCATAGCCTTCAGGCAGAGCTGAAACAAAATGAATGTGTCCAGAGAATACTTTCTTAGCAGCTAGCTAGCAATGAAGAAGCTTTCACAAATGCGGATGAGCAGCTATTTAAATCCAAGCAACTTTGGACAAAAGCTGCAAAACTCCTTGTTTTCCTAAGAAGAAACCAAATAATTGATCCTCTGGTAACATTTGTTGGGACTGAAACAATGAGCAGACCTCGTAATTTAAGTCCCATTGTAAGGGGAGACCAGGGTAAGGAGAGAGGTGTGAATGTGATTTACTGTAAAAATTCTTGTTTAATTCCTAAAGTACTTTAAAAATAGTGATGCAAATGATGGCAGAAATTTTGATCAATTCCATACGTCTGTGGTGCTGCCTTCCTGTGGAAGGAAATTTGGACCTTGTCTTTGGGAAATTGGATGTTGAGGACCCATTTGCAGAAGTGGTACCACCCCTCGAGTCCCTATCAAAAAGATAATGCCAGAAGGAGAGTTAAATCCATCAGATCATTACCTGGTTTGGAGCCACTCCAAACAAGATCAGCAAAGGTATCCTCTGTAGGAGTTCATCACAAAAGCCTTCGGACACCATCCAGGTCTGTGATACCTCATTTTGCCAGCGTTCCCCTCTTCCCAAATCCCATATACTTCCTCTTTCTTCCACCATTGTTTTGGGGAATTATTTTTAAATAAATTTTCAATCTAATTTAAGTAACCATTTTTTTTCAGTATAACTACAGCTACTCATTTCTGTTTTTTCTTTTTTTGATTTATTTTAATTTTGTATTGACAGTAGTACTGAGGGTCAATGGACATATAACTACTAAAACAGTAGCCTGAAAGAATCTGGTAGAAGTCTATTTTATTGTGCATTATATTCTGGCACACTGAAAGACTACACAGATCAACTACAAAAGTACTTAATACCAAAATTTAAAGAAAGTATGTCTGATCTAATGCAAAAGAAAATGGATGAACTGCATAATTTAATATGGGCTTACATATAGTGTGAAACACCCTAAGCAGATCATAGTTTTAAAACACAATATGGAAAAACATTACTTAATCAACAGAAAAGAAATAAAACAACTGGTTGTGCTCTCCTTGGGTTTTTTGCCCCCCTATATAAGACATCTAAAATGCTGACCATTGTTAAATTCAATATACTTCATTTAATACATTAGGGAAACAGCTCACTGAGTTTGTGCTACATAGATCTGTAAAAACTAAACAGAAATGCCTTTTCACATAAAAAATAGCCTTTTTAGGGAAACATTTAAATATTTCATTTTGGAAATGCAATTGTAAAATCAGCTGGAAAACATTATTTTTCCCTAGCCAAAACTGTCATACTTCATAAAAAACATAGCATGAACACTGGCTATGCATTCTTTTGACAACAGATACTTCAGCAGAGTGATTTTTTCCATATCCCTATATATTTAAAGGTCTCAAGGTTTGGTTCCTGGCTCTGGCACAGTTTTTGCAAGAGTGTTAGGTCAAAGCGAGGACTTGTAACAGTGACTCTGAATCTGCCTGAGTATGTCTGAGTTTGAAACCAGTGAAATTCCACTGTGCTCCACTTCAGTATGTCCTGATGTGCCTCAGCTCCCTAAAAATATCCTTCTGGAAGGCAAAATTTATTGGCTTTATGAAGCACCCTTATGCTGTGACAACAGGGAACAGACAGGAGAACAAGGGCAAATCAGGACTGGCCCAAAACTTCTCAGCAGGGCAGGACAAATTGAGTTTTTTGCATTCTTTAACTTGCGTCATACTCACAGGTAGTAGAAACAACTTCTCCGTGTAGCATCTTTCCTAAATGACCTATGGCATATGCTGGCCCAGGGAAAGATCAGGCAGTTTTCCTGGGAGACAGTAGCAGACAGAGTGGGAGCCTGCCACCGCCCCAGATACTTGGGGCTCAGCAGCCTCTGTCCTGGTCGTATCACAGCCCCCTGCAGTCCCTACTTTCCTCTATGGCTGCAGGAGGCTTTGGCCTCACAGAGGGTTATGTGGGTCCTTGAAACATTGACTTAAACCTTGTCTTGACTGGTGGCATGGGTTTCAGGGCTTTATAATGACAAGGCACAGACTTTCATGGAACCTGCTATAAGCCTGAATAAAACATTACACAGCATTAAGCTTTTCCATCCCAACAGTTTTAATTAAGCCAGCCAGTTCATACTACACATTTATCACCATTAAATCCAGTATTATTTGCTGAAGTGAACGTAGACATGCAGAGGAGTCAGGTATTAGTAATTACTCTTAAAGCGTACTATACATACACAGCTAGTCTATTGATTTCCAATATTTAATATTCCACAGTGACCAGCACAGAGCTAGCTACACTAATGAAAATACTAGTATATTATTCTCAGTCCCTTAGCCAACATTTGAGACATTTATTTTTATTTACTAATACTGAAGAAAAGCTCTATCCCTAACAAATTTATCCAAGTGAGAAACTACTTTCAAAGACCAAAATACTTTGCAGATATATGATGCAAAAAGCAATGTTTTAAATGTTATTTGTCTACTTTTTTCTTGTGATACTTTAAAAATATATTTTAAGTATTTTGTACCTGTGTTGTGTATTTAGTGGTTTTGCTCTATCAGTTTGCAGAGTGGACAGTTTCACTGTCAGGTTGAGAAATTTTGGGCTGTTTAGCCTAAACAAGTAAAGGTTTCTTGAAGACCTCATAGTAACTTTCCAGTATCTGAAGGGGGCCTACAAGGAAGCCTGAGAGGGAATCTTCATCAGGAACTGTAGTGACAAGACAAGTGGGAATGGCTTCAAACTGAAAGAAAGTTTAGTTTAGATATTAGGAAAAAATTTATTTATTATGAGGGTGGCAAGGCACTAGAACAGGTTGCTCAGAAAAGTTGTGGATGCCCTAAACCTGACAGTGTTCAAGGCCAGGTAAGGCCAGGTTGGCCAAGGCTTGGAGCAACCTGGTCTAGTTGGAGGTGTCCCTGCCCGTGGCAGGGATGGGTGGAACTAGATGACCTTTAAGGTCCCTTCCAACACAAACTGTTCTGTGATTCTGTTGTGTGGTTGTGTTGTGCTGAGACACACCGTTGTGATCACTCTTTTGCAACAGAAGCATGACAAGTTCGCAATTCTTTCCTTTTCTTCTGCTTGCTCCATGAATATGTTTCTACTAAGTTAAATTAATTTTATTTCATTTCTCCAAGGTATAACTGGTGGACTTCTAAATCTCTTGACTTATCAGCTGTGTGCTTCTGAAAATAGTTTGCTAGGGAAGGGACCACACCTTCCCTGTGCTCTTGTTTTCAAGTTTTATTATTATGGGATTGGACTTCAGGAAGAAAGATTTTTAAAGAGCACTTAATTTGAGTTGGTCCTACAGATACCAACTTTTCCCGTGAATTCCACCATTGGCTTCCACATGAGCAGCTTCTGGTGAAGGTTGAATACCTTTGAAACTCGTCCTTCAACTCAGATGTTTTTCAAGTGTTATCTGTGACCAGAGGGAGCCAAACTGTGGGTTAAAGACCTGTAACCACTGTTCACTTGGTCAAAGACTCCAGCATTGGTAGCAATTAGATAATAGACAACAAAAACTGCAATATGGAACAGATTGTTGGAAGCAGAAAAACACCATTTTGGTACGTTCAAATACAATTGAGAATGTGTAAAACCATTCTAGGGCAAGTTATTGTTTCACTAGAAGATACAGTACCTGGTTTTCTTAACCTTTCCATAGCAAGTGAGAACAGACGGCTGAGAGTTTTTTCATCAGAACAGATTTAGTGAGTTGAGATTTCCCAGTTCTAGGTCTTCTAAAAATTGTATCAAACTGACATTATTTGTCTATCACATCCACTTACCAAGTAAGATCATCTCAGCATTTTTTCTATAGCAACTTACAAAAGTATCCAGTCCAGTTATCACATCTATTTCTTCTCTTTTAAGTTTTGCTTCTGTCATTTCCGTGGCTTTAAGATGTGACACTCAAGACCCACACTTCCTCAGAAAAATAATGCTTCAAGGTACAAACTGCTTCTTGAAGATCAGTTGTGTTTCAAGCTCTGATGTCACTCCCAGTTGCACCAGCCTTCTGTCCTGCCTCCTGCACCTTCAGTAATAGAAAACACAGGGAGACTTTGCAAAACATTAGGAAACTAATCATCGTTAACTGGATTTGTCTGATCATAAGAAAAATTCTGGAGAGCTTCTTGTTTGGCTTCTCAACAGAAAAGCTGAACAGCTAAAGATTTCTTAAAGAGATCTACTTTTTAAACCTTAGTATGTTTAAAATTCACATTAAAATTAATGAGAATCACTTTGTTCTTACTGTCAATAATTAAGGAATCCAATGCTTTCGAGTGTGAAAACAATCAAGTCTCAAGCAAAAAGTGACCTTTTGCAGCAAAATGAAGACTGGAGACTTTAAAATAATCTCAGTTTTTGTTCCTGGCAAAGATCGTGTGCTACCACATGGGGGTCAATAAAAGAAGTGTGAAAAAGCTGACAATTTGGCTTCCTACCTAAATTTAAAATGTAAAAATTAGTTGTTTTGGATAATGCCAAGATGATCAAGTTTTTCTTGGGAGGTGGAAAACTATGGAAAAAACTTTTGAAAATTTTTTTTTTTAATTTCTCTCTTGACTTTTCTGTCAAGAAAATTTAACAAACTTATCACAAACTTACAAATGGTTTCATCTGACCTGCACTTACATTAACAGCAAAGAAATCACTCAAGCAAAAGGCATTCATAACCTCTGGGAACAACGCGCATCTTTTTTTTCCATGCAGCTTTCCTGAACAGTAGTAAGCCATTAACCATATTTGCTGCTTCCTGCATTCAGTTCCTGCAAACACGATGCGTTTGCCAGACCAGATTTTCCACATGAAAGTATTCAACATACAGGGTTTTTTGCAATTCTTGTCCTATTCCAACAAATAGTTTTCTTTTCACCTGAGCAAGGATTGGGGTTCGTGATCAAGCATGAGAAATTCTATTTCTACATGCTAAATGCAAAAAGCTTGAAGGACCCAAGATCTGTATCCAAATTGTAGCACTCAGACTGATTCTCAAGAGTGCTGAAGTGCAGTTTCTTTCTGTATTTTTAATTTAAAAACAATATTCATATTGTATAATTGTACTCTTGTTTTTTTTCAGAGCTACTGTTTCAACAGTAGATGCACTCCAGCAATGACAAATACTTTAAAAAACAACAGGAAAGGTACTTTAATTAATTAATGCACTGTTAGAAGCAGTTTTGGATGCAGAACGTATAGGGGAAGTTTATGAATATTTTGTCTGAACAGTTCTTCTGTTTCCCAACAATTCTGTAAATATTTTAATAGTGTAGCAAAAATGATGCATCCCTGATGAAAAGTTAAGAGATTGGCAAAGGAAAAAAAAAGTGTTTTCAACCTTTGTACTATTTCTGCCCCAAAATAGGAGATGTAGCCCGGGGCCAGGCAACTTCAACCTTGTTAACTGAGCCATGAGCATTCTCTTAGGAATGACTAGAATTCATTGCAGGCTCACCAGAGCCCTGTAATGGATTCAGCATTAGGCTTCAAATGTAAGGGCTGCAAAAGGCCTGGGCTGCAAAGCAGGAAAGAACAAAAGGTCTGGGTGCAAACTCCTTCCACTACCTTTAGGAACCATTTTCTGTTGATTTTTTTTCCTTTTTGCCAGAAAACCACATCTTTCAGGATACATTACCTTCCTAATTCTATTCAAATGTGAAAAATTCTTTTGGGGGAAGGGACATATGAGAGGGTTCAATATATAGCTGTGAAATAGTGGCAACGCTACTGCTTTTGCACTTTGGTTTGGTGTGATTGGTTTTTTGTAGGTTTGTTGTGCTGTTGATGCTGATTTTTTTTTAAACCTTTCATTCCCATTTTTCCTCCCCTGAAAAAGTTTTCCATTTTTCAGTTCCTGGTTTGCTGAAATCCAGAGAGGAGGACTTCTGTGTAATTTTTTATGATATCTGAGTTTTCTGGAAGGCAACAGAATATTCTCTATTAACCTATATTGAGTCCATGGTAAAAAACTTTATGGTAGTTTTCCTGTTTTCATTTTCAATCTGCTCTTGCCGGAAGGAATAATCTGTTTAGTCTCTGATGGGAGCCTGGGAGTTTCCGTGTTACTTCTTGTCCTGCAGGATCTTGGTGTTTTCCCCCCTGACATTTTGCAGGGTCCTGCTGAGAGGATTGCGGAACCCTTGCCAAAATCGCCAGTTTTCACCTGCTATGACACAGCACTAAATCATCACATTTACAATCTCATCTGTTCTCTGGCACTATTCAGGGACTGCCCTCCTCTCAGTCTGGCACTACCTGAAGCACTTGCTTTTCCTCCTTGCCTTAAACCATTGTGAGAAACTACAGACAGCCGAGAGCTTTCTTTAGGAGGCAAGTTATTAAACATGAATGCTGTAAATATGGGATTCCTAAATCCCTCCTCATTTTTTTAAACACACACAGACACCCTTCCCCCATATTTAAAAGCATGTGAGAGGCTGCAGGTCAGCTGTCTTTCAAGGTTATTTGGAAGGTCTTCACTTTCCCTAGTGTCAGCAACCAGACATGAATCACAGCCTTCAATGAAGGAAGGGCTGCCTGTTGGCTAAAGCATTACAGAACACTCCTTTCAGACTCATCCAAAGCACCAGCAACATCTAATATTAAGTCCCAGTGATAAGCAATAGTTGAAATTAAACAACGTGGATGTCAAAATCAGTTGGATCCTTACAAAGGCAAACCCAATGCACTTCGAGAAACACTGAAACAGTAATACCAGGGGAAATCAGTGTGAAAGCTCTCTGACCTCTTCTTTTCCCCCCTCCATTCCTCCTCACTCTCTTTCTCCTCCATCCCCAAAGGAAGTTAAAGATGCTTTTATAATGTGGATGATAGAGACGACTGATCTGCATAATGAAGCTGAAAACAGCCTGCTTGTGTTGAAGCTCCTCCTCTGCATGTTACATGCCAGCAGAGATTTGCTGCGAAACAGAAGGAGAGCTGCAATGCAGCATTTTCCTCTGGAACTTTGCAGCTGTATTACAGTTTCAAGCACACCACAAAAAGACTTTTGTTTACAGTATTTAAATTCAATTTAAATGGTAGCTGTTAAAAGTAGGCAGATGAATCACTTCACATCCACTAACACTTTAGTACTCACCCACCCTAGGGCTATTATACTTAACTGAATTACTTCATGTTCTTCATAATTACAATTAATTTTCCTATTGTTTTATGGTACTGCCTGCCTCTAATAATTAGTGGTCCTTAATACTTGGCTATTAGCAGTCCTTAATACTCATCTAGAAATAAGATGCCTGGGTGAAAAAGCAGACTCATAAAGCAGCTCAAAATACACGAAACCACTAAGTAGGGACGATAAAGGCAGTAACATCAGAAGGCGGAGAAACTTCAAGGAAAACTTCATGTTGAAATCATCTCTTATTTTCCTCAAGCACAGCAATATTAGTTACTAATAAGTTCACAATTCCACTCTCCAAACTGCACAATGTCATTAGAAGGTCTGTTGGGATGGCAGTATCTTGCCTCCAAAAGTCAAAGCCGCAAACATTCAATAGCTCCCATCCCAGGAAATGAAGTAACTGCCTTTTCTCCTTCAAGTCCATATTGCTTTAACATTATCTGAGCTTAGCAAGGCAGGCTGTTGCGAGGTCATTTCCAATATGCTATCCTTCATCTCAAGCCCCAAACCACTATTCCAATTTACTCATGAATCTGAACTCCAAATAACCTGGAAAAAGTTAATGTCTTTGTCCAGCTTCTCCCCTCTTAGCTCCTAATGCACCAACACTTCCTTTACAGGTTCAAAATATACTGCAGTTGCAAGTGAGAAGAATAACAGTGCTGTTAGACTAGTTCCCCCTGGAAATAGTCACCAAATCAGTCAGCATAATTATCAGACTCCAGTGAAGAAAAATCCTGGATATCAGTGACAATGATAAAATTCAGCTGATGAAAAACTCTGACAGAGCTCTGGGGGGAAACTATTCCAATACTCTCTTCCTTTTGACATGATATGAATATAATTCATATAGAAGAATTATATTTGCACAAGGTTAGTAATAAGAAACCCGAAATTGGATTTCTGCTCTGGTTTTTTTTTTTATTTATTTTAAATAACAACTTCCTACATGCTGGATTTAACCACTGATTTCAATAAAGCCAGGATTCAACTCTCATTGACTGCAATGCAGCCATTTCTCCCTGAGCCTGAAAAATACTTAGCTTCCCACACATGTACGCGCGAACGGAACAAAAGAGCAGAAACTATATACCCACGTGTCTCCTGTAACATCTTACATCAATTGCACCTTACAGAATGACAGCTGCAAGTGTGTTTTGCACCAAGTTTTCACTGTACGTTTGAGGCTATAGCATACAGCATTAAAGCAATTGCAAACAGCTATGACTGTCACAAATGATAGAAGCATCTCCCCCGTTCATCTTTCTCCTGCCATTTCGCTAGTGGAGGCAGTTTTATGATGGGTCCTTATTTGAATGGTCATACCCTGATTTTCTGCATCTTCTGTTGCAATTGACTGAAGATCGATCAATTGTTGATAAGCACTGTGAATGTTAAAATATGTCACTCCAGAAAGAGGGATAGATTTTTCTATTAGCTGTGTACACACAGCCCAAAATAGCAGACCCCCTCTCCTTTGAAGTACCTACACATTTCTGTACTGCAAATATCAAACAGCAATGAGTTATTTATTGTCAAGTCCTCTTACTTCTGAACACCATAAACTCTATTGCTTTGCCTGAACTGACCTCTGATGAAACAAAATTAGTCACTGTTTCCATGAAGACTGTACAGATGTCCAGAGTATGGGCTCTTCCTTGATATTTTATTCTTGTGCTGAGTAGAGCACTGAACTGGATAGTCCCTAAATTACTGAGTGCTGAGAGGGTTTAGCAGGGGAAGGATCACTCTTTATGTTCCTATACACTTCCCTAAGCATGTGCTCTCACTTACTGCTAGAGACAGAATATTAGGCTAGAAAGACCTGTAGCCCAACCTGTCTTATGATTATAATCACAGTTTAAATTCACAGTACAGGTTTCATACCAGAATTTGCAGCTATTTGTGCTGGTCCATGGTGGGAAGAGAAGGTACTAGAAGTCCCCCTCTCCCCTCACAGACCCTTCAACCTTGAATTCACACCACCAGCATCAGGTAGGGCCTGATGGTAGGGGCACATGTAACCCTTCTAAACTTCCTTCAGTGCAACAAACCACATCACAATTAGGGTCAGGTGAGACAACAAATTTCAGATGTATGGAAAATTACTCTGGACTTGAGTGTAACCACTTGAACCTAGCTGAACTAATATAGCTGCTGTTCAAATGCTGAGCAATTCTGATTCTCACAAGACTGCTCCTTAATTGAAACTATTCAACAAATGTTTTCTGCAACTGTAATTCAGCCAACTGATTGTTTATAATCTTTGCCTGTGACTGCTGCATTCAGTACAGGAAGAGTTCTCTCTTCCTGTACTAATTTACATAGAATCATAGAATCATGGAATCAGCCAGGTTGGAAAATACCTCTGAGATCACCAAGTCCAACCCTTGATCCACTACTGCCGCGGTTACTAGACCATGGCACTAAGTGTCACATCCAGTCTCATCTTAAAAACCTCCAGGGACGGAGAATCCACCACTTCCCGGGGCAGCCCATTCCAATGTTTGATTACCCTCTCTGTAAAGAATTTCTTCCTAATATCTAACCTAAACCTCCCCTGGCAGAGCTTGTCCTCTTGTCCTACTACTGGTTGCCTGGGAGAAGAGATCAACCCCCACCTGGCCACAACCTCCTTTCAGGTAGTTGTAGAGAGCGATGAGGTCTCCCCTGGGCCTCCTCTTCTCCAGGCTGAACAACCTCAGCTCCCTCAGCCTCTCCTCATGGGACTTGTGTTCAAGTCCCTTCACCAGCCTCATTGCTCTTCTCTGCACCTGCTCCAGCACCTCAATATCCTTCCTGAACTGAGGGGCCCAGAACCGGACACGGTACTCTAGGAGTGGCCTAACCAGTGCTGAGTACAGGGGAAGAATCACTTCCCTGATCCTGTTGGCCACACTGTTCCTGATACAGGCCAGGATGCCACTGATCTTCTTGGCCACCTGGGCACACTGCTGGCTTATGTTCAGTTTCCTGTCAATCTGAGTAACAGCCTTGCAAACAAGGCTGGTTTGGTTATTAGAACATTCAGAAGAAAATGTTAGAGCAACAAATCCATATTTCCCAATTACTTCCCAACAACTTGAACAACATATCCTCAAAATCACCTGTGACCACTGATTTTACACAACCAAGTGTTTGAACTCAACCTAGAACTTTGGCAACTACAGGGATACGCGGGGCATAGTAGCTGGGAAATATTACCGCCTTGCGATAACTGTAATGTCAGTGATGAGCTATCATTAGTGAAAAATGAAAATTCCCACATGAAAAAAATTCTTTTCTCTGCTTTGGAACTACTTAATATGTACTGCCTCAATATGAGACTCAGTACAGGCATTAGTGAACTCCAACCTTGCTGGATACTACAGTCATAAGTTACAGTATTGGGCTTTTATTACAGAGGCCTCTATAGTAGCTCCACTGATATAATATGACCCCAGTGGCAACAAATTATTAAAGAAACCTTCTTTTTCACCTGTTTAACCAACTTTGAACCCACAAAGTATGTAGGTTAGTGAAGAATGCCAGAAAAACAAGGACATGTGCAATCAAAGTGTTGGACAGTTTTATTAGCATGATCACGAGACCAAAAAAAAAAAACCTCACAAACCAAATAGTTATTTCATACTCAAATGCTACTTTGCCTTTATTACTTTATGTTGTTGTAATCAAACTGCAGATTACTATTTAATTTCCTTAAATGGGACAGTATTTCACAGAAAATTATTGTCCTCCTGGATCTCTGAACTCTTCAAGATGTAAGTTGTTCAAAGAGTATTAAATTACCATGCAGTAATAATTACTCAGCCTCAGACCTAAGCTGTAAATGGCAATAAGGGAAGATTCCACCAACAACAACCCCACCACCCAATATTAGTCCCTAGTTTTAATATCTGCATCACTGATTACATTTAGTTTTTTGCTGGCTTGGTACTATTAGTAATTTGAGTGAATAGAATATGATCAAGAATAGGAAGGATGGGGAATACAAGGGGAGAACATGTCCTGATCAAGCAAGAGGCCAATTCAAAAAGTCTTTATTCTATTTGCAGAAAGTTCTGCCAGTTAAACCATATAAAATCAAATTTTAATCAAGTCAATATAACCTACTATACAGATATAAAGTCCAGCTGTATAATTTAAGGAAGTGGCTTTCTCTGATTAAATGGTCAACTACCTGGAAAAATATTGACATTGTCAGTAAAATTCTTTGACATGAGATAAGAGAAAGATGCCTGTTTTTCTGAAATGAAAATAAATAACAACCCCTAAACACATGCAAACATTGTGTAATAGAAAGATAATGTCAATGGAACTGGATGTTCTGACAGGACAATGATACTCTTCTGACAACTTGAGTTTCTTTGTTTCCTTGTGAATTTCTAATGCTTACTTAAACCAAAGATACCACTGTAAAACTCTTGTGACTGCCTTAAAATTGTATGTTTCATTTATCTGTGTTAAGGCACAGATGTGCCAGACCTTTAATTCTTCACTCAGAAGGAATAAAGATATTCCTTGTTCAGGGCTGCTCCATCACTTAGCCAGAAACAGACAATTCTACAGTACAGTGCAGGCCAAATAATAATAAAAATTCATGCTTCTAACCCTTCAACAGTCACAAATTTCAGGATGTAAAAATAACACACTTGAGATGCATTAAATGCTCATTAAAATTAATGAGAATGAAGTGATTCTTACAAAAAGTACAGCATTGTCTAGTGAAGGAAGTGTTTAGTCTCACAAGTGAACTGAGAGTGTTAAGAAGCCTGGTTGTACCAGATAAAATACATGACAAAGCTGTATAGAAAAATTCACGTGGCCACCTGGAAAAAGAAAATCACATTTCTGTCAGCTCTATTTTATCCCAGATTTTGTTACTGTTTCCACATATATTTAGAGGAGTTTTCACCTAGTAAAAAGGTGATTTTTTTTTTCATTTTTTCTTCTCTTTTCATGCAGCACAGTCTCTCTTCTGTGTTTCATGACCTAATTTTACCTCTTTGCCCTTGAAAGTCTGTATTCATTATCAGGCAAAGTAATGGCAAGGAGTAACGAAAGTACCATGCTACAGTTCTCATAATTGGATGTAGATATTGATAACTTTTGCTCTGCTCCAATTTTGAATAGTATTTAAAGCTCCCAGACCTAAGATCTTGTAAAGAATAGTGCAAGTCAGTTAATTTTTCAAGGGAAAAATTTAAGATCAAAAATGGGGGTTCCAGGACTGTAGGAAGCATCTAGAAGGCATAAAAGAGAGTTGAATTAATATCAATGATATTGACTATATCCAGAGATCCTTAGAAATTGTCTGCAGAATTAATATTATCTCATAGTTTGGCTAAAGTGAACACATTGTAAACACGTAGGAACTCTACACAGTCACTCAGGCACCCGGTTCCTCACTTACATCTCTGCTACAGTTTGAAAAACTACTGCACTAAAACAGCAGGGCAGAGGGTGCAGTTTGGGGTAAAGAGCAGGAGACAGAATCTGTGTGTTGGTATCAGTGAGGTGCTCTCAGTGTGTCTGCTATCTTTCCCACTGCTTGTTTGGTCCCTCCAGCCCGGGCACTCACCAAGGCAAGGACCCTCCCTCACCAGCAGTACACAGATTGCTTAGTTCAAATGGTGCCATCTCAGACAAGACCTCAAAGTACTAATTAGTATAAAAAGCACTAAATGGACAAGGACAGATTCCATTCAAGTTAATCAGCGCTTAACAGGACGAGGATTTATCACAAAGAGTTGTCTCCTAATAAACCATGCCAATATGAGAGAGTCCGGCTGTTTACTGCAGTTCCTTAATGGCAACAAAGCAATATTAATACAGAGTCAAGTCCTGTTAATTTGTGGTGCAGTGAGAACGTTAACAATTATTGCAAAAGATGTAAAAGAACAACAATTAATATGGAAAAGAAAAACTAGAAATATAAAAGAAATACATTTTCTGTAGAAAGGATTGAAATGTTTTAAGGATTGCAGTGAAATAGCCTGTATGTTTTACCTAGGGCAGGTCTGCAGTAATTGTAAAATCTCAGACCAGACTGCAGCCAGATTAATCTTCTCTCCTCTGAGTCACTGAAGTGTACTAGAGATTTGTATCCTAAAATGACGCCTTGGGACAGTCCCACCATATAGCTGGTGTCAAGTTACCTGAGAGCCCAGCAAGAAAGGACCGTCAATAATCAGATCCCTGAAAGAGAAGTAAAGCATTGAAATAATGAAGCACAAAAGAGCTTCAGTAACAACCATTCAGAACATCAGAAAACCTGAGGAAAATGAGCAGAAAAAAACCCCAACAACAACAAAAATACAACAGCAGCAAGTAAGGCTTGTGCAAAGCTAAATGGAAAATTACTAGATTCAGCAGTTGTCTTACTAGGATATTAAATCTTATATTAAATTTCAAAAGCTGTATTATCATTCATGTCTGGATAAAATTAGGAAAAATCCAAATGTAAATAAAATAATACTTTTTTATTACAATCCATATGGGAAGAAAGACTGATATACACTGCTTATTTTCAGTCTTCCTGATATTTCAGTTCCCACTCTCTACTATTCAGTTATCTTAACCCAATGCAAAAAATCAGCTACTTTAAAATGTTAAAGTAGAATATACTAGCTAAATTCTGTGTAGGAAAACAGGTCACAGAATGCAATCCCAGCCCACTAAATCTGCTTAATGCAGACATGCTCCTTTCCCACTTTGAATCAATACCATGATTTTCAGGAGATATGCAATGTTCTGCTGCTAAATAAATGTCCTTGTATCAGTAATGCTGAGATCCTATTGCTTCAAGAAAGTCATGAAAGATATATAAGATATGACTTTGCAGGACTAGGGCCAAACTGCCTGAATGGATATAAAACATTAAGTCATGTTATATACATAATGAAGACAAATGCATACAATGAAAAATCCTGAAAGAAAAGAAGAAAAATCAATTATTTTCTCTAAGCCCTGCATTTTTACTATAGATATTCCTATCTTCCCAGAAGAATGCAAATGACAGTGCTTTTTTACCTTGACAGCTTTTCTTAAAATACCTTTTTTTTTGTTTCATATTCTAAGGATGAAGGAGAAAAAGGATTGTTTTATGCTTCACTTTGATTTTTTTAATATTTCTTACTTGATAATTAACTTTTAAATGAGGAGTTTGTGGCAACAGAGTGAAATCCAAATCATCACAGGGGTATTATATACATTTTTAAAAACAATATTTTGAAATATGTGTTATTACCACACAATAACAAAAAGTTCTCCTTTTTATCAAGGAGCCTATATACTCCTGTATGGTATACTCACACAGGGATGTAAACATCACCATGGTTAACAGTTACATTGCCTAGAAATTATGGCCACAGCTCTAGAACTGGGATTGACCAAAGTCAGAATGCAGAGCAGAACACTGGAATGGGAAAAAAAAGTGCTGCAGGGCAGAGATGGGGTAAATCCTGAGAGCTCTCCTGCAGCCCTGAAATACTCAGTTGTGTGAGATATGGATGCCCAGCCCGCAGCTTCTCTCTGCAGCCCTTGCAACCAGGTAGAGGAGGCTCTCCAATGTGAACACATCTTGAGAAACCACCCCTGGATACATGACTAGAACCCAAGGCCCCAGGCTGATAAGCCAGGCTGCCTCTTGCCCATTCATATGTGGAGATATCTTCACCTGTCAGTTCTGTAATTTTGGCTTCCTTGACTGTACAGTGGCCTGCTGTCAATAAAAAGAAAAGAGAAAAAACACAAGCTAGGCCATTTAATAATACAGGTTAAAATATTTATTTGGAAAGAGTCTCCATTAAGCCATGGAGAAATTTGTATATGTGCCTTCTATTTTAACCAGGAGGCTTCTGTA
Source organism: Manacus vitellinus (assembly GCF_001715985.3). Taxonomy (NCBI): domain Eukaryota; kingdom Metazoa; phylum Chordata; class Aves; order Passeriformes; family Pipridae; genus Manacus; species Manacus vitellinus. The sequence goes on from NW_021939396.1 coordinate 35,343,739, forward strand.
TATGCCTTATCACCTTCTTCACACCCAGCTAACTGCTATCCTGATTTTAGTAATCAATGGCTTATTAGGAAAGACTCATGACAATTCTGCATATGCTTTTCCTTGAGTTATCTGAATTCCCAACTTCAAGATATGGCAACAAGGATGCTCTTGAAGAAGTAGATTCTGATACTTCAGCTGTATGAACACAGTACATGCAGTGGGTACCATTATTCTTAAAAGGTCATAAAGGATCCAACCACTTAAAGAAATTAAGTGACATAGCCTGGGTCTTGTTCAAGCACTAAATGAGGAGCCTGTGGTCTTGCATTTTGTATCTCTCCTGCAGAAATAGTGGAGAAGGTCAGAAATGTTGGACTAGGTTCAATGAAGAAATTAATATTTGCCTTTATGGTGCCAACAGAAAGAGAAATACAGCAAAACCACCTCCGGTTCTAACGTCTTTTTAGGACCACAAATAAAATGAAATACAATGAACACTCTAAGTGTTTCTATGGCACGCAGATTTTATTTCTGATTTCATCAAGCTTTTAATTTCCAGTAGTCACCCTGTTGATAAAATTGCCTAACCTGTGAATACCACTATACTATGAACAAGGTAGTAATACTATGTAAAATCAGTCTTTGCCAATTATTTTCTTAGTCACTGATTGAGAATGTGCATCCTTTACCATGTGGCCCACGAGAGGTAACTTACCCACAGTGAAAGAGGCACTAAACAATTCATAGACAGGTATTAACCACAGAGGAGCTGACCTACAGGGAGACGATGCACTATCGCAGCTCACAGTAACTTGCTGTCTGACCATGATTTAAAAACTGAGCATCAGAGAGAAAGTACCCCTCTGCAGCATTTCCTGGCCATACTATTAAATGGAAGAAAGGCAATAACCATTCAGGATGTGTATACCTCTTCCTATTTTCTCCAAATTGCTTCACAGAAGTTAAGCACAAGACCTGCGCTACAGGAGCGAGTGAATGTGAGGGCAAGAAATGCACAATTTAAATACATAATAATACGTCCTACTGGTGCTGAGAAACAAACAATAGTTTGATTTGCTGAACATTGCCTGCAGGGAAACACTTCTAGTGACCATCTCAGTACTGCTGCAGCATGCTTGGCACTTTGCAAAACCAGAAACAAAAAAATCATTCTCATCCCACCTTCCCTTTCCAGTCTCTGAAGGGATCAAATGCAGATGAGGACAGGAGAGATCAAATGCACAAGCAAAATGCTTACTAAGCATTTATAAAAGGGAAAGCAGAGCACATTTAACATCACCAGTCCAAACTTTTTTATCTGTTGGAAAAAAAACCCCTATCTACATAGGTGTCATAGTTTCACCCCAGCTGGCAACCAAGCCCCACGCAGCCACTTGCTCACTGCCCCACCTGCAGGATCGGAGAGAGAATTGAAAGGGTAAAAGCTACAAAATTCGTCGGTTGAGATAAAGACTAATAGGGAAGTTTAATAGGGAAAGCAAAAGCCATGCACACAAGCAAAGAAAAAACAAAGAATTAGTTCATTGCTTCCCATGGTCAGTCAGGTGTTCAGCCATCTCCAGGACAGCAGGGCCCCACCATGCATAACAGTTACTTGGGAAGACAATTGCCATCATTCCAAATGTCCTTCCCTTCCTCCCTTTATATACTGAGCATGATGTCATATGGTATGGAATATCCTTTTGGTCACTTGGAGGCAGCTGTCCCTGCTGTGTCTCCTCTCAAGCTCCCCTGCACCTCCAACTTCCTTACTAGTGTTGTAGTATGAGAAGCAGAAAAGGCCTTGGCTCATTGTAAGCCCTACTCAGCAGTAACAACATCTCTATATTACCAACCCTGTGTTCAGCACAAATCCAAAACGTAGTCCTGTAATAGCCACTGTAAAGACAATCAATTCTACTCCAGCCCAAACCAGCACAATAGGAACAGATTGAAGGCAGGATACCGACTTTCAATACGATCATCCCTAAAAATAACAGTTGGCACAACCTTACCCTATTCTGAAGGGAAGATACTTATATCTCACCCAGGTAAGATACCTATTCTTACAGGTATCTAAAACCCCAAATTAGGAGCCCTCTGTCACAAAAGCAGCAACACAGAAGGAAAGTGAGAGACTGGGCTGTGATATGACATACAGCATGCAGATTCACTTTAATTATCTTTCTACAAATTAGTACCTCTGTCTCTCAGAACTCCCCAACATAACCACTGTCACTGGACTGTAATTTAAGATGTGTGGTTGCTGTTCTGCATGACATTTCCTCCAGATACGAAAAAGGCTGTGGAAAGGAGTCATATCAGACTGCAGCAAAAAAAGAAAAAGAAAGGTATTTTTTATACTACTTTCTGTGAGTAGTGGTATTATTAATAACAATAATAATGGTAATCATAATAGAAGGTATGTGTACCTTTATTTATTTAATCTGAATAGTCTACTATGGTTTTCTCAAACCTGCCAATATAACATTCAATGAGCCAGTTCAATTACTGAAGTACTTTCTATTAAATTAGAAGCAATGTGCTTCTCAAAGAAATCATCTATTATTTTAACTAAAAGGCAAAGAAACATCTAACCTACAATGTCTTCACAAAATCTTACAGCTGAACTGTTACGCTGTAAACAGAGCCATGTTAATGGACTCATTCTATAACAAAATACTTAAGATAGCACAGCAACAACAATGATAGATGCTAAACACAAATCCAAGTCATTAATGAGAAAATGTTAGGTATACAAGTGAAATTCCTGTGCTTGTAAGCATCACAAAAATGTCTTGTGTGGGATTCAAGTATAATTTATAACCTCCCTCCCCCAAAATCTTACTATAGGAAGGAGAAGGTCTGATATTTATTGACTCCTGCTATAATATACTACATATTTAACAGACAACAATCAGTATTTGTCTCACAGTGAAGGGAGAGGAACTTCAGTCCTGTTTTATAGGAAGAAAAAAAAAAGTAGAAATCTATAAATCTTTTCAGCACCTAAGACCCAGTATGAAAGGTTTTGCCACTGGTATTAGCCTAAGTTTAGGCCCATTCTAATATATTGTGCTGAATAAAAACCCAAGGTTAAGGGGGTTTACTGAAACTGTTAATTTTCATTTAGAAGAAGAAACTGAGCCAATTCCTTGGAGTCTGACCAAATAAGATGACTGTAAGACTGTTCCTGGAAAATGCCTGGGTATAGCAGTATATTGTGGGAGGGAAGACCTGCCCCTAAGACTCTCATTTGTCTCTGAACACTTAATCTTTTTAAACAGCAAATATGAAAACTTAGAAAGGAAAGCTGGAAGAGCCCTCCAGTTTTCATCTGGTTCATCCCTTAGCCTGAGACTCCCGTACTGCTTCAGACAGATGGCTTCCCAATCTCTTACAGCCTTCTTACAACAAGTTCTTACAGTTTTTCAAGAAAGCTGCTTCCTAGGCTTGGCTATTCTTACTATTTTTCCTTGACTCCTAATTGAAGCATCTCTTGTAGCAATTTAAAGTCATTACTTTTTTATTTTACCCATATAAGAAAAGCCAATTGGAACACTAACCCATCTCAAGCAGCTTTTATTATTATTATTATTATCATCATCATCATCATCTTATTTGAAGACACAAACGATAGCAAAATTATTCCCTGGAGAGCATTTTTTTTACTTCAGTATAGTCATTTTTTAGAGAACATTTTCTCTTCTCTCCTTTATCTTGTCAGGCAACACCTTTTCCAAACACAGTGACCGAAACTAACAACAGACTGTTCACGTTGCAAGACCACATCTAACAGACAAGATTTATACATCCCAGCATATTTGCATTTTTTTTACAACAGTGGCTTGACTCATACAATTTGCATCCACTACAACCTGTTGATCCTTTTCTATAGATGAGCTTGCTCTTCTCCTTTTATTTATGTAGCTAAAAGTACATGACTAAAAGTAGAGTTTGAAGAATTGAATTGTGTCTTACTTTTTCCCTTACCTCATTTCAAATTCTAATTCTTTCCTCCAGGACATTTATAGGTCTTCCCATCTAAGTGTCATCTATAGATTTAATAAACATACTTTTCATTCCATTAGCCATATAATGAATTAAAATGTTCAGCAAGTTGAAACTCAAGACAGGAACCAAAGGAGCACCAAAACCAATGCAAAAAACCCCAATGTTCTATCTTGAAAACAAACTACTCTCAGCATAATTTTTCAGTGTTTACACCTGCATTAGAGCAGTTTTGTTCAGAATGTAAACCTGCAGCTTACTTTTAAATGTCTTGAAAGTCAACATCAGAAGCCTGAATCCTGAAAGCTAGAATATCTATGGTTTTCTCTCTCCCCAGAATATCTCTCACTTTAACAGAAAGATATTGGACTGATTTGATGCACTTTGTTGCCAACACCTCTTCTTGATTCCATTGTATCTCATTAATTTCTAGGTACTTGCAAATAGCTATATTATAATTTTCTGTTTGTTTGCTTATTTTTCCAGGAATTGAAATTGCATTGGATTCTAATTCACAAAATCCTTCTTCCTGCCTTTTGAAAACAGAAATTTAATTTGTCCTTTTCCAGACTTCTAAAACCTCAAATAATAGTCATGAGATTTCAAGGGTAACCTTTCACTCTTCAAAATTTGCTTCATCTTGCTTTTTAAGGAGCTTTGGATAAATGTTATATATTTTCAAATTGTATGAATCTGTATTCTGAATACTCTCTAACCTGTACTTTCTTTAGGTCTGTCAAGTATTTCTGGTTTATCATTCTTGTTTTGTTAACTGTATTAATAATCTGAGCACTGTCGTTTTTTGGTGAGAACTAAAACAAGGAACTTCAGAATTTCAGACTCTATCACATTTGGTAGCTTTGCCCCTGTTTTGAGCAGTGACAATTTTTTCCTTGACTCTCTTCTTACTAACAACATAATTTCTTGTTATCCTTTACAGCCTATGTAACATGCATCTTTATTTATTGATCTTGCCCTTTTGTCTTTGTCCTTCCAGGCAAATCTGACTGTTTTATACTTATATTTAGCAACTTGATCTGTTTTCTGAATCCACACAAGTCCTTTTTCTGCTCAAGGTCATTTAAGTACTGAGGAGTTGGCCATACTTGCTCTTTTACTCTCTAGCCTCCCTCTACTTTCACTTGTAGCCTTGGAGTAACTTCTTTAAAGGTCTTCTGTCTTTCTCGAGCAACATTTTCTCGAGACTTATTTTCTATGAAAGCAGTAAGTTTTCTGAGGTGACTCTGTTCTTGCCTTACTTCTCTAAGTTTCTCCAGGTTGTTTGTACAGGAGTGCATCATAAATCACCAAGAAATACTGACTTACGATTTTGTAAGACTTCATTATAATGTTCTGCCAGTGATGAATGTGGCTTTTTTTTCCCCATATCTTTGCTGGTTTTGGTATTTGTTTTTTTTTTTTTTTTTTTGGGGGGGGGGGTTGTGGTTTTGTGGGTTTGGGGGTTTTTTTAGTCTATTCTTTATGCTATATAAAAAAAACCAGAGATGGTTATGGGCAAGTAAACAGCAGCATAAAGGATCATTTTGGTGAGTAGAAACAAGAACCCTCACTCTCTCTCTTTGCCCACCTTCACAGGCAGGATGCCTTTTAGAAGACTAAGGAACAGATACTGAAAGGCATAAAAGTAAGTTGTAAACATACCAAGGAAAAGGTATCACATTAGCAGTCGCAGCTAGAAATGGACTCATGCAGTCAAATAGATTCCCTTAGACAACTCATGAATACAGACAGCTCTCAGGTAGTCTGCAACAGTCCCTTTCATCTATACAGCTACATAACAGAGGAAGCAAACACCTGAACCAACTCAGGCTTTCGGTACAGGCACAGAGAAATCCACCCCAGGAATTCTGCAGCATTTCAAGGTCAGTCTCCATGGCAAGGGCAAGAGATTTCCGCAGCAAACGTTCGTCAATCCTGCGGCTGTAATAACGCGGTGCCATCTGCAGCCCCACACCCCCTGAATCCCCTGTCAGCTGCTGCCGAGTCGGAGGAGCCAGGGCTTTTCGTAATTCCGCGGTCACACAAGCGCTGCCCAATTTATTTAACTCTTTCTCAGCACTTTGGTATTGAAACAGCGACAAAACAACCTAAAGGTACAAAGCTCAAGAGGAAATGTAAAGAGAGCTGAGCAGCAGAGGTGAGTTCTCACTAGTCCAGGTACAGCCGAACACTGGAAGGATGGACTAGGGAGCGGGAGGGGAGCCGTGCCATACGCTCACAGCACAGAGCGAGTACCTATTGCCGTGGGAGAGGCTGCTGGGCCCCGGGGCCTGCTGAAGCCAACAGCTGACACCAGTTTGCGAGTCGCTACCCAGACAAGCCCATGCTGCCAGGTTCAGGCTCCAGTGGCATATCACAACTGAGGAGAGAAAAGAATACTAGCACGACAACCACGTTGTTGACTTTGACTCTCTTTCCAATTTCTAGCATTTTTCTAAAAAAAAAAAAAAAAAAAAAAAAGGCATTTTGTTCTGCTCAAATCTTCTGGCTTGCGTTTCTAAGCCCTCGAGCAGGCAGAGGCTATCTCACGTTTATTTCTAGCACATGTGCCATCCTGAAGCCTGGAGCTGGGAAGTTTGCCCGCTTCTCTGCAGACCCTGCAGAGAGTAAGAAGCAGCATGTAGGTTTTACATAACCTTAGCCCAGAGCACGTCCACTCCAGGTTCACAAAGGTGACAGCTATTCCACAGCTTACCACAAGCTGGTGGTGTGAAAATTAGAGGTGGAGGCATTCAAAGCCACAGCCTAGCTCAAGTTTCCTTAAAATTTGTATGGATGCAGAGAGGGATGTGGATGAGGGGTGGGACGTTTGTCACACAGACAGTTACGAGACACAAAGAAATGGTTCACATCTGGCTTGAGCCAGCAAAAGCCTCAAATTTTCCTATTCTCAGGACATCATCCAAAGGCAGCAAATCTGTCCAGCTGGCTGGGAGCAGTTCACTACATCATTCATCGTTCATTGTAATTTCAATGCTTTTGCATTTGCATCAGCCTGGCAAAATTCAAAAACCTCTGAACTAACATCAGTGCAAGCATGGAAGTGCAGAAGGATAAGTGAGGGAGAGTAAGAAGCCTTGTTGCTTCACAGTAAGTACTTCTGTCTTCCAAAGCATTGCCTTAGGCTTGGCTGGGGCTTTAAATTTCCAGTCTGACTGCATGGCCAGTTCATTTCAGCTTGGCCACTAAATACATGAAATTTAACAGCATTATTCCACTCTCCAGCCCAAGCATCTCTGCCTTAAAACCACTTGGTTTGTCAATGCTATACCAAAAGAAAACAAGGAAAAGTTTCTTTTAATAAGTCGGTTTAAATATCACAAATTGCATGCCATTCAGGACAAAACTTTCAAAAAAATCAGCTCTGATATAAGACAAAACCTAGCTAAATGGACACGTTTTCATATACCCTAGATTTTCTTCAGTTCCTGAATACTCTTTTCTTTTCAACTTGATGACAGTTCCTGAAATAGCATTTACTGGTAGTAAATTCTCCTAAATTATCATACCAGCTATTGCAACTGATCAATTTAATTTTGACTGATATGTTAAAGTGATTATAGAGGGACTAGGTTTCTGAATGTAATTGAATTTCAATAGAACTGTGGCACTTAGTTCCTTTCAGTATGTAGAAGATTCCAGACTCTAGGACTAATTATTAAAGCTTTTTAAAAAAGAAATTGCTACAAAAAATTTCCAAATGACCCCCTTTTTTACTTCAGAAAGTGCTCTCAAGTTTACATCATTTTTCACCACCAACAAAAAAAAAAATCTAAAAGAAAATCATAAGAAACCAGGGAAAGTTTTTATTGAAAATGATTTATGAAACAGTTTTTTAGCAGAACACATATAGGCCATCAATTTTCACATTTTTGATTAAAAATTCTCACTGATATTTGATTAAAAATTCTCACCCACTAATGAAAAATTAACAGGTACCTGATCTAAATGAATTTAAAGCTAAGACAAAATATTTAATAATTATCATAACACACAGTTCTAGGATTGTAGCTGTTTCAGAGCTTTCTTTTTCTATCACATGAGCTAATGCAGATTAACATGGTTTCTTCAGCACTTAAGAAAATTGAAAATAATTAATCTGTAATGGCATTGATGGAAAAAGTGTTCAAAATGTCAATAAAAGTGCTGCTTTAACAGTACTTCAAATAGTCTACTTACGCAACTTAAGAGACACATTATCTGCCAGACTACACACTTCTCCATTAAAATCTATGAAAATCTGCAGGTGTTTAATTACCTGCTCTCCCATTGTTCCTTGGTTGCAGCAGGAGTAGTTTGAACACTACGTAAAAATTAATGTACAATTTAACATAACAGTTATGCAGATTAAAACTTTCCCTGGTTTCTATTTTGTATGAAGAGTCTCACACAGATAAACCATAAGTTGCTTTTCACCAGAAAGAGTTGTTTAAATATTTTCATTAATTTCAAAACATTTCTGACTTAAAGAAAGAGTTAAGTGTTGTTATGGCAATAATCAACATAAAACCATAAAATACCTGGCGAAATACTATGAAGAAAATTATATCTCATGAGAACATAAGTTTATATCCATGTTCCTTTTTTCCAAAAGTAGGTAACTGTTCAAAAAATTCTTATTTCAGGAGATCATTCAAGTTTTCACGGAATCAAAGCATGGTTGAAGTTGGAAGGGACTTCTGGAGAGCATCTAGTCCAAACCCTGTGCTTGAGCAGGGCCACCTAGACCACATTGCTCAGTACCATGTCCAGATGACCTTTGAATATCTCCACAGATGGGAATCCATAACCCCTCTGGGCAACCTATTTCAGGGCTTCATCACCCTTATGGTGAAAAAGTGTTTCCTCATCTTCAGAAGGAACCTCTTTGTGCCTCTGGCACTGGACACCACTGAAGGGAGCCTGACTTCATCCTCTTTGCACCTTCCCTTCACATGAGATCCCCCTGAGCCTTGTCTTCTCCAGGCTGAACAGACATCACTATCTCAGCTTTTCCTCGTATAAGAGATGCTCCAGTCTCTTAATCATGCTTGTGGTTTTTTGTTGAACTCTCTCTGATATGTCCATGTCTCTCTTGTACTGGGGGAGCCCAGATGTGGACCTGGCTTTCCAGATACAGCCTCACCAGTGCTGAGAAGAGGGGTAGGATTTGCTTTATCTGCTGGCATTGCTTCACCTAATGCAGCCCAAGGCATCGTTTGCTTTCTTTGTTGCAAGGGTGTATTGCTGAGTTGTGTTCACTTTCTTTATTGCAAGGGTGTATTGCTGAGTTGTGTTCAACCTGCCATGCCCAGCAGGACCATGTCAAGCTGCTTTCCAGCAGGGTGGTCCCCAGCATGTACCAATGCATGAGGTTGCTCTTCCGCACACGCAGGACTCTGTATTTCCCCTTGTTGAACTTCACAAGGCTTTTGTTGGCACATTTCTCCAACCTGTGAAGGTTTATCTGGATAGCAGCATGACCCTGTGGCCTACCAGCCATTTTGGTATCATCAGCAAATTTGCTGAGGGTACACTCTGCCCCACTATCCTGACAATTACTGAAGATATTAAGCAGGACTGGACCCAGTATTGTTACCACAGGATCACCACTAGTCACTGGCCTCCAACTAGACTGCATCACTGATCACCACCCTCTGGGCCCAGCCAGTTTTCAATGCACCTCACTATCTGCTCATCCAGCCCATATATCAACGGCTTCTCTATGAGGACCTTATAGGAGATGGTGTCAAAGGCCTCACTGAAGTCCAGGAAGACAACATGCACTGTCCTCCCTTCATCTACTAGACTTGATCACAAAAGTTGATGAAGTTAGAAGTCATCATTGCTGACTACTCCTGACAATTTTCTGGTACTTAATATGCCTGGAAACAGTTTCCAAGATTAGCTGCTTCATCACCTTCCCAGAGATCAAGGTAAGGTTCAGTTTGTAGTTCACTGGATCTTCCTTCTTGTCCATCTTGAAGGGCTTCTGAGTCTTTTCAGTTAGAGTTTCATTAATGTCAGAAGGACTCAACAACACAGTTCAATGTTTTTGGCCAAGAACATTTAGCATCCTGGATCTGAACAAAATGCAAACAAAGTCAAGAAATCTGGGATTCCTTCTGGAATTGGTTCAAGATCCAACCAGTTTTTTTGGCAGGCTTCTTAATTTTCTGTTTCATGCCTCATCCTTTCAAGGCAGACCCGCAAAAGGTAGCAAGTATTTAGTTGTCTAGTTCATGAATCCTGAATTAAATGTCTTTACACATATACACAAGGACCCAGAAGGATATTCCACTACATCTTCATTAACTCTACCCATTGCATGGTCTTTAGTACCATGCTTCATCCAAGGTCAGCAGTCCAGGATCTGCTTCTGGGAGCAGGCATCTGAATTCTTTCCTTACAGAGGAGGCCTCTTCTCTATTTCTAAAGCACTGTAGTATGAAAAAACAGGAAAGAAGACAAGCCATATTTTGTGGAACAGCTCAGCGGTTAAATATTCAGTTCACAGCTCAGTTATGCTTTCACTCCTCAGTGAAAGCATTGCTGTCCAAGCCAACAGGGGTTGTGGCATTCTCCACCCTTGCCATAGAAGCTATTCTACACTACAAATGAAGAATTAATTAGCAGTGGGACAAAGGAAAGAGAAAGTTTGGATAGCAATAAGAAATAGTCTCCAGGACACACCTGGACCTCTCCCAAGGATAGTAGTTTTACGTGTCACTCGCTGGTCACTTTTAAACACTTATCTAATCAAAGCACCCTAGGATTTTGCGGTCTCATGATGTGGTAGTTTGGTCTAGGCCTTCCTTGGTGACCAGTTTGTAACCAAGGAAGGGCCCAGATTTACCCAGTATTCCCTATGATTTTTATGTAAGCCAGACTATAAGAAGAAAGGAGGAGAGGCCTTCGCTCTCTTTCCTCCCGGTGGCTTGGAGGTACAGGTTCCCTGCCTTTGAGTCTGTCGTGTTGGGGAGTGAGGCCTGGTAAGGTCTTGTCGACCTTGGGAGACAGAGGTTGCCGGTGATCGTTCCAGCGTGACCTTCTGTTGTCCCAAGGAGAGTAGTAAGATAAAGAGACTCGGGCTACTGATTGGGATATATATATTTTTTGTTTTGGTTTTGTTCCTTTTCCCTTCCCCCTTCCCTTTCCCTTCTGAAATTGTATATATATTTCAATTGTATATAACTGTACTATAAGTGTAAATATATTTATATATATTGCTTTAGCTGTCTCTCTCTCGTTTTGGTTTTCTTGGTTGTTTTTTCCCCCTCTTCTCCCTGAGGTTTTGGGGGGGGGGGGGGCGGAGACTTCTTGTGGTAGGGTTTGGAGACTTGGCAGGGAGCCAGCTTCAAACCATATCACATGAGATTAGCACACACTATGTACTTTCATCCCAAAGGAACTGGATTACATCCCAGTCCAAAGAGACACAGCTGATTTCTGGCAGTCCCAGCTCCTTGATGCAATGGTGAAGAACCATGTTACGTTTCACTTGCCATGATGCTACACACGGTCCCATAGCATCTTGCAACCCCAATCCCATAGCTCATATTCTTCCTGAACCCTTCAAGATAGAGATTGTTCCATCATTGCATCTGCATTGCAGACAGACAGGCAATCTGTACCTTTTACAATCCTTTGTAAAAACAGCTCATTGCTTTCAAAGGTATCTTGGAATATATTTTACATTATTATTGCCTCTTTAGATAAAAGGGCACAATAGGCCTTTCACTTAGCAGATATTCCTTATGTGGAATTTACCTCCCAGCTCTCAAGATAGCTATGGCCATCAGAGGCAGATTATGCCAAAACTGTGAGATGGATGAGATCAACTTCTTTGTTATCCCTGTAGACTTTCTGATCATGGTACTTTTTCCCTGTGTAGAGAGCAGAACATGCCCCATCAACACCATTACAGTTAGTGATGCTAACTTCAGTTTTATGCAAGTTATTTATAAGTTTTCCACATTATCACCTAGGAACTGTAGAAGTCCTACTTTCATTGTTTCAAAGCAAATTTAGGCTTGTTCTGTCTATGCTCCAGACTAAGCAAAGGAAAAAAACCTGTAAGTTGTGTAGTCCTGTTAGCAGGCGATTGCACCCAGACTAATAAGCTGTGTAAAAAACCTCCAAAAGACAAACCAGATATTCCCCAATTCAAGTTACTACCAGATTTTTATTAGGTTTCTGGAGGTAGAAGTTGCACGATCTTTGCTGTTTGGGGCTCGATGTCACGCTCAGTCCTGAAAAGTGGTAGTCCCAGGCTTCCTCACAATATGTCTGACAGCATGAATGCTGCATGAGGCAGTAGTAAAAATCTCAAAAAGGGAGCTTCCTTCCTCTTTATACTTGCTGCTGTTCGCCACCAGCCCTGACCAGCTGAAAAGACATAGGTTACCAGATTTTACTGATTCTGCTGAAGCAAATTGGCTTATGTAATTTTGATAATTTCACAAAGCTAAAAATACCAAAATAGGGAGTGGAAGGGAAGTGATGAGGGAATCATGTTGAGAGCTTTAAATATATAGAATAGAACTAAGAGAGCAATACTTGAATTTAGTATCTGGAGGAACCTTTCAGAGCATGAGAAAGAAAGAGAGAGACAAAGACTTAAATTCAATTCTTTTCTTTTCCTATTACGCAGGAGTGCAGCATCAACAACCAGCAATTGAGAGAAGAGATACATCATTAAACTTATTTATAGCATTAACTACTTTGCATTCATCCACACAAGTAAAACTGTAAAAAGAAGAAAAAATTATAAAGGGAGTGTGTGGTTCTTTCATTAGCTTGTCTGTAATGTTGGATTGGTCCATAAATTAATGTGTAAAAGAGGACAGAAAAAAAAAAGAATTCAAAGCTTTGCCATTGTAATTATAGCTCTTTAAATATCAAAAGACACAAAGAAAGATTTCTTTTGAAAAGAGCACCGATTCTCTTGGCAAGCCACTATTAAATACTTGCATAAATCTACAGACTGTATCCTGTAAGTTGAGGTGACATTGCTATCATGGCTTACAGGTCGCTTCACGTGACCATTGGTGCACTTCAGTATTATTTATATATATTATCAGGACCCCTTGAATAGATAAGACATCTCCCCTTCTGTCAAGGGTGAAGGGTTAGGAAGTAGCAACTAAGAAAGCTAGCAAGAAAAAGGGCCTTGATCAAAGGTCACCTAAATGTCTTGGGTTGTTCCAAATACAGACTCTGAAAGTCTCTTTGGTACAACTCAGACATTCAGGTGCAATTTCATCATGGATTTACCAGTGGGTCCTCCATAGTATGTCCCATATGCAAGTACCATGTCACAGTAGCATACCTGTGACTGACTCCCTCTGTCTTCCAGTTCACACCATACTTGGCCCCAGAAAGCCAACAAAACTAACAGTCCAAATATAGTAATAAAACATCCCCTAATATGAAGAACAAAGTGGATTGCTAGGCACTGCAATTTCTAAATTATTTGCCACAGAGCTCAGTTCTCACCCACAATTCATTCCCTCAAGGGAAACCGTTCCTCACAGCCTCCAATGAAACTGTCTTTTGAAGGGTGCCACAGAGAACAGATCTCTTTCTTGACACCTGCCAGGATGAATCAATGTCCTTTGGTCCTATACACTTCACAGATTGCAAGCTTCCTCAGGTACAGTCCCATATCAGAGCAGCAGCACCAGGTATTTTCTAAAAGGGCCAAATCCCACATTGCATGGGGTCTCATAGACTAAAATAGTCAGGCGCTACTCCTGAAATAAATCAGGGGCAGGCTTTTTACAAAGTTGATCTACTGCTCCCACAAGTCTGCTTTGTGAGTAGCTGCAATATCTAAGGGTTTTTCAAGGGGCTGGCTGTTTCCTCAGGCTACCCAGAAGTTGCCCTGTTGATGCTCAATAGTCATAGACAGATCTCGCACGGAGTGCAGCAGCATTAAGCCTTGGTAATAGCACAGCCTGTCTTCTAATTTAACACTTTCAAAAAAAGTCCAAGACATGGCTCATCAAACACACAATGGAATGAGAGAGCACTTTAGTGAAATACAGCAACTTTTCCCCAGCTGCTAGAAACACAAGCCAATGCCCAGAAATGGGCACTTGCAGGACAACTTTTACAAAGCCAGTGAATTTGGGTTCTCTCCTCTTCTTGGTCCTCAAGCACACAGTGAGAGGCACCATCCTTTTGCACTTCCAGATATTAATGTTACTTTAAATGTAATCCAGCTGAAGAGAAGTAGTTCCAAAACCAGCTACACAGTCTGGGCAGTATCTCTGTCAATGGTTCATATCTGAAGCAAACTGTATTTAAGATTCAGTGGGAAGAAAAGTAGTTGCTATCACAGATGCCCTAACCATCAAAAACACCCAATACTTTTTCCACTGACTTGCCTGCTAGCAATGAAGAAAAAGTTCAAGAGCAGACCCCTGAGAGACATTGTACTGCTTTCTTCTAAGATTGACTTGACACCATTTAGTACAACCTACACTCTTTCTTCTCCATGAGCTAACAAGCCAATTAATTATGAAAGGCAACAGGTTTTGGCCTAAAGCCAAATTACAGTGGTGTCATTAGTCTTTGCTTTGTAGCAAAATCAAGAGTCCTACCTGGATTACATTCTCTGAACTCTTCAGTTTAAGGATACTGTGCTGTAGAACTCCAAGTAGGTGTTGACACTTACACACACATCCTAATAGCAGCCACAATTGTAGCTATAATCATCTATATTTATAAAGGATTATGTGTTCAGAATCTCTTTGTAAAAAATATGACCTCAAACAAGTGCCTTTAGCCTGGAGGATGCTTATCCACCAGCAATGCTCCTACCCCTAACCACAGCTTGTCCCTGCTCTCAGTACTGCCCATCTCTGACTGCCTATACCTTAGATTTTGCACGGATTATACCTACAGTCTGCTCACAAATTTAATTTCAAGGAACAGTATTTTTAGAAAACAGATGAAGGATGTATACTTGACAAATTTTTTGTTTCAGTGAAGATACTTTAAGTTAGAACAATACTTACATTACAAAGCAGATCTGCTGGGCATACAATATACATTTTAAAACTACATACGCAGAAAAAAAAAAAATCAATAAACTCTGAAGCAGAGACACAATTTCAAGTAAGATGATGATCCCCTAAAGATTGTGCCCAATTAAGCTGCACCTCTACCACAACATTTTAAGATCTTCCTCCTGAGATATCTTCACTTTCCACCCCATTTCATCACCCAGCACTGCTGTGCTACCCCCTGGAGTCACGCTCTGAATTGCTGAGTAGGCTGGAGAAGCTGCCATGAGCCTCCCTATCCATCAATGCACCATGCATGGTCCAGTGATATGAGTGAGCAAGCTAAAGCAAGCCAAGCAAATTGCTTTATTCATATATTGTAAAGGCTTGGTCTGAATCTCATTCAGTATTATTTATAATAAAGTGCCGTACTTTAAGCTAGCAGGGTCATTGGCTCATCTCATCAGATTTCTGTATAATGTGAAACAATGGGAATTCACCCTGTGACTTCTGTGTTGCTGTTGCTGCTTCTGATAAAGTGTTATACAAACATATTAAGGAAACCAATAGAAAACACCTGAGATGTCTATCTATGTTAGTTTTATTACTTCTGGGATCTCAAAAGGCTTAGGAAACATCACTGAACATTGTTTCATACATACTCGTGAAAGGGTAACGTAATAAAACCAGGTCAAACAACACTGAATATTAAATTTAATGTAAAGTATGTAATAGAAAGAAATACTGGAGGTGTTGGATGAATTATTAAAAGAGAAGGAACTGTACTTGTGATTGTGGGGGGTTTGGTGAGGTTTTTCTGGGGTAGTTTGCTGGGTTTTTTTAACTGGCACACAAACTCATTTCACATCCAAAGAAAGATGCAATTAATTTTCTTCTTTTTTTTTCCTGACTAAATTTGGAGCAGCTGAGAGGTTGGTTATTTCTATCTTTAAAAATGGACTTATTATGTTGCCATCTGTTGGTATATGACAGATATAGCACCCCCCAATTCCAGATAGACTCACAAAGATGCAGAAATTTAAAGGGACAGATGTGAGAAATACATGCTCTCATTTAGTTCCAGTGTTCACATCTGTTCTCCTCCAAGATTTTTCATTCATATAAATCTATCCTCAGAAGCTAGCACCTTGAAGTGTTATGGCATTTCTGGTAATCATAAAAATCATATTCTAGTGGCGTTTACTGCATTCCAAAACATCACTGGATTCATAAAATCTGGTCTCCATCAACAGGATACAAAGTACACAGCAACATTACCTGTTTGCTTAACTTCCCTCTCCTTCACAAATAATGAACAAAAGGGTAGGTGACTCGTGCAACTGTAACAGCATTGCAAGAACACAATTTCAACAGGTATCTGCAGACAACATATGTTTGCACAACACCTACAAAGCAAATTGACATCTCTTTCTAACAGTCACTGTATGTTGTTGCCCTGTCCCTGTGAGGATCAGAGAGAGCATGATCCACACCCTGCTGGCATAAGGGCATTTCTTGTCACTGAAATTGTTGCCTACCATTGCAAGCACCTGTCTTCATTTGCAACATCACTCATTTCTTTGTACAGTGCTTTTGACAGGCTGGCTGCTAATGCTTCCTTCAACTATCAAGATTTTTCCCTCTCCCTGCTTCCCTGTCCCAGCCCCTCTACTCACATGGCACCAGCCTCCTGCAGCCCCCTCACCAACTTGGAGAGTATAAGACCTCAGGAGACGAAAAAACACAAAAACGGTCACATGATTTGTTACTCTTTGCTCTACTACCTTAATTTTCTACACCCGTTACCCATTTTCCTTTGAATTTGAACTTTGCTTATGATTTTCATCCAACAAGGATGAGAAAGTACATAACCTACTCCCTCTATTCTGTTCATGGGAGTAGGGACTAAATGTCCCTACGTGTGAGACACATACATATGCTTCTATGGGCAAACCTGTACCTCCTTTTTAATTTATGGATAGGTTTTAATGGTGAATAGAGAAATGATGCTTGCATTCTTATTTCATCTTGGATACTGTGAACCCTTTTTCACCTTAAATACAACATACCTCCTTCTCTGTAATACACTACATAAAATCTTTCTCAAAATGGCAGTGCCATAAAAAATTAAAAGGTATACTACAAAGTAAACAATATTGGAGCTACATAAGCATGCTGATTATTCACATGAACAGTTTTTGGTATTTACAGAAAGCATTGACTGTTGCAGTTCACCGGTCCCATGAGCAGTATGTTAAATCATTAAAGTGTGAGCAATCTTTATTTGTATTGCAATAACATTCTGTATTTCCATCCCAGAACCCCAGTGTACTCAGCACTTGCAAACAACCACATGATGTGCATTTGAGAATTAATTTTTTTTCCTTTAAGAACTAATTTAATCTTTAACAGCTCCTCATTTTTCTACATATTTTCAATTATTTTGAAGCATAAAATGACCTGCAGGCTACAAAATGGAAGATAGAATTCCTCCACATGGCTCTTACATGAAACATTGAAATAAGCAGAAAATCTTAACTATTGCATATTCCAGAAAGGCAAGTAACCTGCATAAGTTTCACAATACATAAGCAATCACATGCTTGGCTTCAATTGATAAGAGATAGTTGACAATATATGGTGCCTCTTTCTTCTCAGGTAAACAGCACTTAGCACTACCTCTCTAAATATGATAGAAGTTTGAAAACAACACCAGAAGTAACAACAAACTTCTAAAGTTTCAGATACCAGTAATCAGTAAGACCAGTGATTCAATATCCCCTCTGTGGGTTGGCCTCAGCTTAAATCTTGTGGCCATATAGGAGGGGCCATGCTTAGTATTGCCATGAGAAGCCAACCCAGGGAATAAAGAAAATACAGTAAAATTAAATAAAATTAAAGCTGTCATGTCTAATATGGAACTCTTAGAAGCATTTTGTCTCATATTTAATGACACTTAAAAGTAAATTAGATTTATGTACTTAATACAATTCAGTCAGAAAATGGGGTTAGGCTAGGATTTATTGCAGGGAAATGTGCACTTGCACACTGTTTATCTACAGTTAGCAATTTCTCCACTTTTCTCATGTTCTCTTCCATACTGATAATTCTTTGCAAGACATCCCACTGGAGTAAATTACTTATACAACTACTTGTCACTAAAATTCCTTCTTGAATGAGTTTTTTTTTTCAAATTAACTCTAGAACTCTCAGGAACAGCTACACAAGCTAACTTCCTTCACTCAAAATCCTAGCTGTGGTAGAGATTCATATCACCTAAATTTAGTCATCTGACCAAAATCCTACATTGAAAGTCGAGATGCAGAGGCCAGAGACTAGTAGTTTTAAACTTTTTTACACAGCAAAACCTAAAGCCTCTGGGAGTTTTTTCCATGTTCTTAAGACCCTAGTCATGACTGGAGACAACCTGCCTCTTTCCCTTCAACAACTAGGAAGCCAGCTCCTGATCAGGTGTGGTGAAGCTGAGTTGCTGACTTAAGAGCTTTTGAGAAACCCTTAGTGCACTTCCAAAACAAGGTGTTCCATAAAAAAGAATCACTATGATATCACACTTCAGCTGCACTAAAAAGAAGAGCAGAAGCAACAGCCAAGTTTGTGAGGCACCCTATTTTGCCAGTCTTGCATCTCATCCATTAGGTTAGGGACATAAGCAGAGAAATGCTCAATATTCTGAATCCCAAAAAGGCTTAAGCACAAATAAGGTAGTGGGATGCTTGGCACTTGCAAAATGAAAACAATTCTGGCCTTGCATTGAATGCATTTTTATATTTTATAATTAGTATACAAAATCAGTAAACTTGTAGAGAGTGGGTATATTCAGGTTTAGACAGCAGTTGAGCAGGGAGTTTCAGTGTGAGACAAAACACTTACCTTCTGGCATCTGTGTACTGAAGGGCATGACTCATCAGCAGAGTACACTGGGGAAACAGGCACTCCCCTCCAGCCCTGACCTGAGTGGGAGGAGGCTCTGGAGTCAGGACTGCAGATGGAAGCAAGACCCATATCCACTCATGCAAACAAGGGGTTAACAGCTCCTTATATCCCCCTCCAATAAAGCCACTTCTGATAAATGCAGAGCGATGCATCCTTAGAAATTAAAAGTTACCAAAACAAGTTGACTTGAAATCCTGCATCAAGATGCAAACAGCTTTTTTAAAAGACAAATTTATAAATCAGAAAATGTTCACCTGACCATTTGTAAAAGGAAAAACACTTGAAGATGTTCAATGCTCCTGTGTCTCTAGGGAAAGGCCTTGATGTAAAAAGTACTTCTGTTTATTGCATTAGCATCCTTTTTCATTAATACCCAAGATGGTATCATTTCACACATTAGAAAGCAATTGCCAAAAACACGCTTTCAAAAATGTATCAATTGATCAGAAAATGCTGATGAGATGAATCAACTTATGCAGACCAAGGAGAAATATGTTCATAATCCCCTCGCAGCTGGAAGAGACTGAGTACACAGCAGCTTGAAAACAGCCATAGCAAAGCCCTTGGGGTTTTATGGTACCGCTTAACACTCCTACACCACTGCCATCTGCTGGCAAATAGGAGAGTACAGGTTTCAGTCTAAAATAAAGAAATTAAAAAAATTAGTAGTGCTTTTAGCCATGAAGTGCTAATGCTGGAAACAACGTATTTGGCAAGGTCCAGGGTTGCAGCAAGGCACTTGTCTTCAGCTTACCACTAGAGACACCACAAGCTTGGAAAGTACATCACCTTCCGCCAGCAGCACTGGTTAGCACTAATTAATATCACTGCTCCCTTTTTGAAAGTATTCTCCTTCCTACAAGAAAAATTAAGTCTTAAATGTTTCTTTATTAGAGACAATGAAAAAGCCTCTATTGACTATGGTGAGAGCTACAGGAGACATTTAAAAAAGCAATGACCTGTTGGATAATACTTTTTTAAAAAATGATTAATCTATGCAATCAAAACAGGAAACAAAAAGAAAGTGCAATGCAAAGTCAATACACCATAACATCTTCTTCCTCTTGTTAGTCAGTTTAAGTTTTGCATGAAATCCAGAGCAGTCTTTGGTGACAGGCACAGCAACACATGACACAGACCTCAACAAACCTTCCTGCTAGCTTTTTGAGTGCCAAAGTGCTACATCATTTTCACCAAAAAATTTACAGTGCTGATGCTTTTTTATTTTCCCTGGCCAAAGAGTGGGTCAGTTGATCAATACAAAGTGGAACAACAGCAGTGAGCTTTCCTGTGCATTTCTTTGGGATTAACTGATTAGAAGTTAAAACATTCAGTTCTGAGAACTCAGGTATCAGCCCCTAAAACGGAGCATCTTTCACAGCTCTAGAACTGATTAAATTTTTTCAATTAAAAATTAAACTTTGTAGATAGAATAAAATAATAATAGCTGTAACAGCAAACAATTTGCTACCAACTCTTTTAGGAAAGAACATAGATTTTGTGATTTTACCAGTCTTCAGAATTTTTCAATAGAACAAGATCATGCCTTAGGAAACCAACAAAAAGAAAATCTTTGTTCTGTAATCATCACTCTGTGCACTGTAACTCTATAAACTTTATAAATTGACACATCTATATTATTCACGTTATGACAAGTTCTAGGACACTTGGTCATGGGGCACGACTCCTTTCAGCAGCAGGACAATTTAAGAACCTACAGGGTTTCTAGGATAACAGAAAAAGATATACAATGAAGTCACAAATAGAGGATTTCATCCATCAGTTGGCCAGGGAATCATCCTGGCAGCAATAACAAGAAGTTTCTCCAAGTTGCCTATGTGACTCACATCACAGAATGCAGCAAGTTGCCCTCATGCCTTGCCATGGACAGTAGGCACTACTTATGGATGACTCCTTTAAAACAGGTAGCTGTATAAAAGCCAGCTGAACCTCACCTCATGGTGAGGGAAGTACAAAGAGCTGAGCTGCCTCTGGTCAGCATCAACCTTTCTGGTCACATCACTTAACAATCCTTTATAAAGGTGGAGAGAAGACGAAGATTTTGAAGGAGACTGCTGAGATAAGATGGTAGCATGAAAAGAGAACGATGGTATTTGTATGAAAATTAAAAGATAAAAAGAAATTGGGATCTTAGATTACTTCAGAGGAAGAAGTTGGCATAGTCACAGTGGAAGAAATGGTGGGTAGGCTGGGAAGAAACTGTGAAATGAAGTTTTTGTGCAATGTGCTAAAGAAATGATAAAGTCTAAGCAATGGCTTAGGGGAAAAAAGAATTTTGACAAAGTTGAAAACTTTGTCCTGCACATTTGAATAGAGTAAGGCTGCAATTCCTGTGCCAAGATAGATTATAAAATAATTGACACAGAAAATTAGGAAAAAATGTTACCTGTGCAATTTGATTGGAAATACCAGAAAAATCTGCAACAATTGTCTTTAACATGCAAGAGAGGCAAAGACAATACCCAAAAATAGATTACCCTTTATAACAGAAAGGACAGTTTGATTTCTTTTTATATATTATACATAACCTTTTATATATATATATGTATGTGTGCATATATGAAATAAAACTTTTGTATTTATAGAAATATAAAGGCTATAAATACAGACCATTTGGGGACTTTGGTTAATGACTGGTCATTCGAGAAAAGATATCACAAGGATAGAATGGGAGGGTGAGGGTGGGAGTGTGAAGAAGGTAGTTTGACCACAGAGAGTAAGTTTGCAAGTATAGAAATAATACCATTCTCTAAAAAATACAACTCAACTATGAAATCAACCATTAACAGAAGCAACAGCAAAAAAAAAAAATAAATAAAAAGGAACAGAGGAATAAAAGCTGAAACCAGTCTGGATTACCAAATACATGTAGTCAAGGTCAGTATTATCAATGTTAAGAACTAGAAATTATCAGGAGCTCATGATAATCATTCGTGGGGAGTACAAGGCAAAGAAGCAGGATAGGAAATGGTCTAACACAGAACTGGAACAGAAAATGACAGTAGATAGGACTTCCAGTGATCCTGGAGAAGCAAAAGTGAGGAGGGGAGGAGAAAACCCAGGAACCGATATCAACACTGATAGATCAACAGTTGGAGAATGAGCAAGGGAAACAAAGCATGAAGCCAATGTAGAGTGGGTATTTGATGCCAAATTAAATCTGAAATGTTAATTCACATTCAAGTCAGAGGAAAGTATATCTATGGCTCATTTTTTTGACCTATGATCTAGGCGGTCTCAATAGATGAAGCCTTCTCTTTGCCCAGGAATCCAGCTTCCATGATAAAATATTAAAGCATGCATGTTATGGAACATAACTAGATAAATGGAGCATCATAGAGAAGTAAACAAGAAATATGGCATTGAGCACAGATCTTGCAAATGAGAGGAAAAATATCAGCATTTTCATTCAGTTTGGATTTGGAATCTATCCTGAATTTGAATTAAGTGTGAGTGTAGTTAAAGGTATGCTTTGGTGGAAAGCCTTGTTTTTCTGCTTTTTTTGTGGCTAACTTTTAACGTTTAAATTTTCTTTTTTATTATACTTTGTTGAATAATATTGTAAGCAGTGCATCCTCTGAAGTTCCCATGAGCTCTAATTTGAGTGTGGTAAATAACATGCTTTGTAACTCACAAATAATCTTCCATATTCCCAATATTATAAACTTGAAAGTGTTAGAATACTTTTCCTCCCCCTTCTTTGTGCAGTTTCTTTTTCTTCTTAGAACTTTGGGAGACTTCTTTGGTTGTAATGGAAAATATTGTATCTCACTTGTTGTCCACTCGAGCCCCTAAGCTCTATACTTAATAGAAGAACAAGTACAGAACTACATCCTGTATTTTGAAAGTGTAATAAACACTACAAAGGCTTATCTAGATTAAGTATATTTTTCTCTAATTGCCTTACCAGCATCAGAACAAGTATGGACTATTGGTTTATTCTTTATTTCTAATGTTTTATTCAGAGGGATTAGCTCACTCCTCAAACTGTGTTTTGCCATTCCCGTTTAGGAAGCAGCTAATCTAAGGCCTAAGACGGTGAAGTAATAATGTCATGGCAAATCTAATGTACAAACTGCATCTCACAACACTTCAGCTTCTACTCTGTCCACTGGAGTACATAGCCCAATATTTAATGCAATGCAATTCACTGCAGATCTTCTATCCCGCTTTTCAAGAAGTTGCACTTTACTATTCTAGCAAAAGATCCCTGGATCTAGTATTTAGAAAGCAGCCATCCAGACTGCATATCATCCATATCCTTTTTCAAGTAAGTATATGAGATATCTATTGCAACAAGTATAACAGCAATAAGTAACATCAGATGAATGATAAACTCTTCAATAATAGCTGGTTTAGATCTATTATTTGTAGTTAATCAGAGAAAGAAAACAAATTTCTGAAGGCAAAAAAGTATCATATTGTGCTTGGCCAATGGAAAACCTTCTTAGATGAGAACTTCATCCCTTACACATTGTTTAATATCTACAAATGGTCATAAAATTACCCAGTTAAAAAAACCTTTCATAGTTCTTTGAAGACAGAATGAATCAAATTAATACAAAGTTGGTTACAAGCAAATATTTCAATACTGAACTAACAGCACACTCTGGGAGAAGTAAACAGATCCTAACTTCATGCAACTGCAGTAAAATTCAGCCTCCTTTAATAACATAAAAGTTAAAGGATATAAAAGATTACATGGTCTGAGCAATAACTTCTGAGAAATTTAGTTGCAGGCATCAGCAACCTTCGATATCACTGGCACAGAGGACATCTCAGTCTTTCTGAGAAGCAACACAGGTCTCCAGGCATCAGTAAAATATTCTATTTCAGGCATGAAGATCTATCTCCAAGGGCTAACAGTCAGCTGCAGCTCAATATCCACAATAAGGGACCAGAGTTTACAGACCACAGACTACTTCCATAAGGGACTATACTCTGGACTTGTGCTTCTACGCATAACACCAAATAACATTATTCTGAATACAGCCACAAGTTAGTTTGCCTGGGTGCTTGTTTGGTTGCCTTGTCTTTTTAATGCTTTGCTAATAAGCAGTTAAGTTGTCAGAGTTCACAGAGTGACTTCAACCTCATGATCTCATGAGTGTACATCTGCCCACAGGAATAAAAGTGCCAACAAGATGAGTTGTTTATCTCTGGGCCCCAGTGGCAGAGTACAGTTATGAAGGTCAGACATTACATTTGCAAGAAGTGACAGAGTTTCAGCATTAGCTTCATAATTTTAGTGGCTGTAACTGAGAACTATCTAGACATGTGAATGGCAATAAGGAAGGACAACTACATATGGGAAGATGAAGGTCGTTGCAGCATATAATACTATGTTGTCATGACAGCTGGAACTTAAGAAGGTCAACCTGCCTCCAAAAAAAAAATCTTAAGAAAGTAATTGCAATGGACAGATGTGTCAGAGTGCCCCAGCTTCCATTTGATGCTGTGTCTAGGAATTAAGAATGTCATTATTAGTTTGCAGAAAAGAAAGAATGATATCAACAAAACTACTGAAGTAAAAGAAAGGTTAATTCTACTATATACTGCAAACTGTATATTAACCTAATAGTTGTTAAAAACAGTAATCCAAGTTCCTCAACTTTTTTTTCTCTCCTCATTTTTTATGGTTTTTTTAACTTTCATGTTTAAATTAATTTGCAAGTTTCTATAACCTCAGGTTATTGGATTTTTGCGTTTTAGATTCAGGAGTTGTTTCAAATCAACTGTTAAAACTCATGAACAATGAATGATGCCATAATTCCTCAAAGAGGAAGATGGTAACATGGTCAACCTTCCACCAGCGAATAGATAATTTAAATGAATGAGTGGGAGCAAGAATGAAAAACAAACCATAAGGATGGTGTGAAGGTTGTTTTAGTTGTAAGGACTCTCTCATGCCATAAACATACATTAAAATAAGATTAAAAAAAATAAAGTTCCTTTACAAACCTCATTTTTATTAACAATAGAAATTTTTCAAAATAAAAACATCAAGGAGATTATCTGTATGACTCATAAAAGGTCTCAGTGACCTTCTGGAAAAATAAAATACACTTCTTAAATGATACTTTAAGTAATACTGATAATCTCAATTGAAGAATTAGCTGGTATAACAGGATTTGAAATGTAATTACTACACATAATGCAAAGTTTAATTTTGATTCAAACAGAGTCTTAAACTGCAGTTTAAAAATTACTATTTCTTTAACCTAAAAACTAATGTCCCCAGACTTTTGCACATCCACTTGAATGAACAACAGTGGAAAAACTGTTAAGGCAGATAAATTGCTGCTATTAGATTTCAGAAGGGGCAGTCTTTAAAAAGGAGAGAAGCTTACTGTTCCTTCCTTGCTGTCCAATGCAAAATCCCATCAAATTACAGCTATGGCAGTTATTGAATTAGAAAAATGAAGACACTACTCATTCTGTTCAGCTCTAAATTTTGATAAGCCTAAATCTCAAGATATTAGATATTAATTCAATCTTTTAGAAAATTCAAAAGCAAGAAAAAGTGCACGTTCTGATGTTTCAATTTCACACAAAATACCCAAATCCAGGCAAAACATAAGACGGTGCTTTTATTTTTATGTCATTGTAGGTACTTAAAGTAAGACTCTATAAATGCCTAGAATCTCGCTTTTAATTGCCTGTGTTTTCTTTACGGAACTCTGTGTGTACAGATTTCTTCCTGGAAGGATCATTTTGTTGTTTAGACCAAGTACTAATAGATTCATCAAAACAAGAAGGATTTCTATCATTTCTGTTTAAAGAAAGCAATCATCTTTTGTGGGTACAGAAATATTGCAGGATCATACCTAATGGCACACATCTCATTAATTGTATTGGAAACCTGTTGGCAAGTATGAATTTCTCTCCTTCCCTAGTGAAGATGTCAGAGCTGGACTTCTGGATTATTTTGACTATACATGACTATTGTCTACTTTAGAATATTTTTACTTGACAATTTCTGAAGTTAATTTAGATACACTCAATACAACAGATACTACAACATACAGTATCACATTTGGGCTTCTCAGCTGAGTCATATCAGACATCAGCATCAAGCCAAGCACTCAGCTTCTATGTGCAGCTCTTTTGCAAAGGAGACTGTCAGTCCTACCAGTTCCATAGGACATTGACCTTTTTATTCACTTTTATTGGGCTCAGGCTGCCACTACCCCAACCAGATACAGGTGGTCTGTAGTAAAGTTGCTTATCATTTACAACTGAAAACCACTTTGGTTTCTTCCTCCATCACCTTATATTAATCCTTTGGTTCACACTATATTCAGAAATCGCATGTTCTCCTTTCAAACAAGAAACCAAACAGCTAATCCCACAGACAAACCCATGATCTCATGGCTACCCATTTAACATTCAGCAGAAATCACTCCTGAGTGATCTGGAAAAGTCTCAGATTCCTAGTATAACAGTAACTGATGTTTCCCTTCATCTCTCTTGATATTTTCCTATTCCTGAGAAGTTTATAATGTAAATTCTGAACTGAATTTATCCTCAAGCCACAAGGACTTAATTTACTACTCTTTTGAGCAGCAGAGGATGCAGACCTTCTCTATAAAATAAACCTGATTACAGGCTTATTCTATTATTACAGACAGACAATCTCCTTGTAGATTTTTATCTCAATTAGCAGCAACCAAACAAGTTAACCTTATCCCTACTAGGGAGGTGGTTTGACACACCTCAGAAACTGGCATAAGCAGGACCCTGGCTGCCCAGATGCAGAAGCAACACATCACAACCCCACAGAGGCACAGGTTGCTCTGAGAGTAAAACCCAGGTACAGGGACTGTCTAGGAAAGACCAGAGACCAGAACGCAGAGAAAGATTAAGACAACACAGATATTACTTAAAAATTCTCCTCTTTTCACACCACCTCTGTGCAGCAGCTTATAACTCATATCATCTACTGCACAAGGGCTTTCCACAAATCTGGAAGTTGCAAACACCAGATTTGATTTTATAATGTACTTCTAGGAGCACTCATTATGTATAAACCCTTTGGCAGTTTAGTTTACCATCTAATTTTCTATATTTCAAAACTACTGTCAGCACCAACATACAGGGAGGTGGCCACTGCACAGAAGTGAGAGGGTCAGCAAATCTGCCCCTCTTCAGGATATATTTAGCTCTACAGCTGCTCTATAGGAGCAGCAATGCTTGAAATGCAGCATAAAAACATATCAAGCAGTCTGGCTGCAGTTAGGGCTTCTAGCATGCCCATAAAGTCTCACTTCAATATGCATGTAGTCTCCGGACTCTCATTTCTGTTTGTGTATATGAGAGTCTGGGTTTGCTAAACTGAGAACATAGGCTTTGGTCCCAAGCACATTTTTGTCTTCAGCTAAATCTCTATGTGGAGATGTCTAACAACCTCCAGTTAAATCTTTTATTATTAAAGAAATACTTAATAAATGGCACTGAACTCTGACAGATCTATACAGAATTCTGTGCACCAAAACAATGACTATGAACCACCATTTAAACAACTTAGAAGTTTCCCTTCATATCCCAAACTGAAAACCTTCAGTTCCCTTTGATAACAAGATGAATCTGCATGCTGTCTGGCCACACAGGCAAATGCTGAAAAAAAAAAAAAAAAAAAAAAAAAGGTGTGTTGAGGTCCATTCCAACATCTGTATTTGTCAGAAAATATTCAGTGGCTCTAGAAGGTACGCCAGAACAATTGCCAAAAAAAGCATGAAATTAAAATTTCCCCTCAAAGACACAAGGAGTGTTCCAACATTGAATCAGGATTGCATCTCAGATGTTTTCACAAAACAAACAAACAAACAACTCCCACACCTGTGAACTGAAGAAGAATAGCTGCTTTATAAGACTGGTCGATGTGTGTTCAGGATGTAAGTAAATGGGAGTCATCATTAAGAGTACACCTGAAACCCTTACTACTGCTGTCCAAAAACTAGATAATGGGTATTGCATAATTGTGGAGTCTGGATGCAAACTAAATGCAGTAAGCATGCTAAACACTGCTGCTAATGCAAACATTATCACCTAGCTCTAGTTTACAGCAACTATGACGCCTAGAGTAAAATCTCAACTGGCACTGATCTGCTGTAGGCAGCTAACTTAATCTTCCCACCTCCACTTTCTCCTCCCACACCACAGTTTATGCCACACTGTTTGATTCAGAGACCACATGCCTCAGTGTTTTTGGGGACAGTGTGTAGCACTGTGAGCTAGCACTTTTTTGTTGTGGTTTCTAGCAAGTAACCGGAAGAGTCAATCATAAGAATTTAAGCTCGTTTATCTTTTTAGCCAATTGCTACAATCTATCTGTTAACAAGACTTTTAAAAATGTGGAAACACATTTTGTGCACGCATAACTTGCTTTTGGGAACTTCTGTTAACATTCTTGCAAAGCCCACACAGCTTCAGGCACTGTGTAAACATATGAGAATATACAGACTGAAGTAAACACAAAACGGTAGAAAGAAGTATTAGTAGAGGTGAAAAATGAGGTTAGTAATAAATGCAGGATAAAAATAACACAGATTTATAGTACAGCTTTTAATAAACAATACCCCTTATTCTAGTGGAGACTTCATGCATTTGACATACAAATGCCGTTGCTTGGTGCACAAAGTTGTGTCCCCAGAATTTATTTAGGAAGCTGCCAAGAATGTTCATATAATCAACTACCTGGAGCATCTCAATACCTCAAGTGACACTAGTGTAAAATGTATTGAACTAACTTGGACTTTTTTCCCCCCAAATTCTAATTCAGTTAAATGTGGAGGGGAAAGTACTCTATAACTTGAAGTCCCAGGTTTTTCCTTCAAAAGAGAAGCAAACCAACCAAATCTCAATGGCTCCCTCTGCTGTCACATCTTAGAAGTTTCATTATATTCGTAATTTTGTAATTTTTTTTTTTAAATAGTTTTTTCCTTCCCCAGTCAGCCAGTATCTGGTATTTTCACACATCATACAATGAGCCAGCTCTAAAGAGTCAAAGACACCTTTATCCAAAAGCAAATTCCTCAAAGTGCCAGCTTATCAAGGCTGGAACAGTAGCATCCCTTTATGTTTGCACAACAGCTACACATAGTATTATGGAAAAGTGTTTATGAATGGTTTATCATCTTTGTCATAAGCTTTGGAGTCGAGCTGGATTTGACTGCAGAGATAGGGATCTTGACTCTAACAAAGCCAGACTACTTTGAATGAAGCAACTGTATCTGTAACAAAACGATTTGTAACAAAAAATTTCAGAGCCATGAAAACTGTCCTAGAGACGGAACATATTTCTCCTAGAACAAAAGAGGCTCCACCACCCATTAACCAAGCTGGAGAGCTGTACTGCCTCTGGCAAGCATTTCACATTGCTTTTTGCCAGGCCCAAGAAACAGGTAATGGACATTACCTCGCAGAGGTGAGTAGCAAAGAAGCAATATCAGGGACTTGTCTGACCCTTAGCATCCTGGTAGGAAGCTTAGCAACAAGCACTCCATTGGGGATCTAACTCCAAGTTGCAGAAGTCAACAGGTCCCTCAAAAGAAACAGAACTGGACCCTAGGATCTGCCCTTAAAGAATAAAGAACTCTGGAGGATGTAATTTATTCCCAGCAATGTACAAAACAGGAAGATAATACAAATCTGCAGTGCTCGGCAAATAGGTGCAAGTTTGAGAGAAAAGTAAAATACTTCAGTACTTCACTTTCTAGACAGTCTGTGAAAGCCACCTCCCAGGCACACGGTGTGTGTGGGGGGAGGCAGTCGAAGAGGGTCATCCCCACCAGCAGTTCTCCCACCTCTTCGGCTGCCCAGCAGAGGCATGCACTACCAAGTGACACAGTTCCTCAGTGCCACCTGAATGTAGATTTTGTGCCTGATGTTAATGGAATGAAAGCAGTGAATATTTCCACAGTCACAGAATTGTTCTCAATTGCTTCTGTCTTCCTTCCGCTCAGAACCTGATACCTCCCAGACCGGGAGCTATATTTATCCCTCACACACTGCAGTGTTCAATGGTCTCATCATTCTAAATTAAGCGGCTTCTGTCATGCACAGCTGTAACCCTTCTCTACCAGGTCCCCACATCAGAGTTCTTGGTCCATTTGTGGTGCTCTGTCTAAACCAAACAGGTGTACACACTTAAATAGCCAGCGGTTGTCTCATTCATCTGGCAGTGAAAGTTGAGACTGCTGGATGTTCCACACTGTACTTCTCTACCTTTCATTCAGTATGCATTCAAACTGCTGGAAGACAATCTCTCTCTCCTCAAACTGCCAAGGTATCAAACAGCTACAGTCTAATTTTGCCTAAAGATTATACTCACTGCATCTATCCCAATCACCTTACTCCAGGAAACATGCTAAATACCATCACATTTCCACTCTTCCCATACCTTTGCCAGAGCATATCCATCCTCCAGATCTCAACTGTTGTTTTCTTTTTACTTTTTCCCCATATGTTTTTACCATAGTGGTAGGCTAATTCACCTACAGGAAGCAAGTCTATTTCATTTCTTGTAAGGAGATACAAACACTGATTTATTACTAACAACCTCAGCATGAAATGGCTTTGCTCTCTCGTTTTACAGGGTTAGGCTCATGCATAAATTCTACCCATCCAAATATAGATAATACTTCTAACATCCCAGATTTAGCTTGGAGGTAGATCGTCCTATACTGACAATAAAATCTGAAAGAGCTTTTGAAATATTTCAACTGAAATCTGCCCAAATAAAATCAAAATAGCTCCATATTTCAAATTTTCCATATGCCTTCAGCATACAATCATGTTTTTTTGCTATAAAAGTCCACATCCAATGAATGTAATACTGGTCTTATTTGCCTAGGTTGCAAGTACAAACTATTTCATCATCTTCTTAAGAGGTAGATACTACATATAAGTATCAATGGCAAAAGATAACTAGAATGTTCAAAACACGTTAAAGAATAATTCTTCATAAGGAATCTTGTGCTATCAAAAACACAGTTATAACAGAGTGATCTGTATATTAATACCCTCCAGATTAAATCTTTTCGCGTTCATGTTTGTAAGAAGCTGCATCTTTATTTCCTCGAGTTCAGCCCAACTGCTGCATGATTTCTGATTTACTGGCATTACTGGTATTACTTTCCTGACTAGCAGGCTTGGAAGGAGCAATTTTCATACAAGAATTGCTGATATTACAGAGCCAAAAAACCCACCTGGCACACTCAGACCTGCCACTTCAAGATATCTGATGCTGGAAATCAAGAGGGTAGAAGAGGAATACAATTAGTTAATGTGAGAAGTGATCAAGCTCACTCTCTGTGTTTTTTTAGACAGAAGAGAGAACAGAGCCTTCCAAAGCTTCTCTCGCATCTATTCCAGACTCAGCCTACAGAGCTGGAATAATTATCCTGACTTGGGATCAACTAAGTGTCAGAAAGCCTGAAACGAAAGAAGTTTGTGAAACTTATCGTAACAGTATTTGCATGCTCAATTAATTTATTCCCTAACCTCTACTAGGTCAAGGAGAACCATTATTGACATGAAACCAAGGCATGAAGATTTAAGGATGTTTGCTGTTCCACAGCAAGTCTGAGGCACCATCTCCTGTCCCTTCCTTTTCTGTAATGCTGTTAATCCGTGAATTAAGTCAAATCTTCTGATTTCACCCCAATGCTGATGCACCTGTTGTATTACATGTCTTTTGTTTGCTCACCTGGTGGATTTGAACTGAACTCCCCAGATGTGATCCAGCTGTGAAACAGAAGCCCGCAGCAGTCCAGGAGTGCTGCTGAACTGGTTAAGTCTGGTTGAGAGCAATCCAAGCAGCAAAGCTGAATCCAGAGCTGTGCTGCAGAGGTGGGCACACAGGCAGCAGAGGTGCATAAAAACAGTTGGCAACTAGATGACCACTTACACAGGTAATAATGACCACAGTGTATAAAATGGACTTTTTCCATCCTAGCTGTCATTCTTCCACAAACAATAAACTCATTTAGGTAAAAATACCTTTCTACTGATATTAAAATAATCTAAGCAGTGTAAATTACACTACACTTGAAATTCAATCTCTTACAAAAGGGCTCTACCTCTGTAAAGAAGGTTAAATACTCATGTTAAAATCTGTAGAATATAAGAGGGAATATCCAGCAGCATCTCACCCCTACTCTGAGAACAGAAGTTCCTAGAAGGAAAACCTTGATTCCTAAGCACCTTTTGTTCATTTCAGAAAGTATTTTCTCGAGTAATTACATTTTAGCTACAAGCAAAGGATCCAACTTTCACCTGGGAACAGGTTTTCCTATGCTAATTCCCACAGGCCCCACCATGAGCATGAGGAAAGAAATCAGTAGGGAAGAACAAACCCAAACCAGTAACCAACCAAACATCAAGTACATTTTGTCTTTGTACAGGGACAGAAGCACTTGATTCAGTGGGAGTGCAGCACCTGCCCCCATCTAACTCCTATATTTAGTTCTCCTGTAGGTTGCTTTAGTATGTTTCCTCTGGAATACCAAACACATATAAAGATGGAAACTTTGACCAAATGCACTTCAAGGTAACTAATTGCTAGAGGTCTGAGGTATTTTTCCAGGGGAAAACAGTGTGAAAAGTCTGAGGATAGCCCTTCTGGACACACACAGTAACACAAACTTTCCACCCACATTTCTGTCATGTGCAGTACAGACTTTATTTTGCAAAGTGCCATTTTGCTTGGAGAATAACATTCTATTTATTATCTTGATAATTTTTCATTTTTGGTTAAAGTTTCTTTTTAACAGAGAGAATCCATGCTTAACTTTGTCTTTGAGTCCTGAATGGACTTTTTTGTCCTTGACTGTCAAGTGATTCAGGTTGCTACTGCTGATGATGTAACAAACTTTAAAAAATGATGTTTTGCTACAGAATTTTCCTTAAAGGTTTTCTGAGTCTGTTTAAGTTGCATTGGGCTATTTATGTAATCCACAAATCATAAAGCAACTTAAATAATTCGACAAAGTAAAAATCCAGAAAGGGTCTTGATTTAGAAAGTCTCAGCTAGCTAGAGGTTAGATGAGCATGCCAGAGGCATCTTCTGTTTTCCTTGCTCTCACATTGCTCTTCTACTGTTTACAATTGGTCATGGTCAGAGGCAGGATATCAGATTAGCCAGATTTTTGGTCTAACTGGCATATCCATTCTTATTGCAAAAAGGGCTCGGTTTAAGTTTCAAAATATTTTTGTAACAAACTTCTTGAACTTGTTAAAACTTAGGACTGAAGTATCTTCATACTTTCTGAAACTCAGTTCAGGTAAAAAAATGAAATTCAGTTTTATTTACATATTTCATGTATTTATTTTTAGAATCTTTTTTGAGCACAATGATATGAATACTAAGCCAAAAGAAAGTGTTTACATCACTGCAAGATTTCAACTTGATCTGTATTGCGTATTAGTCTTCATGACATTACTGACCAAGGACTTCAGCCTCATCATAAGTCTGTGAGGTTTTGTGATTAAAAAGAACATGGCCCCAAAACTTTCTGCAATATCAGAGCATTCCTTACAGATTGTAAGGAGACATACAAAATTGGATCCAAATGAGCCAGTGAGCCTTTTATTATTAGTGATGTGAGTTAGATGAGAGGGGAAGGCTCAAACTGTCTTAAATCTCTCCTGAAAAGTTTTGCAGATTTCGCATTCAGAGGTATAGTCTCCCTTCAGATTCAGCATTTCTTGTCTTTGAAAAGCTGCAAAGAGCTCATCCTTTTTTAAATCTTGTTAGTAGATTAGTGGGTAAATTACTTACCAACTGGATGTTTCCCTCAACTTCCCTCCTCAGGTAGATGTGATTCAAGGTCAAGCTCTTACCTTCATGTGGAAAGTTGCAACCACCAGAGAACAGCAACCATCCTGGGAACAGGTTCCCATACTTTCAACTCTTCCCTCCTACCAGTGTGATGAAATACTTGTGCTATAGTTCCTTTCTCACAGATGAAACTTTAGACTAAAAAAATCTTCAATTATCATCAACAAATTTATTTCAAGATCCCTTTGCATCCATTTCTACACCTTCTCTATCCTTGGTTTTTCCTGTGCCTCCCTCACTAAATCCTTTTCAGTTCCTGATATGCCTTTACCTTCATGGTCTTTCCATAGCGTTTCCACGTATCCCACTACTATTGACTTCTACCTAACTCTTTTCCCACTACACACACAAACAAAAAGTATTTGCTGCCAGTACATTCTTCCTTCAACTATCCCCGTTTCCTCAGTCTGTCTTCATTAGAAGCTTTTAAGTCCAGGCACATCCATCTGTGAAGTCTACTGCAGTGTCTCACCCTCTGTGTGTCCTCCAACTCTCCAGCAGAAAGTATGATTTATTATAATAGGAATATTACATTATCAGTTACATATAGATGAGTTTATGCCAGCTGATGGTTGACTAGATATAAATGTAAGAATTACTGCATTACATTTGTGTATTCTAGTTGCAGATCTGTTTGTCTAAAAATACAAAGAGGAGAAATTTGTGTACACCAACCTTTGCAGAAATAAACATTTAAAATATCATATTCAAGATTATCTTTTACCTGCCAAATGAGTAACAATTCCTCTTTCTCCAGCAGTATTTTGATGCCAGAATTTAAGAAAAATTAGCTAGCTTATTTAAATAAATCTTATCACACTGAATGACTTAAAACCACAGCACAGTATGTAGGTATTCTGTTCTGTGCACCTCATCACACCATTATCCTAATGCTTCATTAAATCTTTAATTGCCAATCTGTACTCAGAGAGTGCTTTCTTCTCCCATTGCTCAGGATAAGAAAATACTCTGCAGCAGGCATGGTCTCACATGGGGTCTCTAGTCTGTTGCCTCAGCAGTATAACTTTTGAGAGCAGTTACAGAAACCAGCAACTCATTTGATTAGAGATCTGACATAGGCATAACTTGTTTCAAGTCTCTTTTTACAGTCTCATCTTGAACAGTGAGCTGCATTATCGTCCTGGGTCACCCAGGCAGCAGGGCCTCAGTGCTGCTTTTTGTGCACTCCTCTGTGGGCTGGTAGCTTGCTGCCAAGCTCACCAATTTCACAACTACTTGTACAATTGTCTGCGTCACACAAACTTTTCCCTGCACCGTTGGTAGGTCTTTCTGGGGGATTTGAAAGAGGAAAGGAGAAGTACCTCCCAACTTTAAAAATACAATAAAATTTGGAACTTTGCTGATCTTAAACCTACAGTTCTGATGATTACTAAGAATTAAAAGCTGGGGGTTTTTTCAGTAGGGAGACATTCAAACTGCTTCAATTATGAAAAGACCCCGACAAGCAAGCAAAAATACCCCAAAACGTAAGACAAACTTAGCTCCATACTGAACCAACATACAAATGCATAGCAAAGCAGTACATTTGGACAGCGTTTCCTCGATTTCCTCTTACCTTAGGCTTTGCTGGTGCATTTGCTCCCTGCAGTTGGAAACACCATACAAGTCATTGTTTCTTATTTTCTTGAAAGACCTCCCATTATCCCTCCCACTTGTTTCAACCAAATAAACCAAGAGCTCATTGTTCTTTTATGCGCCATAGGTACAATTAACTGAATTGCCAGGAATGGGAGAAAAACATTAAAAGAAGGCAGAAAGTCAAGGTGCTCTTTCAAGTGAATTTCCTGTTGCAGAGAAAGCAGGCAGGTTCACTGAATGAGACTTAAGTTTCTCAGTCACAATCTTACTCCTAGGTATAAAGAAAGACACTGAAACACTCCATCGTGGTGTAATGCTGTGGAAAAGTTGTGTTTAACAGGAACATCTTCAGTCCCTCGATGAAGACTTGAACACCATTGAGACAATTTGGCACAGAGAAAACTAACTAGAACTTGAAAGAAAGTTAAGCAGTGAAGCGTTTTAAAACACGGCTTGTGTGGGAACACTTCAGTATGTTTTTAATCTAATGTAAAACTTAATCATATTTCATTGAGTTGTCATTTAATCAGTATGAGAATAAAAATGATGTAACTCATCAGTATGATGCTCCAAAGACTGCTATTCTCATAAATAAACTAGTAAGTGAGTAACTTCTTCAGATAAGTAACATTAAGAATAGAAAAAACACTGGCAATGGGATCAGCTGAGTAAGTCTAGTGAATAGCAACAATGACCTGGGGCAAGGGAACAGCCTATGCACTGAACACAACTAACCTTCAAAACCTCGCAAAATCTACTGCTTATTTAAAGAAAGGGTGAAACAGGGAACCTTTTCACTGGAAAGCAAGTTAACTCTAAGACTGCTAACTGATGTAAGGCCGAGAGTGAAATCATAATATTAAGTGAAAAGCAGAAGAGAGATATATGAGATAAATGGTGAAAAAAAACCAAACCAAACCAAAAAACCAACCCAAAGCAGATCAAATTAGGAGTTCAACTGGACTGTGTGAACGTACTTAATATTTTGTTCAAAAGATTCTTCCAGCATCTGAAAAGCTACACTGAAATATAAGTGAAGACCCAACTTCACTTTCTTGGCTGTTTAACATCCTTTCTATCATACAGTTGCGACTTCTCTTCAGTGTTCCAGTATTTCATCTACTTCCCAGGACAAGTATTCCTGTCTCCTCCACCTTTCCCTTTCAGTTTTCAAAAAAATCATCAATACTCACTAGCAACCCAAAGAGCAGATAATGATAGTTATTTATTAACATTTAAAATAAGCATAAATTTCAGTAACTAAAAAAATTCTCTGAATTGTTTTGCATGTGGTATTCTTGAAATTAAAGAAGATCAACACAACTGAAAGACCAAGCATCATCATCAAATATGAAGTTGAATGGAATACAGATCAAGTTAATAGCAATTACATTATATTAACTTGAAGAAATTAAATACAGTTTTACACATTTTCTGATGAAGCACCACACCTCACAAGACCCAGTGAAGCATCTCATGAGAACTAAGCTGCAAACCAGTTAAGCAGCTAAAAACAAATTGGCAGCCAATTTAAATTTAAAAAAAAAAAAAAACAACCAAAAAAAGATAAGAATTTAGTAGCAATGTTTTCCAGGTAACTAGCAGAAGAGGGATAGATATAACATCCAATGTATTCCAGTCGTACATCACAAACATCTGAATTTTCATCAATTTAACAATTCTTTATTCCAGGAAAAATATTTCAGTCCTTTCATCCTATATTTTACAAAGCTGCTAATCCAAACTGATGCAAATACTGGTAAGATTCTTGGGTAATATTGAACAGCAGCTGTATATATTAATGCTTGCAAAATAAAATTTCAGCTTTTTTTTCTTAACAGTAGATATACAATTACAGTAGATAATGAATGATCCACAACCTTTAATCTCACCCCTTTGCTGAAATGTAATAGCTTAGCTCAAACTAAAGCTAAGCCTTTATTTAGCTTGCTCAAATGCTTAGTTTAGAAATTTTTATTCCTGGACTAAGCGTAAAGCCAGGATTTATTTTTTTAACATCTGAAGTTCTTTCAGATGTTTGCAGAACAGGAAAGAAAGGATGTATAAATTCAGATTTCAAGATTAAAGTGTAATGCTTCACATAAGAGGGCACAAATCAAGACAGCTTGTTCATTTGACAATCCATAAGCTCAACTTAAAACACAGTCATCAGTCTAGAGTATCTTGTTTCATTTTACATGACTATCCACTTCATTCTCAAGATGCACGTAAACTTGTGCAGGCAGATAAAAAGTTATGGTATCTCTGAGTGGATGAAATTCAAAGCAACAACAAAAAAAATTAAGTTTCTCAAGTGTTACAAACTAATTTTACAGGCAAAGGAAGTTAATTCAGTATTAAGATGACAAGTGTAAATGCACATGGGATATGCAAACAGCTTATAAACTCTCACTGTTAACACTTTGGTTATCACCACCACTAAAATTCAGAAGAACACTTAAAGTGGACCCTTGTATTTTAATTACTGTACGCCCTTGAAAATTCCAATGAAATACTGTCTGTTTCCACCTTCCGAATGAAAATGCTGAAGAGTTAACTTTAAAAAATGGTATACACCACATGGGAGACTGAATTCATCCAGTAATAAAGCAATATTTCTCTATTTACATCGTGGTAAACAAGGTAAGACAGATTGAGACACGCTAAACTCAGAAGATTTCCTCATTCCAGAGAAGGAAATAAGTGAAGTCGGGAACTTTTTTGTAGATTTTGAGAACAGCATCCAAAGCCAGGCTTCTCTAATGGGCATCCGAAGGATACAGCTGACAGGTGTAACAGTGGAATTTTCTCAGAAAAGGTAGGGAAGTGGAAAGGAATGGTTACTTAGATGGGAGTAAGAAATTCACTGTCTCTTGAATGTTTGATTAAGAATAGGTTTCTGGAGGAAGAGACCTGAAGACCCACCTATTTGCACTCTGCTCGCAGTGTGGTACAACAGTTTAACTGGTTATTGACTTCTGTTGGTTGCATTTTCACTTGTGGGGAAGGACAAGGTCAGAAAAGAACAGATAACACAAACATTATGCATCCTCTTATATTAATAAGCAGCAAGTTTTATTATTAATATTTGGCTTAGAGATCCCTGGACACTGACAGTATCATTAATAAGAATGCTTCAGGATTATTATGAGAGGAGAAAAACTGTTGAAAGCCTGGACTGGATACAAATTTAAATTCTGAACTGAAAGGTTCAATATTCATCATATTAAAATGCACTTTATTAAAATATATAAAGTAGAACAGACAGTATAGAACAGATGTTTTGAGGAAAACATGTCAGTTGTACACTAATATTTTTATGAGGCCAAACTAATTTACTTAAAATTCCTATGATCTGTAGAGAAATTATTTCTTCTCCAACACTAAACTACAGTGGATTTGTCAGGCTGAAAACAGAACAAATAAGGATGTGAACAGGTTGCTTTTGTGAAAACTTTCAAACATATTTAATAAGACTGAATGGTCAATTCTTGTGCCAAAGAATTCTCTTCTAAGTTACTATAGTTTAATGGTATGGACAAAAAAACCCCCACAAAATTTCAACCTAGGTTTTGCTGCACTTGAATGGAAAAGAACTGCTCTCAATCTATCAGTAAATTATATGGATCTTCACCTGGCAAAAGGATATAAACAAGACACTGAAAATCTTCCTGTATTTCCTTAAAAAAACTGTAGGAAAAATCAGTACAAATGGCTTTGAAAATACAATTAATCCATTCCTATAGGGTAATTTGTATTTGAATGTCTAGAATTATTAGTTTCAAAAACAGCGCTGGAGAAAATTCAAAGACTGTCCCCACTGGATTTTCACTGTACTAGAATCAGCTGAAGTATGTAAACACCTCTCTGGTAAAAGAGTCACCAATAATTTTGAAAAATTAAGGTAGTGGCTACTTACAGAATTCAAAACACTGTTGCTTCAACTCAGTTCAGCTATAAAAGATGCACTGATTTTTTTTAGGAATTTGCTAGGATGACCCTGTTTGAACAGGAAGGTTGGACCAAATGACCTCACTTCCAACCTTATCCATTCTGCGATTTGGTGAATATATTTCAAGTGTGTAAATTCTCCTATGAAATAGAAAGCAACTTAAAAATAGAACTTGGACTAAACAGTGAAAAATATTTCAGATGGTTCCTCCTCAGTGCATTATTTTCACTTGACCTCAATATTACCTTTTGTTTGGTGCCACAGGTTTTTCTGGAATAAGAATCATTTTGGAAAGGGGTTTTTGCATCTAAATTTTGCAGACATTGAACTATGAAACTGCCAGAGTATCAAAAACAAAACAAAACCAAAAAAAAAAACCAAACCACCAACCCCCCCAAAAAAACCACCAAAAAAAACCCCCAAAAAACCCAAACCAGAATGCAGAGAAGCAAGTATTCCATAAATTAAGCCTAATACATGAAGAAGTAAAATTTGTCTAGTTGTGAATACTGACGTTTTTCCAATCTAAGTCCCTCAAAATAAAGCAGTGCCGAAGTTTTCTTCAAGCCAGCAAATTGTACATTCAGCTGTCAGAAAGTCGAATACCAAAAACCTACATTAAAGATGCTGATGTTACGAAGTCAAGAGATGCTCAAAGGTGAGCAAAGCTCATACAACTTTATTTTGTCCCACTTGTGTTGGCAGGACAAGCCTTTCAGCAACAACTGTCTATGAGAAGTCTCAGGTCTCTTCAAAGCGAAATAAGACTCAAAATGGAAAATACTCAGCATTTCCTCCCTCCTCCTTGTGTCACTAAATGTGTGTGGTAACATTGTATCTCACTTGTACACTACCAAAATCTTAACACTGAAAACGGAATTGGATTTTTTTTTCCCTTGGGGAGACTTTCCCAGTTTTAAACATTCTGCTGCATCTCTGGCTCATCAACCCACAGGTGTTACAGTGCAGCTAAGTCTATTCAGCAGTGGGTACCTCCTTCTGAAAGGACAAATCTCCTTCCTTACCCTCCCACCATCTCCCTTCTGCACATCTAACCTCACAGAGAACTGGTCAACCATTAAGCCAGAAGAAAATGGCTTGAACTGGCTCAGTTTGGATCACAGGAAAGCAAATGCTGGCACAAAGGAGGCACCAGGAACAGAAAAGGGGTTCCACTGATTCCTCCACCAGCGAGTTATCAAGCAGCCATTACAACAGCTTCACCGTATTGAAAAATCAGACCAAAAAGGGTATTTCTACATTTATTTAAGATATTAAGCACCATTCCTTTTCTTTCTGGAGGAAAAGAACTTGTGCATTAGGAAGCTGAAGGCTAGAAGTTTCACATGTCCATTAACTAATACAGCACTCCACAGCTGATTTTACAATGTTATATACTATTTTTACAGTACTTTATATGCACATAAAATTCCTTTTAGTTTCAGCTGCACATACTAAACTCTCAGCAGTCAGCAAATCGGTCACAACATGACTAACACCATCAGCAATCAAACTCTTCTATTTGTAGATTTGCTAACAATCCTGGAACAGTGTAAGAACTGTCACAGCTCTCTAAATGTGATCACCTCCTTCTTCTCACAATCCTGTCTAATTTTCCAAGCTTTGAAAGCCTGCAACAGAGTGATGAAACCCACTTTCTACTGAACCTGATTCAATCCAGGAGCAATGCTCATGCTATTAGAATAAAAGAGGCATAGGGTAAAGCAGGAAATATTAACAGAGCCTGCAAAAATATGAATACTGCAGTGGAAGCAAACTAAGGTTGCACATGCAATCAGTTCCTGAATGCCTGACTCTAACAGCAGCTTTCTTTTAACTGGAAACTTTTGTGCATTTTCATAAGATATTTTTGTAATAAAGAAGCAAAAACATGCTGACCCCTCGATGGATCATCAGAAGAACTACATTCTTTGGACTCACAACATTGACCTTTGCCACTTCAGCTGATCAATGACAGTTGGAATAATAGGCAGTAACCCACAAATCAGCCAACAGAGGGAAACAAAAAGCTATAAAACCTGTCAGCAAGAAGCAGATATGCATGGAAGCAGCAATTTTTGGGCTGAAGCCAAATTTCACAGTAATTGGGCTTGAAACCTTTATCTCCTAGTCTTCTCTTACAATATGCACTTTGCTTATCCTTCCTTTATCCCACTTGCTATTTGTTAAACATCTACATTTAAGTGACATTGCTTCTTTACTCCAAAATATAGGAGTAGCTTCCCTTTTGAGCTTCCAGAAAACTGCCAGTAAAAATTAAAATTTATATCTGCTACTTTGAAGTCTCAATATTTCAAATAACAAGCAAGAAGTGTGTACTGAACTTTTTGTGTTTGCAAGGTCTTAAGAGTGCAAGGGGCTTTAGAAGAGAGGAAGCAAAAGTTAGCAAAATAGTCTGTATTCAAAACAAACCTTTGCTACTTAAGCTCCAGAACTTTTGATTGCCAGAATCTGTAAATTAATGACTTGAAACACAATAAAAACAACTGTGTTGGACAGTAAGACATGAAACACATTCAAATAATATGTGCTATTGCTATTTTAAGCTATAACATATCTGACTTCTACATTGCCGTTCTAAAAAGAGAAAGCTATCCCTGGAGTTTGGTACAGGTTGTTCAGTATTTTGTACAGTCAATACACTCACTTAACAGTTTTTCAATACTCTCTTCCAGCAGACAATGTGTTGTTGTATGAACTGAAACAGAAGATATATTTTTAGAAGGTAAAATCTTGTGTATAACTGCCCAGTTTAATATGTACTCTCAAATTCTTGTTGCACGGTTCTAACAAAAATCATCTCAACACAGTTATGAATATGTTAACTCCATGGACCAAAGTATTTTTCTCAAAATAGTTTCAAATAGAGGGGAAAAACACCTGGATGTTGGGACAATGAAACAAAAAAATTTGAGAAACAGAGTATATGCTTGCTAAACAAGAATTATGTTTATTTAGCTAGTGAATCACCTAGAGGAGTAAATTTTCACTTTCATGATAGCAATCTGTCAGGCTTGCAAACACCCAGAAATAGGAATTAAAGATTATTTTAAATGTAGTTATAAAGGTCATAAAAAGTCTGATTTAGACTGAGGTACATTTACTCAAAACTGAGATTCATTGAGTGGTAGCAAACAAACAGTTCCTCAGACAAATGCACTTTTTTCAGTTTACATGTTACAGGAAAAGAAATAAAGAAATGTGCATTAACTGGTGGTGTCCACCAAGCTGCATATTAATATTCTCTTACACCAAACAGTTTGAAACAAGGGAAATGTCATCCTAATATAATTTCATGTTACGATTCATTTGGCTAAACTGCAGCTTAGAGTTGCTTTGCCATATTAAAAGATTACTACAATAATTTTCACATGAACATTTAGACTTGAGTTTTACTCCAGGACTAAATATGGCATGATTTGCTTTTAATCTGTTGAATAGCTAAAAACTGACAATTAAAAAAACTACAACAAAGAAAAAAATTAAGTTGAAGCAATGTGAATCTCACATCATTGAACCACTTCTAATGGTTAAATGTTAGTATTTAACAAATTCAAAGAGTTAATGAATCCTTGCATTCGTTCGGTCTCCTGTGCC
The DNA here is from genome assembly GCF_001715985.3 of Manacus vitellinus. Taxonomy (NCBI): domain Eukaryota; kingdom Metazoa; phylum Chordata; class Aves; order Passeriformes; family Pipridae; genus Manacus; species Manacus vitellinus. The sequence goes on from NW_021939396.1 coordinate 35,386,730, forward strand.
TTAGCTAGGATGCATAAATACAAAAGACAGCAGATACTGGTAAAAGCTTCAGGACAGAAAGTGCTTGACGAAGGTACAGTTCTCAAGTGTGTTTGGTGAGAGAGTATAAGGGCAGATGCACTGATGAGAACCATTACAAGAAGAGTCAATTTCGTGTTAAAGTGTTCAAAGATGTCACCTTAAGCAGAAAAAAGCTTTAATAACGTCTTCTTAGACATATTAGGCATTTCCAGAGTCTACATCATTAGTGTTGTATTCTAGCAGGACATCTCCATATAGTTATTGTTTGTTTCTATTTCTCTCCTGAAAGAAAACAAAGACAAAAAAGGAAAATCATATTAATGAAAACAGATCAACATTATGTCCTTTCTTCTCATTACAGCAGTTTCATTGCTTGCAATTTATCTAAACTGGGCAACAAGCTCTCAAGAAAAAAGCTTCAATTATTTTCAGGAACATGAAATTATCCAGTTTAAGTCAACTTCTTAAAAAGAAACACAGAAGTACACATCAACCTAAAAGGTGAGTATGTTCCAAAAAACTGCTATGAAGAAGAAAAGAGTTATAATGTCACTTTTAATTAGCTTACAATAAAATATATTGCACAAAGTCAACTTAGTAAGGAGACCAAGGGACCTACAAACAATGCAAGAAGGTTTCCCAAATCTTCTGCTCGTCAAAAAATGCTCTACTCTCAACACATTATATCCCTGAAAAAATATGGTAATCACAGGTATCTCCTTCAAAGCCCCACATAATAAAATGTTCCAGAGTGCATAAGATCAAAAGGTAAAGGAACTAGTAAAGGAACTAGTTGGCCCAATATCTTGTCCTCCATCCAAAGGCACAAATGGCAAGAAAAATATTTTTTTTTAAAAAAGGTAATCCACACTTTTTTTAGAAATTACTTTCAATAACAAAAACTGAAAATCAGTGAGATAAGAGTGGCTACAAAAAAACTCTTGAATGCGAGCCTGAGTTGCAGTCCAGATCATACTCACTACAAAGCCCTCATTGCATTGCAAGATGCCACATTTGGCATCAAGGGCTAAAATACTAATTGTATTGTATCTCTGTCAGGGACTAACAGATCTGTACTACATATTACAAGTCTAACAGAAGAAATAACACTTTCAGTGCTTTATCACCATCCTCCATTTTCTGTATTTTGTTCCAAGATAAACATATACTTAACCATTAGGACTACCTCTAGGAAAAAAATAAAAACTGATCAACAAACTACATCTTGTTGCTTTCATAATGTATCTTCTAGCCTGTAAAAAAATACTATAGCTTGAGTGTAAAAAACTAAGACCTTATCTTCCAATAGCTTTTTCCATAACACTTTTCTTTATATGTACAACTGAGAACTTTATACACATGTATTAATATCTGCATGGAAGAGAGGTAGGTTCCTATTCCCATTTAAAAAAAAAAAATAAAAAATTAGAAAAATACTTCCCTATGTTTTTATTATTGCATCACACAGCATGTTATAAATGGAATATAAATATAACAGGGAAAATCAAAATAACCCAGGAAGCATTTGAACAATTATTTCAAAACCACTCAATCCGATACCACATTGAAACTTTATTATGCTAGAAACTATTTAGGGAAAATGCAAATTAGCTTATGAACCCACATAGATGCTGCTAAAAAGACACTATAGTGAAAGAAGAGGATACGAAACATTTATACTGGTTATTACTGGTGATCTAGTCCACTCCATGACAGACTAAGCTGCTTCAAGATGAACACCAAAAAAGTAAAGCTCGTTCTTGCTCCCAATAAGCAGCTCACGGTCCCAGCAGCTGGGTATCTAAGACTGGACATTCGCTAGGGCACAACTTCCATATATTTAAAGCAAGACTGATATTTGCACTATTCTGCTAGAAATTATTTTTTCCTAATTCAAAAAGACATGACTAATATTTTCACAGTAGGATACTGGTTTTAAAACGTAAGATTTACAGTATTAGTCATTAATACAAACTGATACGTTAACAATGCACTCTAGGCTGAAAACAGATGATCAGTGGCCTCATGCCTCACTATGCATGTAAGGCATGCAGAAATAGCCTGCTCATGCACATCTCAGATTATTCCTCTAATATCAGCAGACTTCAACTGCAAAGAACGACAGTGTTGAAAAACACTACTGTGGCATTCAGTAGGAGCCTATGAAACTGCAGTGTTAAAATACTGATATTTTATATTACACAATTCTAAAATCAACCTGTATACAACTAAAATCATGGGCTCCTGTTCATCTGTAAGTATTACATATGTAACCACTGACTCAAGCTGTCTAGAAAGACGCTCTGCATTGCAAACTGCTGCACTGTAAACTGACTGACCTGCTGCTTTGCAAAGCCCCTGAACTCAAAATCCATTTATAAAAATTCAACACAGAAAAGGAATGATATCCTGACTACCTGCTTCCAGTTGATGAAATAAAGGATGTGTTGCAAATTTCATGTTGTTTTTGAATTCTACAGAGGAAAAAAAAAAAGGCTTCAAAACATCAGCACGCCTTCCCTGTGATCTCAAAATTACATATTACTACATTTATATTTAAATACTTAAAGCAGGCATGCACATCTGACATTTTTTCAATGCAAGTGAACAATACATTCTTCAAATACTGGTAATCAGTGACATTTGGTATCTGTACTGCAAAATAGAGAGAAAGACGACCTGATTTATTCAAATCCCGGGCAGTGGTATTCCACTCAAAAACTAACACCTGTCAAACTCTTAAGTCACATCACACTAAAAAATCACGGTCTTTTCCTGTCTCAAAAAGCATTTTTCTTCTGGGTTTTATTGGTGATTATAGACAAATTAGCAGAAGACTTTATTCCCAGAAGGTTTCCACCACAAGAGCAGAGGAAGTTTTCAGCGTAATCCCCTGGATTCCCCTACATTTCTCTTTCACCCATTTAATTTTTTTTCTTCTTTGTTCAGACAAGCAAAACCTTTATCACCTCTCTTGCACTACTCCCGGATGAAAAGCTCCTGTATATTTAAGTTCCTGCCAAAGGCCAACTTCACTTCAGAACTCACCAGGGTCAAGTTACTCAGCTTTGAGGGGAGTTTACTATCAGGACATGGAAAATAAGTACCATCTGAATTAGAACAATGTGGGAACATATGGGTTAGTTAAACGTACCAGCCAGCTGCAAACCATGTGCTGAGCAGATTTCACACATGTAAATAACTTTCTACACAAACCAGCAAAACCAAGTGAAGGTGAACATAAAAAAAATGCTTAGGCCACAGAAACGTGCATCAATCTAGTGCAAACTACGGAATTAACTTGATCTTATCTGTGAGGCTGACTTACTTTCAAAATTTAGTTCTCTGAATTCAGGGCATTAATCAAATGATCCCATGCTGAAAAGAAGCTGCAATGTAATTTATCCTCAGATGTAATGAAATCTCTATGCTAAAAAAATTTCAAAAATCAAAGCAACAAAAATGTTTACTGGTCTGATTTGAAAGAAACTACTGAGATGCACACAACATTGACTTTGGGATTTCTTTGTCACACAGAAGGTAAACAAAAAAGCCTCATTTAAGTAGCCACGATGTAAATGTAGCCTAATAAGACCAAGAAGAAACTACTAAAATCCTTGGCTGTATTTTTTTTTCCAAGATCCCACAAACTGAAGCTCAAGGGAATATCTGAAAGGGTGACTTTGGATGACTTTTATAGCAGTTGCAAGTGTAAGCATTTCAAGGTGCCCATTTTGAAAGCCACCCAGGATTGCAAGGTTGCACAGGCAAATTGCAGAGCTTCCACACAGTACCTCCAGTACTAGCAACTATACTTGGAAAAAAACCCTAGAATTTTGCTAAACCTTTGCCTCTTACTCCAGTGTTTAAAGCATTCATGCCTGGAGCTGTCTGCTTTGCACCTCTCCCAAGAGGTAGCATTCTTTCAACAACTTCAGAAGTTGCTTTACTGCAAACTGTGATTTAATCTTAAACTTAAAAGCCCTGCTCATCTGCAGTGTAAGCTAACATGTCAGACTGCATTCTGTGAAGTGAGGCGCAGGCACTTATCTCCTCTGCCAACTGTGCTGCGTGGGCAGGAACACCTGGCAGAGGCAGAAGAGACAGCTGTAGAGGTGGTGAGAAGAAGCCACAGCAAAGTTCATGAAATCTCATTTACTAATGGCATCAGTCACAATCTGCAAATTATTTCACCCCAGTGTACCAATACAGCTAGGACAGCATAAACATTGAGTTTAGTGCTTGAGAACCACAATAAAAAAAACAGATAACTGAGAAAAGTGAAAAATGCCAGAAATTGTTTACTCTATTAATGACAAGGATATCATTGGCTGTTAACATAAACTAGAATACTGAAATTTTAAAATTGTGTAACATACCAGTCCTTTTTAACTTCTCACTCTTGAATTCCAAACTAGAGAGGGTACATCTCCTGAACACAAAGATTATCTCAGAACTAGATAAAAATATTTAGATGCATTTCTCTGAGAAGCACTTCTGGGAATTCTGGGAATATAGGAGGGAAGGATCTCTACAATCCTTACACAGACCTAGAAATTTTCCTGTGGAGTTCCCCTCCCTAAACACTCATTATCTTCTATTCCTTAACGCAACATGAAAACCACAAGACACAAATTAAAAATCAAAGTTAACACACAAAGTTGAATGAGGTTTTACAACTTCAGAGTAGCTCTTTCTCCTGGTAAATCTTATGAATCATCTGAGACCCTGCTACTGCAGATGATTTGAACTACAGACATAATATAAGGTTTTCAAGCATATAAATATTAAGAAATTCCAAAAAAGCTAAAAGACTTAGACTTCTAACTTATTTATTCTTCCCATTAGTTTTGAAGGCATTTTACTTATTTCAGTCTCTGAAACATACTTAGCAATAGAAAAAAAAAAGTGAATAAGTTACAGTAAAAAGGTAAATTTAAATTTGAGCAGACTCATGCACTGTTAGTAGAATGTGGAGAGACCATATGACTTTATTATGGTAATGATAAAGGCAATAAGAACATAATCCACATCTGAAATTCCACAGAGCAAAACATTCAGAAGGCAGAGGTGGAGAAAGAAACCAAACTATTTTAAAGACATCATACAATAACAAACAACAAGAAAAGGCTCTGCAGAAATCAAGCTTGAACTCCCTGAGCCATAAAAGCCCTTCCTGTCTTGTTTTCCCAGGCAGATACTTTCAGTGATGGATCAGCCAATTCTACCTACAAGTAGGAAGTGCTTCCTTTCAGTGCTGTACATCATCACACATTGAAATATCAGACTTTAATTAGCTACAAGACAGCCATTTCAGCAAGTTCATTACAAAGTAAAAAAAGAAAAACAAAACCAAAAAAAACGAGCCTCTTGATCCCCACTGTTTGTTAACAACACTCACAGTATAACATTGGCTTTTGAAGACTGGCAATAGATAGCTTCTTACTAACTCTATGGAAATTGCATTTAGTGATGAACTCTGTCCCAGTAAAAGAAGCAAAAAGATGACTGACACCTTTGTTAATTTTTGTCAGATGCCCATAGCAACAAAAAGAACACATTATTTAATTGCTCTGCTAAGGAATCTATACTAGCCTTGGAAAGGAAATGACATGCACTGCAGGGCTTATAAAATACACTGGTGAAGAATTTCTCAGGTAATTTTTCTTTAAGCCTCACCACTCATGCTCTTTGCATGCATGTGTAACTCAAATTCCAATCTACCATGAGGAAACATGAACTTATTTTATCTTGGTTTCCTATTATATTTTATATGGAAATGCAATGAACATGCAAGTTTATGCTTATTTTTTCATAACTGACTATAACCCCTAGGGTACAGAAGCAAAACAATAATTATCTGTCAATATTAACGACCAAAACTCTGAAAAAAAAAATCACACAGAACTGGGCTGAAACAGCTTAGCAACTGATAATTTCTGTAACATCTCATTTCAACTAAATGAATATGAAAGTTTAAGCAAATCAATTGATAGAAAACAAACAATACTAGTTCAACTGAATCTACAGAACAGCTTTAATAGACACACAAGATCTGTATATTTTAAAGTGCCATTTTTTCCCAGAAAGCACCACCAGCAACGAGTTCCTGCTAACTAGCCCATCTGCATGCAGTATGAATCAATGAAGCAAGGATGAAGCACTTTGTGAAGAGACACATAGGTTGGGATTTCCTTGCAATACACAGGCATATTTCTCCCCTGTTAAATGCAGGAAAAGCATCACTGTTTTAGTCAATTTGTTCTTAATACGGCACTGAAATCTGAGGAGATGCAGCAGGAAGCAGAAGGCTGCACATCATGAATTTTAACAACTATTTGTGTGTACTCAAGGTTCTGCTTTTGCTGTGGAACAAGAGACTTAGAATTACTCCTTTGCTTTAAAAGACACAGCATTTAGAAAAAGGTACAGCTGCCAGAGATCCAGCTCAATTCAAGTTCTAAGTCTTGTCTTACACAGCTATCTTGATATTTAAGAACATTACCACATTAGATTCCAAAGAGTGCCTGGTCTCTTGAGCATTAAGGTAAACCACTTGGTTGATATTCCTAGCTTTTCCAATAGGGGTCCCTATTTTACAGGAGAAATTGGTCTTTCGAGTCCCAGAGTCAGAGAAATTAAATCCACTCTGTAAAAGACTCTGTATGCTTGATTTTGCAGGTAGTGATTCCAAACCAAAAAGAAAAATGTGACAAGATCCATACAAGTGTTGCTCTGAACTAAGACTGCCTACGAGTTTCATTACATTCCATCTCTTTTATTCAACAGCCCAACATTGCACTTTCCCTCTTGCATCACCCCTAGAGAAAGGCAGGCCACACCAGTATTCAAACTCCTACATAGTCACTCTAGACAAGACCACATTATAACATCCAGACTTCTCCTTACTATACCCACCCTCTAATGAACTCTAAGCCTTTCCTTGGAACAGAAACAACTGACTACCACATGCACAGAGAATAAGCACATTTGAAATCTCTGTATCTGTAACATTAGGACCTGCAGCTCATTTTTAAGTGTTTTGAAAAGACTAAAGATGCAAAAGCAAATGAAAAGTACATAAGTACATCATCACTGAAGGGAAATTCTGGAGCAATATTTCCAAAATTATTCTAGCTCCAAACAATCCTCTTCTCCCATAACCAGGGGTACATATTCATCTCATGATTACCAGGGGAGAACAAATGATCTCCTGTTTCTACTTTCTCGGACATGAGACCTGCAATATCACTTTGAATTATTAAGATAAAACTGTTGATAAACATGAAGTTCAAGGAAATTGCAAAATAACGTCCCTTGAAACATCATCAAAAGCATACAGGAAATTCCTATGTTTCTCAGAAGATATTACATAAAGCTCTTTTAGAGGGTTTCATGTTTATTACATGAACCTCTTTTAGATGTAAATAAATACACAAACTTTTAAGTGTTGTCTAGTACAAATACTCAACTGCATTAAAAATTTTGGTCAACTACCTGTTTTCCTTGACTTTTACAAGGACTGTGCACGTATCTACATCTGATTTTGACATTATAACCTAGCACTTTCTGGCCAGGGGCTAAGGGAAAGAAGAACTGTCTACAGCTCACTCTTAATGGGTATTTTCTCCCTTCTTTCATGATATTTTTAAGAAATATCAAATGAAGTATTAAGTCAGCAATGTCCTGGAAAGGAAAGGAGTTACACTCCTTAACATGGTAGCCTGATTATAACCCAACTACCAGAGAAACAAAAGTTACATTAGTATCAGAATTGGGGGGGAGGGAAATTACTCCTTTTGAGAGTCAGGAAGTTCTAGCTATGTCAGCATTCCTATTACAAGACATATAGTACAACAGGAGAAAGCTAACATTTTAAATGCTTATTTATCTGTCATTCAAAGGTTTCCTGAAAAGTAAAAATATTTCACATGCAAATCAGACAAACACAAATATATACCAAATTCTTCTCTCATGAATAAAAATTATTTTTCTGGACTATCGCACTAAGAAAAACATCTAAAACATTCCAGAGTTACATGAAACCATGGTTTTTTTTTCCAATGTATGAAGCAAAAGTAGAATTCTCCATCAAAAAGCACCAAAAGATGACCCAGGGCAACAGGTAATTGTAGGTTAATAAGCCACCATATGAGGGCAAGGACCTTGCTGCCTTACAAAAACTCCATTTTTAATCAAAGCCACATTTGAATTTGATTCATATATTTACTGAAGATCAGGAGCATAACTACAGATGGAATGTTTTTATTTCCAATATCTTATTTTCTAAAACATAATTACGTCCTCTTAAAAGGCATATTTTAAGACTTCTGTTCAATTTTTTTTTTAAATCTTATCGCTACAAGTTTCTGTTGAAAGACAATAAAACATGTTTTTAAATAATACACACACAAATAGACATATTTATGTCACAAGGCGGCAATTAACTAAGGACTAAGGGCATTCCGGATTATTTCAATACACATCTGACAGAACTCATGAAAAACATCATTCATTTCTTTGATCCTTCGGTAAAAGATCACAGCACTTGTATGTTTAAAATAGGCTACTGGAACCTGAACTGTAAGAGAAGCGTGGAACAATCAAAGCACAGTCCCAACCATAAATACTCTGCCCTGCAGATACCAGGGTCACATCAAACAGTGGTAGACACTAGAGTTCTAATATTTATGGTTAAAGAGACTATTCATAGTCATTTGTAAGTAACCTTTACCAAATGGCAAAGTTACTGAAGTTTCATGTTAATCAGAGACTATTCCTTGCACTTTCACAAGTATACTGCCATGTTTTAATAAAACATACTGCCAGGTCATATTGGAAATGAATTATTGATCCCCCCGAGTTGTTAAGATTAAACTTTTACAACCAATTTTTTTAGGATAAGTTAGCTGTAATGATGAACAGCTATAAAGTAAATTAAATCCCTAAATCATATGCTGGTTACAATGTTTAGATCACTAGCTGTATGGAAGTTTGTTATCACCTATGCAACAACAAAACATTACCTGAACTTCAAGGAACATGGAACTGACTACTGCTGCTTGATGTATTGAATATTTTATTAACAGCAATAAGCATATTTTTCATGACCGAAACACTGGAAACAAAGTGATTGTCACAACTGCCGAAGAAAATGAGCAGGAACCAAATTTACACAGTTCTACTGGCAGTAGAAAGTGCACATATTTTACCACAGCTCCATAAAAGCCTAGCTGGCACTAGGCAATAAAGGATCACTCAATTAACCATAAACCAGAGCTTACGATACTAATTGTTGCATTTGAAACTTGAATCATAAAAGAGTTAACAATTGTATGTTTACAAGGTAAAGACAGGCTGCTTGTACACTATGTGATATAAGAAGAAACCCAGAGATTTAAAATCAACACTCAGTCATAATGATAAAGATGAACTCTCAGTAAATGTCCTTTAATTATAGGGAGTCCGAATTAAATTAAGTCCATATTCATTTGCTTAAGGCATAGCTCAAATCCATCTACAAAGACAAAACCTCAAACTACCTATATACAGTTCTAAAGCAATTTTTCAAAATTGGTCATAAAACCAATTGGTATGATGCTGTAAAAGAGCCAATGGCTACTGTGCAAGTATCTTGACAAGTATGTTGTCACTTAACAGTGTTGAGAAAGGTAACTGTTTACAAAGAAATGCAGAGTTCAGTACTTGAGTCATACACATCCTGTATGTTTTCCCAGAAGATATTACAGGAAGTAGTAACGTTCCTTTATTACACAAATATGCATAATCACAGTCATCTAGTTAGAGACCTACTAAATGCTGAAATTAGTACTTTGAATTTTAAGTTTAGCATACATAGAAACACTTCCAATAACCTACATTCCCCCTCTCCATTACATTCTGTGGCTTTCGCCTACTACTGAGGGAACAAAACCACAAATAAAACACAATCTTCCTGAGTTGCTAGGGCATGTGTGAAGTATGATTCCTTTAAGTTTCAAAAGTTGGTACTTTTGAAGTACACCAGTTACTTCTGGAGCGCCTTAAAACTTTAAAAATTGAGAAAATACTGAAACATGAAGGCTACAGAGAGAGATTATAATCTTAGTCCTCCTGAAATATTATAAAATCACAATTAATCACAGAATCATAAAATATCCTGAGTTGGAAGGGACCTACAAGGATCATAGGAGTCCAACTCTTGGCCCTGCATAGCACACCCCAAGAATCACACCATGTGCCTGAGAGCATTGTCCAAACACTTCTTGAACTCTGTTAGGCTTAGTGCTGTGACCACTCCCTGGGGAGCCTGTTCCAGTGCCCAACTACCCTATGAACGAAGAACCTTTTCTTTTATCTGACTTAAACCTCCCCTGACACAACTTCAGGCCATTTCCTCAGGTCCTGTCTGGTCATCAGAGAGAAAAGATCAGTGCCTGCCCCTCTGCTTCCCCTTGTGAGGAAGCTGTACAGTGTGCTGAGGTCTTCAGGTGAAATTCTTATGAAGCCAGAATTGTGTCAGCTTCAAGTGAACAAATTCACAACTTCACATGTCACAGGGCCCCTAATTAGCCTAAACCCTAGATTTTTGGGTTTTTTTATGCAATGGGTGGTGTGATAGGATGAACAGAGATCACTACCACCAAACTGCAGGGCTGCAAACTCCCATTTCTGAATACTTGCATATCATCTAACTGGTTCAACAGCTCCTGAAATATTTCTAACCATGAGACAAATCATGTATTTACCGTTACTAGCAAGCCTGGAAAGAAAGTAAATATAGGAAAAGTAAATATTGTGTCCAATGGTCAAGACAAGTGTTATGATTAGCGAGAGTACACACAAGACAAAGTACTATAAACCAGCTTGAATTAAATGTCTTTTGGCCTTGTCTGGTTTATCAAAATACCTCCAAAACTAAAGTTTCTCTACAGATTTATCACATTTATCACATGTATACTCTTCTTCACAGAAATGAAAACTACACATTACTTTTTTAGAAAATACATTATCAGAAAGGTCCAAAAATGATTTTGACACTGTACAAGTCATCACTGTATTGCTTCTGTATTTTACGAAAAACAAACTGAATCAAGGGGAAAACCTGCTTTTCATAGTAATCATGCTGTTAACATTTAACTAGAACAGAATTTGAATCAAAATGCTATGTTAGATAAAGTAAGCTTCTTCTGTAATTTTTGATCCTTTTTATGACATCCAGAAACTGTAAAAATCTAAACTACAAGACTTCAGTTATGGATAATACCGTCAAATCAGTCTTCACTTACATCGAAGAAGTAGAACATGTCAGATGTCTGCTTATTCAGGCCTGTGTTAGTACTGCAATCAAACACATGCCTGCACTAACAAACAAGTTATGAGAAGTTAAATCTTTTCACTAAGAGCCAGTTATATCAAGTACAGACACTTTGGGTAAAAAGCACAACCATCTGATTCAACATGTGCACACAGAAACTCCAGCTGAATGAAAAACAAGGCTTCCTAAAACATAATAAACAGGAGAGCTACTGTAATGACACTGATTTCTTACCCTACGCATGGCTTCCTCCTCCTCTTGACGCTTCTCATAATGTGCAAAGTCATCAAAGATTGAGGTGGTATGCTTGAAAGTAGCAATTATTTTAAGCACTTGCTTGGCTTTTTCTAGGGGTACCTCTTGAGTGTCCCTCGAATTGGTAACCGGTTTGTTGTCATTGTTTTCCAAGCGAATGTGCCGCAGTTGGTTATTGGGAACGTCTTTGACAAAGATCCATTTGACATCAAACTTCCCCTTCCACTTATCCTGAGACCAGACACCAGCATATGCATTGTAGTCCACAACAGACTTCATCTCAGCCACTCCACAAAAGTGTCCACTGCCATTCACACTGAAGAGTAAATAGAGTGGGCCTTTTCCATTCAGGGAACGGTAAGCAGCATCCAAGCGCTTATTCCCATGCTCAGTACTACACCAGATAGAGTACTTAATGGAGCGATGAATATCGTCCTCTGAATAACTTTTGATTATAAACACGCGTCCGTTCTTCAGATTCCAATCGAAGTCTTTGGGATTGTAGTTGTTTATGGCCTTTAGTTTCTCCAGCACTGGGTGCACTTCCACACCAGAAGGTGAGGAGCTGACGGATACAACACCTAAACCAAAGTTCTCACTACCAGCTCCATTGTTCTGGCTGAAGCCCACACCCCTATTACGAGGAGCTACCCAGCGGTTTTGCAGCTGTTGCTGCTGCAACTGGTGAGGCTGGGCCTGCTGCTGAGGTCCTTGTTGCTGTTGTGGTTGCTGTGGCTGAGGCTGCTGTTGAGGCAGTTGGCTTTGCACCAGTGGTGGTGGTTGAATTAATGGCTGAGGCTGCTGGATTATAGTCTGAGGAGGCAGTACTGGTTGAGCTGGGGGTGCTTTTACCACTGACCCTTTGTCATCCCAAGTTCCAATATTCATGTTGTGTTTTATTGGTGGTGGTGGTACAGCAGGGCCCCCAATGCCTACGTTACCTTTAGGCTTGAGTTTCGGCTGAGGTTTAGCAGGTTTCCTTGCAATTGCAGCCCATGAGGTTGGTTTAGGTGCTGAACTGCTAACTGGGGGCACGCTGTTAGCTGCAATGCTTGTCATACCTGTACTGCTCAGAGCTGAACCTACAGTTTTTGTTACAGCAGCCGTCATATCTCCACCAATTTTCAGTCCAGTCATGCCTTGCTCAATGCTGCTAATCCCAGGCACCTTGCTCAGAGTATCACTTCCAAATCCAGCCTGTCCATCTGCTATGGCTCTCCCAAGAGAACTAGGTGGATAGCCATAACTGCTGCTGTAAGCAGAGCTTTGCGTTGATTGTCCCTGAGATCCACTTGTCCCCCATGTAGAGAAGTCTGCATTCCCAGGAAAAAAATTAAATCCATGCTGCCCAAGAAATGGAGGGGTATTTCCTAATGCCCCAGGTTGACTAAATACACCATCGGGTATGTAATGGTGTTCACCATTACTCATCTGTCCATAAGTTGTCAAATATGGCATTGGAGGGTCGCCTGCAGTTGACCATGCTGCTTCACCTAAAGAGTATGGAAATCCAATGGATGGAGCATAATAGCTAGGCATATATGGGTCTGACATTGGTGGATAGCTGTTACTCTGCAAGAAAATAAAATAAAAATCAGCAATATTGACAATTATGCTCAGAGTAAAAAAAACCCTGTAATACAATCCAAGACATTTTTAAGGGTTATATGAATGTACTTGTAACTTTCACCATTCCTCCCCACATAAAAGATGAACTAAATAACTGACAGATATGACCATTTTTTTCAAGGGACTGTCTCAAAGCACTAAAAAGCCGCATTTTTTGTAACATACTATCTTTACTTTTAGTTACTAAGCTAGGTTAAATATGCCTCCATGCAAACAGTATCAAGAAAATAACCTAAAGTTAGCTTAAAGTAGCTTTAAAAAACGAGTCGTAACAACTGTACTTTCATAAATAAAGTAAATTGGCTGCAACTATGATTTTAAGTTTTGGTATTCTTAGCTTTTGCCTAATTTCTCACTTCTCACTTCTGTTGGAGACACTAACAGAATACTATAGTGAAATGGATGCAAGGCTGCCTGTTTATTTCATAAGAAACAACAATAAAACCATAACATTTCCATGCTATTGAGAATGGACTTTAAATCAGCACTACACCAGATAGACTCCTGGGAAATCACAGAATTTACTTCTTGAGACATTTGAAGGACTAGCCCCTATGACTTCTGATGTTGTTTTGAGGGAAAAACTGCACGTTATCATTCTCTAGCTGATGCCTCCTTAATGTTGAATTCTCGTAAAAAAAAAAAGTGAAGGCAAGCAAAATTCTGAAAGTTTTTTAATAATTTGCACTTTGTCCCTCTCTCAAGACCTTACAAACTTAACACAATGCATATAAACTTTTGGCTACAGAGGCAATTCACAGCTCTGAAAGTCAAGTCATTAACTTCTTGGCAGAGAAGTTGCACCAAGCTGTAGTAATATTAAGTTTCAACCTATTATGCCATCAGCTGAGAGTTACTTCTACCACCTTCAAAGGAAATCATGTCCAAGCACTTAATATATTCTCAGAGCCAATAAAACTGTTGTTTTGAACCGCATCCAACAGATGACAATTTTGTGGCAAATGTAAGGGGCTGGGTTTTGGTCTGGGGGTTGTGTTTTGGTTTTTTGGTTTGTTCTTTTTTTTTTTCCTCGAGCTTCTTGTACTGCATCTTTCTGAAGCCAGAACACAAGCACAACAGCAGGAGACATCAAAGCATGCTTTTTAACTGAAGCTTGTCCAGAATTCTTAGGAATACTTTATCTGCTTAAGATATCATAAGATATCATCTTTATATCATAAGACAAAATATGATATAAAATTATATTTCAGTGGATATTCAGACAAGTAAGTAATTCTAAGAAATATCCAAAAATTAAGTCTGGAAGTCAGCTGAACACCAAAATTAACTTCAAGGTAGTAAATAATGTTCACTTACCTGATTTGTCTGACTACTTAGATATGGCTCAAAATCATCATCATTTACTGCATCCTTTTGATGAATCGAACCGTTTTGTACTGAAACTAAAAGTAAGTCTGTATTAGTATACTTTCTGGAAGTTCTATGCTGCACTTTTAATCTAGGTAACAGTTCTTGATCACCTGTGCATTGAAATACGTATTATTGTCAAGCACTCGTCCAATTTAAAGAAAATACCTCATTCTATTGATCATCATGATCCAATCTTAGGAGAGGTCTGCAAAGATGGCAACTAGAACAGACTATTCCTGACTGTTCTTTCCTGAGATCCATAGATAGAGGTAGAACTACAGGCACACTTCTATTTGCACAGGCAGTAAATCCAGTGTTTCCAGAAGTACCAGACCAAGTGCAAATGTGCAGACCAACCAGATCTACAGACATATTCAGTAGGTTCAGGGGAAGTTGCAACACACAGTTTTCTCCTGCCAGGAGGAAAGGCAGTTACCCACCAAGACAACTGTGAAGGGCACCACTATTCAGATATTTAACTCTGCATTTCCTACATAACTATACTGCCTTAGTGGCATCTCTGAAGCTCTGAGGGGACAAAGCAAAACAGAAACAAGAGTTTAAGTCCCAAAGGGTGATTACAAGCCTTTCCCAACATATATGCTACTATATGCTGGAATCTTTTCCTACCCGCTCTTCTTGGCCTCCTATTACCTTTCATTTCATCTAAGGCATTACACCTACCTGGAATTTTCCAGCTGCCTAAATTACTTGAAGTGTGTCTCTACCATCCCCCAGGCTACTATTCAAACAAAGCCACACTGCAGAAATTTCTGCTAAGTTCCACTGTTTCCCATGGTGCAAAGCAGAATAAGGACTTAAACCAGCACTTGCAACTACATAACTTGAAGATGAAGATCTCTTCTCAAAAAAAAAATTTCTGGTTTTCCAGATGCAACTTTTTTTTTGGTGTTATAGATCAAAAAGGTTTAGTGGGGAAAAAAAAGTTTCATAAACCACAACAGCAGAAGTTACAGCAAAACAGCAGATTTTCTGACAGCTTAAGACACTGAATTAAGAGATGATTCTGTGGTTTCCCTCTATTAGCAAATGCTCTGAAAAGCATATACAACCATATAACTAAATCTTCAACTTTGTTGAAATTAGTGTTTAAGAGTGGAAGGGGCTTCTGTTTCATTGAGTGGAGGGGCGCTGCCACACAAAAGTTCACATTGTAAACCAAGTGGTGCCTGGACTAAGTAATTTGAATTTTTTTTCACATTTGACTTCAACATCTCTAAAACAAAACTGCCTTCAGTGAATGAAACTAGCTGAAAAAAAAATGACAAAGGAATAGATATAATCACAATGAACAATCAAAATCCTGGAAAATTTTATTAACTTTAGACAGCAGTAAAAAGAGGTAAAAATTCATAATTTAACACAGAACAGAATTTTTTTTTTCAAAGCAATTACTGGGAAGGAAGAAAACAACTTGTGTTTTGAATACCTTCTTGAAGTTTTAAAAGTCAGAACACTTGACAGTTCAATTATTATAAACTGGCACAGAGCATTTCTATACTAGCTACAATAAAATATGACCGGCAATGATAAGCACAATAGGGTCTAGAACTGGACAGAACAATATTCCTAATTAAATACAACACTTAAATTAAAAATTAGGTGTTGGGGGTGCTTTTCCCCCACAAATAAAGAGTTTCAGTTAAGGTCATTAATCATCCTGAATTTACACACAATGGTAACACATGAATGAGCTGGAACACTATATTCCTCTTTATATTTGGCCCAGTTACACATGGGATGAGCCTCAAAACACTTTGTCCACGCCATGCCCACTTCTTAGACTTCAGTAAATAGTACAAACAGCTCAAATACAATTCTGTTATAATGAAAAACATGGGCGGCAGCATATAAGTTTCTTAAAAGCATGCAACCACAAATAAAGGAATAGACAGCTGTATGTCAAGACTAGCATCCTATCAAAATTAATCTCATACTGACTGCTAATCTTCATAAAACGTGCATGTGCTGTGTTTATTGTTTCACAAAGGTCACTGAAGACAGAATTATTTTTTGGTTTGACATTACAATTAACTTGGAATATTCTTGTAAATGTATTTTCTTTCTTATTCATTCTGTACTGAGATCCTAAGTCAAAGACAAAATATTTCTACAATGACATTTTTCCTAGTAAATACATACATTTCTCAGTGAAATAGCATCACTAGAAGCATGTTTCTTTGGCTTTTCATTCTAACTTTACCTAAAGTGTTAATAGTGAAGAATGTAGCCCACACAGACATTTAACAATAGCAAATGAATGCCTCATTCCCAAAAATCTCATGTTAAGTATTCCAACTGAACAGGGCAGTGATGAAAATGCTAATTGAAACTAATCTACAGATACTAAAAATATCCATATCAATACAATGCTGAAAATACCATGTACTTCCACAAACACTGTGAAAATATACAATGTAATTAGATATTGGGAAGAAACAACTCATCAAATAGAGGAACTTAAAGCTAATATTCTTTTAACTATTACTATCCTTGGAATAATCAAAATGGATAAATTACAGTCAAAGGCATAAGAATAACTTTTTCATTAGAAGTCATCACACCTTACTGTGAAGAATAAATACTAAAAGAAAAAGTAACATTTCATTCTTGTTTTAAACCTAATAATAACATTTAAACCTTCAACAAAACAAAAAATTATTATATACAAATAAGTGTAAAAAACAAGTCAGCACCTTCCTATGACAGGTGTGATACGCTGGTAAAATAAACAAAAGCGGAAAAAAAGGGAGTTCCAGGAATGCCTTGTTTCTCCCCCTCACCATGCCCCTATAGGACATAATTTGATTGATATCAGTTCTGATGTTTTATGTCAACTGTACAGTAGTTGACAAGCAGAATAAGAAAACTTTCACAACAGTATGATTTAGTCACTCAAGTCTCTGAAATACGAACACTAATATCCAACATAACAGAGGGATAGTGCTGTTCTACACACTAGGACATCAATCCCACAAATTCCGGTCAAGGGAAACAGCACAGTACACCAATTTATCAATTAAAACAAAGCACCCAAAACATTTTACTAGACAAAACAAATCAGCTACCTCCCGATATAATTTACAGGTCTAGTATTTTTCATTTCAGTATGAAATATGCACACATCCCTTTTACTGCTCACTCACATTCTCAGTCTACCAGACATGTGGACAGGTTCTACCACCCTTTTTAACATCACTGCTCTTATGAACAGAATCAACTTCAGATTAGCCTGTTAACTCAGTATCATATCTTCCTTCAAAGCTCCTTTAAGCTGAGACCTATCATGACAATTGAAAAAGATTATTGTCTGCTAACATGTGGTCAGTAAGGACTGCTGATACTGACTTAATTTACCCTCTTGAAAAAATCTCTAACCCAAAGCCAACTACTCATGCTACACTGTGCTACCATCTTCAACCTCATAGACCTTTAATCTAATGCTAAATCATAACAGTTTCACTAAGCAGACATTACACCAAATAATTTAACAAAGCAAGAGATTATTGTTCTGTTCCACTACAGTTTTCATTGAAGTTATATTCTCACCAAGAGAATACATCATAAGCATTCATTATTTAAAAGGATGCACTCCATAAAAAAATCCAAGTTCAGAAATGCAAAAATCTCTTCCTTACATAGCAAACCAAGAGATGTGTTTTGATTCAAACATTCCACAGCAGTGACAAATTATAGAACACAAAAATATGCTAACATAAATAAGCCAAAGTAGAGCTGACCAGTGCATTTTCACACACTGCACCCAAATAGAAATGCTTAATATTTTCACTCCAATTCACATATAATATAGTTCAAAAACTACCTGTATGATTCTCTAACAGATGCAACTCAGTAACCTCGCTAAAACTGTGAAACAGTAATTCAATGATTGTGAAGCCACAAACTACTTGCTACAATGAATTTGACTTTTCTTCTCATTTAAGGGCAACTTGGAAGGTAAAACTACAAACTACTGCAAAAACACGAAGTAGTTAAAAACTGCAGTTCTGGGAAAAAAAAGCAGAGGTATCAGAATATGAGAGAACAAGTATTAAAGACTGACCAACCTAAGAAGGTCTGAGGAGATAAACACATGTTCATTTTTCTCTGAATGCAGAGAAATTAAAACAGGCCAAATTCAGCAGGATTTGGGAACTCTCATAAGCAGTATATGTAACAAGAAACAGATAATCTGCACACAGACAGAATAACAGAATAAGTACATTGCGAATAACATTAAATGACAGCTCACAGAGAACAATTAGATTAGTTCAGATAATGAACAGAGGGGGGCAAAGAGTACCTGAGCTCAGAGAAAAATGTTTCTTATCTGCTTAAGTATAATGAGCATATTAACACACAAAGGTACCTGTGTGCATGCTTTTCTATAGCTCAGTTTGCTGAGCAGCTCAGAATTAAATGGGTACAAGTGTACTGTTAAGGCAAAAAGAAATTCCAANTGAACGAAGAACCTTTTCTTTTATCTGACTTAAACCTCCCCTGACACAACTTCAGGCCATTTCCTCAGGTCCTGTCTGGTCATCAGAGAGAAAAGATCAGTGCCTGCCCCTCTGCTTCCCCTTGTGAGGAAGCTGTACAGTGTGCTGAGGTCTTCAGGTGAAATTCTTATGAAGTCAGAATTGTGTCAGCTTCAAGTGAACAAATTCACAACTTCACATGTCACAGGGCCCCTAATTAGCCTAAACACTAGACTTTTGGGTTTTTTTATGCAATGGGTGGTGTGATAGGATGAACAGAGATCACTACCACCAAACTGCAGGGCTGCAAACTCCCATTTCTGAATACTTGCATATCATCTAACTGGTTCAACAGCTCCTGAAATATTTCTGACCATGAGACAAATCATGTATTTACCGTTACTAGCAAGCCTGGAAAGAAAGTAAATATAGGAAAAGTAAATATTGTGTCCAATGGTCAAGACAAGTGTTATGATTAGCGAGAGTACACACAAGACAAAGTACTATAAACCAGCTTGAATTAAATGTCTTTTGGCCTTGTCTGGTTTATCAAAATACCTCCAAAACTAAAGTTTCTCTACAGATTTATCACATTTATCACATGTATACTCTTCTTCACAGAAATAAAAACTACACATTACTTTTTTAGGAAATACATTATCAGAAAGGTCCAAAAATGATTTTGACACTGTACAAGTCATCACTGTATTGCTTCTGTATTTTACGAAAAACAAACTGAATCAAGGGGAAAACCTGCTTTTCATAGTAATCATGCTGTTAACATTTAACTAAAACAGAATTTGAATCAAAATGCTATGTTAGATAAAGTAAGCTTCTTCTGTAATTTTTGATCCTTTTTATGACATCCAGAAACTGTAAAAATCTAAACTACAAGACTTCAGTTATGGATAATACCGTCAAATCAGTCTTCACTTACATCGAGAAGTAGAACATGTCAGATGTCTGCTTATTCAGGCCTGTGTTAGTACTGCAATCAAACACATGCCTGCACTAACAAACAAGTTATGAGAAGTTAAATCTTTTCACTAAGAGCCAGTTATATCAAGTACAGACACTTTGGGTAAAAAGCACAACCATCTGATTCAACATGTGCACACAGAAACTCCAGCTGAATGAAAAACAAGGCTTCCTAAAACATAATAAACAGGAGAGCTACTGTAATGACACTGATTTCTTACCCTACGCATGGCTTCCTCCTCCTCTTGACGCTTCTCATAATGTGCAAAGTCATCAAAGATTGAGGTGGTATGCTTGAAAGTAGCAATTATTTTAAGCACTTGCTTGGCTTTTTCTAGGGGTACCTCTTGAGTGTCCCTCGAATTGGTAACCGGTTTGTTGTCATTGTTTTCCAAGCGAATGTGCCGCAGTTGGTTATTGGGAACGTCTTTGACAAAGATCCATTTGACATCAAACTTCCCCTTCCACTTATCCTGAGACCAGACACCAGCATATGCATTGTAGTCCACAACAGACTTCATCTCAGCCACTCCACAAAAGTGTCCACTGCCATTCACACTGAAGAGTAAATAGAGTGGGCCTTTTCCATTCAGGGAACGGTAAGCAGCATCCAAGCGCTTATTCCCATGCTCAGTACTACACCAGATAGAGTACTTAATGGAGCGATGAATATCGTCCTCTGAATAACTTTTGATTATAAACACGCGTCCGTTCTTCAGATTCCAATCGAAGTCTTTGGGATTGTAGTTGTTTATGGCCTTTAGTTTCTCCAGCACTGGGTGCACTTCCACACCAGAAGGTGAGGAGCTGACGGATACAACACCTAAACCAAAGTTCTCACTACCAGCTCCATTGTTCTGGCTGAAGCCCACACCCCTATTACGAGGAGCTACCCAGCGGTTTTGCAGCTGTTGCTGCTGCAACTGGTGAGGCTGGGCCTGCTGCTGAGGTCCTTGTTGCTGTTGTGGTTGCTGTGGCTGAGGCTGCTGTTGAGGCAGTTGGCTTTGCACCAGTGGTGGTGGTTGAATTAATGGCTGAGGCTGCTGGATTATAGTCTGAGGAGGCAGTACTGGTTGAGCTGGGGGTGCTTTTACCACTGACCCTTTGTCATCCCAAGTTCCAATATTCATGTTGTGTTTTATTGGTGGTGGTGGTACAGCAGGGCCCCCAATGCCTACGTTACCTTTAGGCTTGAGTTTCGGCTGAGGTTTAGCAGGTTTCCTTGCAATTGCAGCCCATGAGGTTGGTTTAGGTGCTGAACTGCTAACTGGGGGCACGCTGTTAGCTGCAATGCTTGTCATACCTGTACTGCTCAGAGCTGAACCTACAGTTTTTGTTACAGCAGCCGTCATATCTCCACCAATTTTCAGTCCAGTCATGCCTTGCTCAATGCTGCTAATCCCAGGCACCTTGCTCAGAGTATCACTTCCAAATCCAGCCTGTCCATCTGCTATGGCTCTCCCAAGAGAACTAGGTGGATAGCCATAACTGCTGCTGTAAGCAGAGCTTTGCGTTGATTGTCCCTGAGATCCACTTGTCCCCCATGTAGAGAAGTCTGCATTCCCAGGAAAAAAATTAAATCCATGCTGCCCAAGAAATGGAGGGGTATTTCCTAATGCCCCAGGTTGACTAAATACACCATCGGGTATGTAATGGTGTTCACCATTACTCATCTGTCCATAAGTTGTCAAATATGGCATTGGAGGGTCGCCTGCAGTTGACCATGCTGCTTCACCTAAAGAGTATGGAAATCCAATGGATGGAGCATAATAGCTAGGCATATATGGGTCTGACATTGGTGGATAGCTGTTACTCTGCAAGAAAATAAAATAAAAATCAGCAATATTGACAATTATGCTCAGAGCAAAAAAAACCCTGTAATACAATCCAAGACATTTTTAAGGGTTATATGAATGTACTTGTAACTTTCACCATTCCTCCCAACATAAAAGATGAACTAAATAACTGACAGATATGACCATTTTTTTCAAGGGACTGTCTCAAAGCACTGAAGAGCCGCATTTTTTGTAACATACTATCTTTACTTTTAGTTACTAAGCTAGGTTAAATATGCCTCCATGCAAGCAGTATCAAGAAAATAACCTAAAGTTAGCTTAAAGTAGCTTTAAAAAACGAGTCGTAACAACTGTACTTTCATAAATAAAGTAAATTGGCTGCAACTATGATTTTAAGTTTTGGTATTCTTAGCTTTTGCCTAATTTCTCACTTCTCACTTCTTTTGGAGACACTAACAGAATACTATAGTGAAATGGATGCAAGGCTGCCTGTTTATTTCATAAGAAACAACAATAAAACCATAACATTTCCATGCTATTGAGAATGGACTTTAAATCAGCACTACACCAGATAGACTCCTGGGAAATCACAGAATTTACTTCTTGAGACATTTGAAGGACTAGCCCCTATGACTTCTGATGTTGTTTTGGGGGAAAAACTGCACGTTATCATTCTCTAGCTGATGCCTCCTTAATGTTGAATTCTCGTAAAAAAAAAAAGTGAAGGCAAGCAAAATTCTGAAAGTTTTTTAATAATTTGCACTTTGTCCCTCTCTCAAGACCTTACAAACTTAACACAATGCATATAAACTTTTGGCTACAGAGGCAATTCACAGCTCTGAAAGTCAAGTCATTAACTTCTTGGCAGAGAAGTTGTACCAAGCTGTAGTAATATTAAGTTTCAACCTATTATGCCATCAGCTGTGAGCTACTTCTACCACCTTCAAAGGAAATCATGTCCAAGCACTTAATATATTCTCAGAGCCAATAAAACTGTTGTTTTGAACTGCATCCAACAGATGACAATTTTGTGGCAAATGTAAGGGGCTGGGTTTTGGTCTGGGGGTTGTGTTTTGGTTTTTTGGTTTGTTCTTTTTTTTTTTCCTCGAGCTTCTTGTACTGCATCTTTCTGAAGCCAGAACACAAGCACAACAGCAGGAGACATCAAAGCATGCTTTTTAACTGAAGCTTGTCCAGAATTCTTAGGAATACTTTATCTGCTTAAGATATCATAAGATATCATCTTTATATCATAAGACAAAATATGATATAAAATTATATTTCAATGGCAAGTAAGTAATTCTAAAAAATATCCAAAAATTAAGTCTGGAAGTCAGTTGAACACCAAAATTAACTTCAAGGTAGTAAATAATGTTCACTTACCTGATTTGTCTGACTACTTAGATATGGCTCAAAATCATCATCATTTACTGCATCCTTTTGATGAATCGAACCGTTTTGTACTGAAACTAAAAGTAAGTCTGTATTAGTATACTTTCTGGAAGTTCTATGCTGCACTTTTAATCTAGGTAACAGTTCTTGATCACCTGTGCATTGAAATACGTATTATTGTCAAGCACTCGTCCAATTTAAAGAAAATACCTCATTCTATTGATCATCATGATCCAATCTTAGGAGAGGTCTGCAAAGATGGCAACTAGAACAGACTATTCCTGACTGTTCTTTCCTGAGATCCATAGATAGAGGTAGAACTACAGGCACACTTCTATTTGCACAGGCAGTAAATCCAGTGTTTCCAGAAGTACCAGACCAAGTGCAAATGTGCAGACCAACCAGATCTACAGACATATTCAATAGGTTCAGGGAAAGTTGCAACACACAGTTTTCTCCTGCCAGGAGGAAAGGCAGTTACCCACCAAGACAACTGTGAAGGGCACCACTATTCAGATATTTAACTCTGCATTTCCTACATAACTATACTGCCTTAGTGGCATCTCTGAAGCTCTGAGGGGACAAAGCAAAACAGAAACAAGAGTTTAAGTCCCAAAGGGTGATTACAAGCCTTTCCCAACATATATGCTACTATATGCTGGAATCTTTTCCTACCTGCTCTTCTTGGCCTCCTATTACCTTTCATTTCATCTAAGGCATTACACCTACCTGGAATTTTCCAGCTGCCTAAATTACTTGAAGTGTGTCTCTACCATCCCCCAGGCTACTATTCAAACAAAGCCACACTGCAGAAATTTCTGCTAAGTTCCACTGTTTCCCATGGTGCAAAGCAGAATAAGGACTTAAACCAGCACTTGCAACTACATAACTTGAAGATGAAGATCTCTTCTCAAAAAAAAAATTTCTGGTTTTCCAGATGCAACTTTTTTTTTGGTGTTATAGATCAAAAAGGTTTAGTGGGGAAAAAAAAGTTTCATAAACCACAACAGCAGAAGTTACAGCAAAACAGCAGATTTTCTGACAGCTTAAGACACTGAATTAAGAGGAGATTCTGTGGTTTCCCTCTTTTAGCAAATGCTCTGAAAAGCATATACAACCATATAACTAAATCTTCAACTTTGTTGAAATTAGTGTTTAAGAGTGGAAGGGGCTTCTGTTTCATTGAGTGGAGGGGCGCTGCCACACAAAAGTTCACATTGTAAACCAAGTGGTGCCTGGACTAAGTAATTTGAATTTTTTTTCACATTTGACTTCAACATCTCTAAAACAAAACTGCCTTCAGTGAATGAAACTAGCTGAAAAAAAAATGACAAAGGAATAGATATAATCACAATGAACAATCAAAATCCTGGAAAATTTTATTAACTTTAGACAGCAGTAAAAAGAGGTAAAAATTCATAATTTAACACAGAACAGAATTTTTTTTTTCAAAGCAATTACTGGGAAGGAAGAAAACAACTTGTGTTTTGAATACCTTCTTGAAGTTTTAAAAGTCAGAACACTTGACAGTTCAATTATTATAAACTGGCACAGAGCATTTCTATACTAGCTACAATAAAATATGACCGGCAATGATAAGCACAATAGGGTCTAGAACTGGACAGAACAATATTCCTAATTAAACACTTAAATTAAAAATTAGGTGTTGGGGGTGCTTTTCCCCCACAAATAAAGAGTTTCAGTTAAGGTCATTAATCATCCTGAATTTACACACAATGGTAACACATGAATGAGCTGGAACACTATATTCCTCTTTATATTTGGCCCAGTTACACATGGGATGAGCCTCAAAACACTTTGTCCACGCCATGCCCACTTCTTAGACTTCAGTAAATAGTACAAACAGCTCAAATACAATTCTGTTATAATGAAAAACATGGGCGGCAGCATATAAGTTTCTTAAAAGCATGTAACCACAAATAAAGGAATAGACAGCTGTATGTCAAGACTAGCATCCTATCAAAATTAATCTCATACTGACTGCTAATCTTCATAAAACGTGCATGTGCTGTGTTTATTGTTTCACAAAGGTCACTGAAGACAGAATTATTTTTTGGTTTGACATTACAATTAACTTGGAATATTCTTGTAAATGTATTTTCTTTCTTATTCATTCTGTACTGAGATCCTAAGTCAAAGACAAAATATTTCTGCAATGACATTTTTCCTAGTAAATACATACATTTCTCAGTGAAATAGCATCACTAGAAGCATGTTTCTTTGGCTTTTCATTCTAACTTTACCTAAAGTGTTAATAGTGAAGAATGTAGCCCACACAGACATTTAACAATAGCAAATGAATGCCTCATTCCCAAAATCTCATGTTAAGTATTCCAACTGAACAGGGCAGTGATGAAAATGCTAATTGAAACTAATCTACAGATACTAAAAATATCCATATCAATACAATGCTGAAAATACCATGTACTTCCACAAACACTGTGAAAATATACAATGTAATTAGATATTGGGAAGAAACAACTCATCAAATAGAGGAACTTAAAGCTAATATTCTTTTAACTATTACTATCCTTGGAATAACCAAAATGGATAAATTACAGCCAAAGGCATAAGAATAACTTTTCCATTAGAAGTCATCACACCTTACTGTGAAGAATAAATACTAAAAGAAAAAGTAACATTTCATTCTTGTTTTAAACCTAATAATTACATTTAAACCTTCAACAAAACAAAAAATTATTATATACAAATAAGTGTAAAAAACAAGTCAGCACCTTCCTATGACAGGTGTGATACGCTGGTAAAATAAACAAAAGCGGAAAAAAAGGGAGTTCCAGGAATGCCTTGTTTCTCCCCCTCACCATGCCCCTATAGGACATAATTTGATTGATATCAGTTCTGATGTTTTATGTCAACTGTACAGTAGTTGACAAGCAGAATAAGAAAACTTTCACAACAGTATGATTTAGTCACTCAAGTCTCTGAAATACGAACACTAATATCCAACATAACAGAGGGATAGTGCTGTTCTACACACTAAAACATCAATCCCACAAATTCCGGTCAAGGGAAACAGCACAGTACACCAATTTATCAATTAAAACAAAGCACCCAAAACATTTTACTAGACAAAACAAATCAGCTACCTCCCGATATAATTTACAGGTCTAGTATTTTTCATTTCAGTATGAAATATGCACACATCCCTTTTACTGCTCACTCACATTCTCAGTCTACCAGACATGTGGACAGGTTCTACCACCCTTTTTAACATCACTGCTCTTATGAACAGAATCAACTTCAGATTAGCCTGTTAACTCAGTATCATATCTTCCTTCAAAGCTCCTTTAAGCTGAGACCTATCATGACAATTGAAAAAGATTGTCTGCTAACATGTGGTCAGTAAGGACTGCTGATACTGACTTAATTTACCCTCTTGAAAAAATCTCTAACCCAAAGCCAACTACTCATGCTACACTGTGCTACCATCTTCAACCTCATAGACCTTTAATCTAATGCTAAATCATAACAGTTTCACTAAGCAGACATTACACCAAATAATTTAACAAAGCAGAGATTATTGTTCTGTTCCACTACAGTTTTCATTGAAGTTATATTCTCACCAAGAGAATACATCACAAGCATTCATTATTTAAAAGGATGCACTCCATAAAAAAATCCAAGTTCAGAAATGCAAAAATCTCTTCCTTACATAGCAAACCAAGAGATGTGTTTTGATTCAAACATTCCACAGCAGTGACAAATTATAGAACACAAAAATATGCTAACATAAATAAGCCAAAGTAGAGCTGACCAGTGCATTTTCACACACTGCACCCAAATAGAAATGCTTAATATTTTCACTCCAATTCACATATAATATAGTTCAAAAACTACCTGTATGATTCTCTAACAGATGCAACTCAGTAACCTCGCTAAAACTGTGAAACAGTAATTCAATGATTGTGAAGCCACAAACTACTTGCTACAATGAATTTGACTTTTCTTCTCATTTAAGGGCAACTTGGAAGGTAAAACCACAAACTACTGCAAAAACACGAAGTAGTTAAAAACTGCAGTTCTGGGAAAAAAAAGCAGAGGTATCAGAATATGAGAGAACAAGTATTAAAGACTGACCAACCTAAGAAGGTCTGAGGAGATAAACACATGTTCATTTTTCTCTGAATGCAGAGAAATTAAAACAGGCCAAATTCAGCAAGATTTGGGAACTCTCATAAGCAGTATATGTAACAAGAAACAGATAATCTGCACACAGACAGAATAACAGAATAAGTACATTGCGAATAACATTAAATGACAGCTCACAGAGAACAATTAGATTAGTTCAGATAATGAACAGAGGGGGGCAAAGAGTACCTGAGCTCACAAAAAAATGTTTCTTATCTGCTTAAGTATAATGAGCATATTAACACACAAAGGTACCTGTGTGCATGCTTTTCTATAGCTCAGTTTGCTGAGCAGCTCAGAATTAAATGGGTACAAGTGTACTGTTAAGGCAAAAAGAAATTCCAAACAGAATGTTAGTAAGAAAACAAATTTCAGACTAGAAACTGCAAGATACAATCCGAGATGCTGTTTACAACTGACTTGCCAACAATTTTAGAGAGAAGAATATTAAGTAGTTAGTAGTTCCTTCTTTCCTTGTGGGAAAGAAACCTCACAGAGTAGAATATTTAAAAACTAAGATGTTGACAGAAACATGAAAAAAGCAGAAAAGCAGAAGACCTACAAACACTGATAGAAGATTCTATACTGACGCTAAAATGAAGAAAGACCACAAAAATTTTGAGAATAAGGAAGGTGATGTTTTCTGCTCAGACATGAGTAACTAGTCACGTGGTTGCTGTGTAGCAAACTAAGGAAGCTGCTCAAAAATATTCTTCCTATGATTCTATTCACTGGACAGAAAGACCCGAGGTGTACTGGTAAAAGAGATTATACAAGTGTATCACAAAGTCAGCTAAAAAGAAGTAACTATGTTACTGTACCACTTCTGACATTAAACTTTTGCAAAATAAAACATTTTAAACTGATGCACTGCTGTGCCACAGTAAAAATGCTGGGAAATAACACTTGGGCACACAATTTCCTGTCATCCTGCTCTGAAATAAAAGATATCTTATAGCTACAACCTCTTCCCATGACTGTCTCAAGACACATGATCCTCCATAAACAGCAACATTACAGATTTATACAGAAATGTGAGGTATTAACTTACCTTTATTTCCCTGTCCTTTAGGTCTCTGTATGTAGAAAATTAGGAGGAAAAAAGCAAAACAAGTTCAGTTAGAATCCTCTAATATTAACTTCAGGGTAATTACATTTATTTGCCAATTCTGCCCTTTTAAACTTAAATATAATTTTAAAATATTATTAAAATCATGTTATAAAAATCTTGTGACATTATATAAAATATTATAAAATATTACAAAACCAAAAACTGATCGAATTTCACAAAAAAATTGGAATAGTCTAGTATTTACAGCATATGAAGCTTAAATGGTGTTGAAAAACTGAAGTGCACTTTGTTTGCCCCACACGCACCCCAAAAAACATAAGCAATAAACATAAAAACAATGTATTGAGTAAAAAAAAATTAAATTAGTAGCTTTAATTACTGACAATACTTGAATTTCATTATGATATGTCATCTTTTAAATTGACTGACAGGTACGTATCAGAGAATAATCTACAGTACCTTGATTTTTAGATATACAAAGGAATATATACTGATATTGTAAGCTGAACTTCAGGCTGTGCATTCCTCACCTAGGCAATTACATGGAGAAAATGATACAGCCTGTGCGAAGCTTTCACACAAGGAAATAATACCTTAAGGAGGATTTTTTTTTTTTTTTAGGATTAGTCATTACAAAACACTGTTAATCTGTCATGCACTGAGAATCAATGTAACAGCACAAGTTACAGTATCCTTAATTCCTCTATAGCAAGATAAAATCGTTTAGAAAAACAAACATTAGTCCATGAAGACCTAATTCATCTTCTCACATATTTTCAACTGAGCATGAGTGAGTCCCCAGGCTCCATCACTCACTTAACAATTTTTAGTCCCGAAGAGCTCAGTACTCAGAGGTTTGAAAGTTTAGGAGGTAACCACCTCCATGTTACTTTTATGCGTATCTGTCTCAGAGCTGCCTGTACACTGTCCAGCACTGCTCCCTCTAAATCTGCACTGGTTAGTCACCTCCCTCTCCCACAACCAGAGAACTATCTCTGTAACCTTAAAAATCCCAACGACCTCATCTTGTGGGATAAATCTAATCCAGACACAAAGGCATGCAAAGACCAAGATACACAGAACTAGAAAAGTTGGGAAGAAGTAGCTTTCATGGAAATCAGAACAATCACAAGCTAAGAGATCACTGAGCTAGAAATAAGTACTTAAAGGAAACTGGAGAGCATGCACAGAAACAAAAGAAACAAAACATTAAAGGTACGGAGAGAAAATAAAAGGAGACAGGACACTGCGGGGCCAAAACTTTTGGGGAGTGGCAGAAGCCCACGGAGAAAGCAGAGACCAAGACAAAACGCTTCCAGCCTGAAAGAAAGCCCAGCAGAGGCCTAGCAAAGATAAGGAAATAACAAATTTTAAGCTCCGTGGAAGACCAACTTAAAAAAAGTGTCCAACAGCGCAAGGAGATAAACTGACAACTGGTGGAAGAAGCAGAGGCC